>NW_008795128.1:5639690-5663050 GCF_000699145.1 Aptenodytes forsteri
AGCAGCAGATCTTTCTTGGAGCTGGCTGGCATTGGCTTTATCGGACATAGGGGAAGCTTCTAGCAGCTTCTCATAGAAGCCACCCCTGTAGTCCCCCCACTACCAAAACCTCGCCACGCAAACCCAATACAGCTCCTCTCCAAACATGAGATTTTTTTTTCCCCTTGCAAAATAACAATGAGTTATTTCATCATAATAGTTTTATCTTGTATATCCAATTGTTATGCCCATCTTGTATTGCTACATGCAGTCAAGTTGGGAGACTGAAGATAAGTACAACTGAGATTTAAGATGCTTTTAAATACTTTGATTTCTCTCTTTGAATATGTACAATGGAATGCTTAGCTTACTAGTGGATTTGAACATGTGGCACTTGTATCCAGTGTAAAATTAACAGCTATCTGCCTCTTTTTTAAAAAACAATAAGGTTTCAGCTCTAAAAGGAAGCTTGCATAAAAAATTTACAGCTTGCTTTTCCTTGTTCTCTCTACTCCTTCCCCCAGCTGAATTGCTTGCAAAAAAACAGCCATTAAAAACTAGTGAAGTATACTCTGATGATGAAGAGGAGGAGGAGGATGATAAGTCTAGTGAGAAAAGCGATCGCTCATCCAGATCCTCATCCTCTGATGAAGAGGAAGAGTAAGTAGTAAACGCTGGACTATATGTTCAAAAATAGAGATCCACTTTATGAAGACACATGCTGTTTTAGAGGATTGTTTGGGGGCAGTTCGGTGTCTCTGAAGTGGTTTTGCCTCTGGGCACACTTGCATTGCTCAGATTTGAGTCCTTGGCTTCTATATCATGGTGCATGGGACTGATTTACCTTGGATGGGTTTGCAACTTCAGTTCCCTGCTGTTATCTTTAACCCCATTTACACTGTTGTTTACAGATTTGTTTAGTTCTACAGTTTAGCAGCCGCAGAACCCTGGTGTATTAGCAGGGCAGAGATATGTGCTGGCTTATCTTAAAGCATTGGCCTATAAACTGCCTTGGTGTGTGAGTCTTTCTGCTTTGTGGTAGCAGGGGCAGTGGGTAGCAAGTCTGGGACTTTGCATTAAGCGTTTCTCATTAATGCTAAATTCACATATCTACAGTCAACTAGTGCATGATGAATCATTCCTTTTACTAGTAATTTAAATAGTTAGCACTCATGCTGCACCTTGCTCAGGGCCCCTTTTTTGGTGATTATGTCTCTACTTTTATTCTTTATTCCTTCTCACCTTTCCCAAATCAGGAAAGAAGAAATTCCTCCTAAGTCCCAGCCAGTGTCCTTGCCTGAAGAGCTGAACCGAGTACGGTTATCACGACACAAGCTGGAACGCTGGTGTCATATGCCCTTCTTTGCCAAGACAGTCACTGGCTGCTTTGTCCGTATTGGTATTGGAAATCACAACAGCAAACCTGTTTATCGGGTGAGTTTAGTTCCAAGGGATTTAGTTCTTTTTATAGTGTTGTAATATAATATTTGCAGCTTAGCAATTCTCAGGTACCTGTGATTGTTTGAGTGATTAACATAAAAGGATTGCTCATAACCAGAAAAGGTAATTGCTGCCAAAGAAGTGGAGGAGACTGGTTTAAAAATAAATAAATCTACGGGACCAGCTAGGTGAAGAGATATATTTAGTGAGAGAGAGAGAGCACTAACAAAGCCTGTTCTTCCAGCTTCGGTTCATGCTGTCTTGTCTCATCATTTGTATTGCAAACTAGAGTTCAGGACTCTGCTCTGACCAAGTAAGGATGAATAACATTCACTCCTTATTTCTGGGAATGTTCCCAAGTTATTGTGTGATCTCAGTTCTTTTTTTACCAAGTGTTTCTAGTACATCAGTGTGCCTTAGAAGAGACGGTGATTGAGAACACAGTTTGTTTTTCTGTTTCATTGCTATAACTGCACAATCATAAGATGCAATAATATTCTCTAAAATTGCATTAAAAATTTCCCCAGAGGGGCTGTGTTTAGTATGTGAACAGCACTGGTGTATTTCATTTGGGACATACGTTAACCCAAACCAGTGTTAATTGAAAAGGAAATAGAAGAAGTATGAAAGCGTACATCACTTGGTCAGGAAGGCCGAACTGAGAAGATAGAAAAACTACTGCAAGCGTTCAGATGGTATAATTTGTCAACTCAAAGGTGATGCATGAAGCAACTAATTCAGTACCTAATAATGTACACTGAAGAGTCTTGCTTTCCTTGATCTAGTTAGAATTGTTAGTTAGATTAAGGTTTTTAATCTCTAGTGAAAAGGCTTGAGTATGCCAGATATATTCTAGGAACGCAAAAAAACTTCTCTTGCATCCTTCCTCTTGTGTATTTTACTCTGTGATGTAGGTTGCTGAAATAACTGGCGTGGTAGAGACTGCAAAGGTTTACCAGCTTGGTGGTACCCGGACAAACAAAGGACTACAGTTGCGGTAAGGTACCAAAGTAATCCTCATCAGTTCATGAATCAGTGTCCTTTTCATAGCAAATAAGGTTCTCTGTGTGGTTTGGAGATGAGAGCTAAAAAGCAGACTGGGCCTTGCCATGCCGCTTACTGCTAGCATGTTGGGGTTGGGTTTGTTTGGTTATTTTTCCCCTTGGGCATAATGGAAATTACTAAAAAATCTCATGCAGGGACTTGTGATTGTGTTGACATCTGAGCAATTAATTTGTGTTAGTAACCCATGATTGTTTGTATATGCCTCTTAAGCTTTGCAATACTCTCATATATCTTTTCTCCACTGTTGTTATAATCAGATGTTAGAAATATGTATCATGTAAAGGCACACATGATTGGGTCTGGCATACGTGTTACAACATAAAATGGTACTTTGGAGGGAAGAAGCTGAATGTAGCATTGGTTTTCTCAGTTGTTCTTAAGGCCCTTATAAGGATCATGAGGTGAAGATCAGCAGTTACAGTACAAAACGTCCTGGTGAGATAGGACAAGAAGACATTAACCATTTGGGAGAAACAGGAAGGCATGTGGAGAATGCATGTGGGTGCAAGTGTGGAGTAAAAAAAAAAAAGTCTTATCTAAATCCATTGTGACATTCAATAACTTCTTAGGCTACCTCAGGAGAGAGCTCCATGCTTTGAGTGAAATTTACACCATGGCAACTAATTTTAGTATTGGTTAGCAGCAGTCTAGTAGTTTAGCTGATAGTGCCAAAGGTGGTGCTCCGCAGAAAATGTTTAGGGATTTCTGGCTTTGACTGGCCAAGGAATGAAAAATCAGATAGGGGTTGGCTCCAGCATTATATAATTGAGTACTGCTTAAAGGTTACTTCTACTGGTCCAAACGTGAAGGAACTTTGTGTTTCTGAAGATCATGCCATGGGTCACCAAATAGGGCATGTAAGGTTTAGGTGTGAGAGAGGTCTGTTTCTGTTTCCTCCTGAGGGTTCTACTGCCACAACTGAGCGACTGTTTCCTGCAGACTCACTGTCTAGTATTCCTTTGCATTACTACTAATAGCTGATGTAGGCTCCTGAACTGTGGCCGATCTGACTGGTTAGGAATAGATAGTGTGCGAGCCACAAGAGTAGCCTTAAGTGTCAGATTTTGTGCTTCTTGAATCAGTTTACACCTGTAGATCCAAGATCATGGCTCTGTACCATCAGAAAGGGATGTTGTTACACTTTCTTGTTGCAGGCATGGCAGTGATTCGCGTGTGTTTCGTTTGGAGTTTGTCTCGAATCAGGAATTTACTGAAAGTGAGTTTATGAAGTGGAAGGAAGCGGTAAGTTTGCCAGACTTCAGTTTCTTCTTAGCAGCCTTCTGCCAAGGATATGTTAAGTGGAAAGTAACCTTTTCGTCTCTTGTGTTTAGATGTTCTCTGCTGGGATGCAGCTACCCACACTAGATGAGATAAACAAGAAGGAAGTGTCCATCAAAGAAGCCCTCAACTACAAGTTTAATGACCAGGACATTGAGGAGGTAAACAGTGCGTTGTAGTGAGGCTGTGGCAGTGCTTAAAGGTGGCAGGAACTCGTGGAGTAGAGCGCTAGCTGTTACAAAGCAAGATCATCATGGTATTTGCTTCCTAAGAAGAAAATAAAAGGCTTAAAATGAAGCTGCGTAACTGGATAGAGTAGCTTGGTGATGCAGCTGTTGTTTGGTGCTTACTCCTGCTTTACTTCGTCCTTTGTGCCCTGTTACCTCCTCTTGAATTTGTGTTGCAGAGCTCTGAACTTCTAAGCTGAGTATGGCAACTTAGTTCTCAAGTTCTGAAAAGCTAACAGCATCATGATAGATGCATTTATCACAGTTTCTGCAGTTTAATACTTGCTTAATACTGACCGAATGTGATTAGGATCAGATTTTTGTAGGTCCTAAGTGAGGGGAATGGAGCTGTAACTCATTACCAAGTAACAAATTAAAAAATGCAGCAGAGAAAGAGCATGATTAAAATTCTGTACAGTAAGTACTTTTCTTAGGTGATATTGATCTGTTGCTTCTAGTGTCCGAGTATTGAAATAGACATTTCATATTTGCAAATTCTTGCTGTTTCCTCTGCATCTTACAGATTGTGAAAGAGAAGGAAAGGTTCAGAAAAGCACCTCCAAATTATGCTATGAAGAAAACTCAGCTGTTAAAGGAGAAGGTGAGAGATGAGATGATGCCTGCAAGCTTAATGCAGTCTTTGATTTTGAAGAACTGGAGCTCATCTGGATTTTGGCAGTAGTCAGCAGTAAGCTCGACTTTAACTATGCAGCTAAAAGGTGGATCTCAAGGTTCATTGCTGGGTTCAGAAAACTTAAAACCCAGTTAAAGCTATTGCATTCTTTTTCTAAGGGCAATTGCCAACAATTATAGCTGTCTCTTCTTGTTTAAAGGACACAAAGTCTTAAGCTGTTCTGCTTTAGAAACTCTTTTTCTTTTTTCTTTTTTCAGGGTACCCATAATAACATTTGAAAGTTGATTTCCTGTACTTTTTAAAATAGGAAAAATAAAAGTCGTGTTAAATTGTCTTTTACTCAGGGATGACTGAATTGTCACTTTATGGCCAGTAATTTATATTGAAAAGAACACGTTGTTGAAAGATTTACTTGCCACTGAACTGTTTTACATGTAGACCTCCTGGAATGAATAGACCTAACAGTGCTGAGAAGCCAAAGCCAAGAAGTCAAGT
This sequence comes from Aptenodytes forsteri, assembly GCF_000699145.1. Lineage (NCBI taxonomy): Eukaryota > Metazoa > Chordata > Aves > Sphenisciformes > Spheniscidae > Aptenodytes > Aptenodytes forsteri. Next base: position 5,644,809 of record NW_008795128.1, read on the forward strand.
GAACAAGCAGTCTTAAGTATCTCTGAAGATAAAGATAGACATAACATGTTTTGTTTGTTCAGTCCTTTTTCAAGACATTCGTGCTTCATATACAGTAAAAACAAAGAGTTTGTATTAATCTTTAGTTCTACATTCTTTGGCTTAACTGTATTGTTTGGTCGTCATTTTACTATGCACGAATATGTAAATTGTTAGTTTTCCGTTGCAGAAGAGTGCAATTGCTTTTTGTTGTCACCAGGTGGCATAATAAGCTACTGTTGTTGGTGTGGTGGTGTGGTAGGGGACGCTCCAACTCCCTGAAATAAGTGGCAACTGACAGTTGCAGAAATAATAGTTCTTTTCCTGAGCTGGTAAAGAATGATATTAAATTTTAGTCAAACCTGTAATTTAAATCATGTAACTGACTTGCCCTCCTCATGCTGGGACTAGTGTTCCTATGTCTTCCTTAGGTTAAGTGGTTTCAAAAGTTTTCAGAGTTCTTCAGAGTAAGAAGTCCTGTTTTGCCTTGAGCTGTAAGGACAGTTTAGCTCTTTGTTGTATTCTTACCATGTGGGGTAGAACACTTGCAACTGGAATAGGGTTAGCTGGCTGATTCATGGGTCTATCCCTCATTTCTCTGAATAGCTCTGTGGTAGAGAGTAGTGCCTAATGAGTTACTGTTTGGTTGAAGGCTATGGCTGAGGACTTGGGGGACCAAGACAAGGCCAAACAGATTCAAGATCAGCTTAATGAACTTGAAGAGAGAGCAGAGGCCCTGGATCGTCAACGAACAAAAAACATTTCTGCAATCAGGTAAGAAGCAGATATTGGGAATTTTCTTTCTTAGATAGTATCAATCAAAATATACAGAGGAGAGAAACTAATGCAGTAGTGAATTAACTGCAAGATTTTTCTCTTCTTTCCTGTACAATATATTGATGAAACATGTATCATGATGACTCTATTAGTGTTTGCTTCTCTTCACTTCGTTGTATCATCATTCAGTTAAAACTGTCAAAAATGTAAACTCTCTTCCACATACCCCAGGTAGCAGTTATCTTGCAATAAGAGTAATTTGTGATCAGGATGAAGCTGCAAGAATGCTGTCAGGTGTTTTGTTGTGTAGGGATTGATAAATGACTGTCACTTTCTTTTCCTTTACCCCACCCACCTTTTCTTTTTTTCCTTTCTGCAGTTACATCAACCAGAGAAATAGAGAGTGGAATATCGTTGAGTCTGAGAAGGCTCTTGTGGTAAATAGTGCTGAATTAATACTTCTGTACCAGTAGAGATGAAATGATGCAAAGGGGGCATAATTGCATGGTGAAGTTATTCAATTTTTTTAATGATGTATAAAATCTTTTGTATAGGCAAATGACATGATTTTAAAGCAGCTTGCTTTATCCTTTTGATCAACTCAATTATCAGCAGATTACTGACTGTGATAGTGACTTAGTGCATTTTGTATGGGAAAGAAATCGGAAAGGAGACTTCAGAGAATAAAATAGTAGAGGAAATATTTGATTCTCTGCAGTGACGTTTCTATTAAGGAAAAGTTAAGCTTGTTAACAAATGGTTAAGCCTTAACTATCCTGAGAGTTGTGCACCTATTTTCTGTGTTATATCCAATAAGGACAGTTTTGCCCTGTGAAGCATAAGACTGTAGGTGTGTCAAAATCTTTCTAATCTGTAATGCTGTTGCTGGTTTTCCTGTGATCTTGATATTATATATAGCTGATGAGTGCTTGCATGGACGGGGTGCTGTAGGAGGATTTACAAGGGTGCAAGTAGCTAACTCTGCAAAACCATGTGCTTTTTCTTCTTCAGGCTGAAAGTCACAGCATGAAAAACCAACAAATGGACCCCTTTACTAGGCGGCAGTGCAAGCCCACAATAGTGTCTAATGTGAGTGTAATACTTAAGTTCAACTGAGGCAATTTTCAGAGAAACAGAAACCAATGTAATGCAGAAAGTAGGAAGGAAAATGTTTGTATTCATTCCCAACTGTGCCATATGCTATTAACGCTCCAGATGCCAGGGTGAGATATAGTTGGGTGAGATCCTGGTCTCGCTATCCCAAAAGAAGGAAAAAGCAATTTTTTTTTTTTTAATGCAAAGTGTGAAGGACATAAGTGATGTGGGTATGGAGAATCAACTGTGGTTTAGACTTCTGTAGTGAGTTCTTCTATGTAGAATTACTCAGATTTAGTTAGCTCTGGGAAGACAGTTTGCTTTAGAAGCAAAGTGAGTTTTGCTTCTAATTAGTTGAAACTTTCCTGAAAGATCTGTGAAAGGAGAGAGGAGACCAGACATTTTGGGCCTGTGATGGATAAAGTAGTTTAACACAAACTTCCCCCATGATACTGTGGCAAAACCTGCTACTGCAGTTCCTAGCTATATAAATGATGGATAGCAAGGTGATCGGCTCCTGCTTCTAAGCAATCTGGCTTCATTGAGGCCTGTTGTGGAATAGTATATGGTTCTGGTATCAGTGCTTAAAAAAAGCTGGTCAGGTTGGCTCTCATCAGTCTCCACAAACTGGCAAGGGAATAGAAAAGGAATTTTATTGCAGGGCTTGAATTAAATAATTATTTCTGAAATAATTCTTTATTAGAAAATAATCATAACTGAGTAGTTTTATTATGGTAGACAACTATTATGTAAAGAAAATAGTCTTCTAAAGTTTTCTTCTGTCTAGTAGAGTGTTTCAGCCAGAACTGTAAGCTGAAAGCAAATACATCTAACAATAGTGTTAAGACTAGTCACGGGAGCAAACCGTATCAACAGGAAATGTATTTCTCATTTTCTCAAAGAAAGACTTTCTGAAGGGTAACTTTTAGTTTGTTACTGTCAGATGCATTACACAGGTATCAGGATGTTTTCAATTGTCTCTGAGATCCTGAAGATTGGGCTAACTGATCTACAGCCTTTTGTGGTTTTAGATTCATGGATATGAGCGCTGGCAGTATAATTTTTGCCAATTATAAATACAGTGATTTTTTTTCTTTTCTTTCTTTCTTTTTTTTTTTCTTTTTCCCCTCTGCAGTCCAGAGATCCTGCTGTCCAAGCTGCCATCCTTGCCCAGCTAAATGCAAAATACGGGTCTGGTGTATTACCAGATGCTCCAAAGGACATGAGTAAGGCAAGTTTCCATTTCTGTCTTTGTTACATTCCTCCCACTGTCACTGTTTTGCTCTAGAAGCTTATGACTAATAGTAGATGTGCATGCTTCAGTTCTAGAAATAGGTATCCTGTAGAGCATTATCATAGAAAAGAAACAGCTTTTTCTTTCTTGGGGAAAGAAAATTAAGTTTCTCTAGCAGTATGAAAGCTAAAGTATGTTTGTGACAGAAGTGGGGAAAAAGCACTTTTATCTCTGTTTATCTGGAGAGATAAGGGTTGGAGACTTACCTGTAGTTTTTATTTCAGGGTCAAGGGAAGGATAAAGATGTGAACTCTAAATCAGCCAGTGACCTCTCAGAAGATCTTTTCAAAGTGCATGACTTTGATGTAAAGATTGATCTTCAGGTTCCCAGTTCAGGTAGGTGTTCCAGCTGAGTTTGGGGATGTGATTGTCCAGCTCATTATGGTAGAGCCCACTTCTTCCAGAATAGTTCTTTCAAAATCATTGGTGGGCTTTTGAAAATGGAAGCAAGGACTCCGTGTTTGTCGTCTTGGCAAGTATCTTGAACTAAGGAGGAGGGGATGTGTGCTAGTGACATCCATTGATAAAACCAGAACTGTATTGTGTTAGACTGAAAGTCTGTATATCCCCATATCCTTGCTCCAAACACCTAGGGAGAAAAGGAGGTAATGAGTGTTTTCTGATGTATTCTTCCAGTTTACAGTATCTATAACTTGCATAATCTTTGCAGAACGGTCAACAGTGTCGTATTTAATAATCCTTGATATCTACCTTGATACTTACTTCGTTAATTTGTGTAATCACTTTTGAGAACAGATAAGCTTTGGGTGTCTGTGATGTCCTGTTCCATAATCTGTGTATATGCTATGTGGATAAAGTATTTTTATTTGATTTTGACCCTGCTGCTTTACCAAGTTGCTGTTCCCTAACATTGGTATTGCAGATGGTATTGAAGCCAAATTTTAGGGAAACCAAAACACTGGGCAGGGAGTAAAGGTATGCTTATAGATACAAACTTGCTGACCCTTTCTCTTTGTGATCTTGACTTTGAGAGCCTGAGATGTGTGGCAAGAACAGTTCAGTGGCATAGAATTATAAATCATTTAGGTTGGAAAAGACCCTTAAGATCATTGAGTCCAGCCATTAACCTAACACTACCAAGTTCACCACTAAACCATGTCCCTAAGCACTATGTCTACACATCTTTTAAATGCCTTCAGGGATGGTGACTCAACCACTTCCCTGGACAGCCTGTTCCAATGCTTGACAACCCTTTCGGTGAAGAAATTTTTCCTAATATCCAATCTAAACCTCCCCTGGCGCAATTTGAGGCCATTTCCTCTCATCCTATCAAGCTGTTTTCCAGTGGAGGGAAAGCATGGGAGTATACCAGTGCAATTTGACTCATAAGGCTTATTTTTTTTCTTGCATTACTGGAAGGATTAGAGCTGAAGTTTCTTCGAGGACAACAATTTAGGAAGTACTGTAAGAACGCACAAAGACTTAAAACCTTGTCAAGAAGGGAAAGTAGGAGAGGTGGTCTTTCCAAACTAGGTCAAGATAGGAACTCCAGATGTAAGACTACAGAATGAGGTAGGATGCCAAGAATAGGAGACTTCCTGAAGCAGATAGTGAGAGTTATGAACTTCAGAGAGTTAGCAAGCAGATGAGGGTTAGGCACTAAAAGACACTGAAAAGAGAAGGATGAGAGAGACACAATAGAGGTAGACGTTTAAGTGTGGCTGGTTTGGGTGTTTTCCTTCAGACATCTTGCTTTGTGCAGTGTCCTTTCTTAACAGAAGAACCTGGGGATTGGTTAAAATGTGTATTGTAGACATGGATAGGAAGTTTGACTTCTGGCAACTTATCATCTGTCTCTTTGTGCTTGCTATTCTCATGGGATAATGATTTATCAAAGCTCCCAGAACTGAGCCTGAAGGCTCTGTTTGTATTGTGATTTCAGTGTGCTACAGAGTAGTTTTCATAAGAAATGAAAGTATATTTATCAGCAGAAAGCTGGATTACAAACAGGGTCAAAATTGCACATGCTTTATCTATGAAGATAAGCCTGGTACTTATTATACAGATACTGCCTGTGTAACTAACTGAAGTTCTAACCTGATGTATACTCGAGATTTTGTGGTGAAGTTGTCAACAAAAGCAACAAGTAAAAATCTGTAGTTTTCATGTATTTTGGTCCTCACTCTCTTCTTATCTCCAACAGAATCTAAGGCACTGGCCATCACCTCCAAGGCTCCACCAGCAAAAGATGGTGCCCCTCGGCGATCATTGAACTTGGAGGACTACAAAAAGAGGCGGGGGCTTATTTGAGCATGCCCACTCTGCTGCTTCTGATCCTGCATGCTCCATGACGATGTCCTACCTTTTCTTCCTCCCTTTTCAGTTCTCCCTTCTGGGTTGGAGCAGCAATGGAGCTGGGAAGAGACTCTTTAAAACTGCCAGTCATCTGTAACATAAACCATTCAATTATTTACTGTATAGACCTCCCTTCTTGCCCTTTCTTCCTGCCCCCCTCACAAATGTGGATCTGTGCTATTTGGGGTTTTCCCATTTCTTTTAGTTTGAGTTTTGTTTTTATTTTGTTGATGCAGCTCATTGGTCCACTCTGTGTTCAGTATTAGCCTGAGGTCTGGATTTCCATAGGAATCTCTTGGTGGTCGCAGAATCAGCACTTGGTGATCTCCCCTTACATACCACCACAGGCACGGTGAATAAACATTGGCGCAAGACCTTTGTGGCTGGAAGGTCATCTGCACTTTCTTCCTCCTCTTCTTCCTCCTTCATCCTAGCTTTGGAGAAGGGAATCTTCAAAAACTGGCTTAGGTTCAAAGTGTAAATTTTTTTGGGAGGGTTGTGTGACTTTTTTTCAGGTGTTTTTTATCATTTTTAAGCTGCAGTACTATTTGTATCCGTCTGTCACAGTTCTTTACGGCTGTTTTGAATTTCTACCAGCTGTACTTGAGCATCTGAAATTGCAAGAAAGAAACTCATTAAATGTGATTCTTCTTACTAAAACGGCTTGGCTGATATAGCTGTTTAACTTCATGTTCCCTTTTTTACTTATACTTAACTGAGAGGGGCACACAGCTCTTGATGTGGGACTTGTCATCTGTAGCACATCCGGAGTCTTCAGCTGTAACTGTGTGGAGTAGCTTTTTCTGGGATGGCCCTGGGGTGCTCATTGGTCGGGCTTTAATTTCTTCTCCAAGCCTCCGATATGACATATTTGTTAAGTCATCGTGTCTTCACTGGGCTCCAGCTCACTTTGTTTCTTGCTTTGTGAACCACTTAAAAGGGGCTTCTATAAACAAACAAAAAATTAAAAAAAAAAAAAAAATCACTTTGTGTGGAAGGGGAAGGACACAGTAAGGACATAGTAGAAAGGTCAGTGGGTAATGTACAAGAGGTAGCTGATGCACATTCTTCATATATAAACTGGTAGAAGTGGAGTGCAACACTAGCACAAGAATTGTATGGCTTTATGGAATATTTGACTGGACACAAGGTGACAGCTAAATTATCACTCAGGTGTAAAATCAAAAAAAAAAAAATCAAAGTGTAAATATAAGTGACATTTAAAAAAGAACTTTTCAAAACAAGATACAACTGAATATATGGAGCTAAGAACTAAATTAAAAGAAAATTAGAAGTCTAAAAGGTTAGAGGCCCTCGTTCAGGTAAGCGTGCGAGCACGTGTTTATTCCTACTCAGGCCAGTACGTATATAATAACTTAAGCACTGAACTGGATAGGAATGTTTCTGGGGGACCCTGAAGAGGGAAAATGCTGATGCTCTTTTTGTGTCAGAGCATTACTGTTTTTCTGAAATCATACACTGGTTGTGTTTAAACCTGTGTTTGATACTTTCTTGTTGGATTCTTAATGAAACTTTAATCTAGTTCTTATTTAACTTTCTCTTCCTTTTTTAACAGTAGCTTTAAAGAAACATCATGTAATTGTGTGCAGATTGATACTATGAACTGTGTATAAAAAGAAAATCAACCTATGAAGCAGCTCTTATCTACCATGTAAACAAATAATTAGGAATCCTTCAATACTTATTTACCGAATAGTCCATAGTTCTAGGACACGTGGGTTATTCTGTAAATATGTAATCATAGACTGCTTTATTTGATGGCCTATTTTAGCAGCTTCTCTGGAGTTGTAGTAGGCTTTCACATATATGTACTTTTAACTTTTTAAGAGTGGATTTATGGAATCTACCATGATGACTTCATAGCAGACGTCATGATTCACTTTGTAGATATGCATTTGATATGATTTTGTTTTTTTTCAACAGCTTCAATGATGTTACAGATTTGTAATAAAAAAATCTAAACTTATTTTGCAACAGCCAGTTTTCAAAATAATCACTCTCCAATGCTTTGCAGAAATAATTGCAAAACCAAGTGATTCAGGAACTGATTTTTCCACAGAAATGCCTCAGACCTCTGAGGTGCAGTGAAAGTGGTCTCTAAAGGTAAAGTTAAATCAAATTCAGTATTTTTAATACGCTTGCCCTTGATGTATTGGTTTTAGGTAACTTCTACATTTGGTAACACATGAATAGTCTGTACTACAGCCAAAATGTCGACGAGACTCGTACAGTGTTGCAAGTAACTTTTAGTGGAGATAACCGAAACAGAGGAGATGCAGTGAGTTTAGAATGCAGGTCTGAATGATGGACTATGTCCTATTTATCTGCAACTATGAAACTGCCACTTACCCTCTCAAAGTCTCTGGATTCTGCTGAAATACTGTTTTTAAGAGAGGCAACAGTTGGTAAATTACCATGCAAACCTCTTATATTGAGAATAATACATCAAGAAAGTACTCTTGAATAGTTACAGAACTGTGTATGAAAGCTGTAATCTTTTTTCCTTTAAGTGCATGTAAAGGTGAGTGACTACACCTCCCACTCGTTAGAGAGGGAGAGATTTGTTTGCTTTGTTTCATTGGTGTCCTAGCATAGTTCATCACAATTGTACAGAATTCTATAAATAAACTTGGTTTGTTGGTTTAATTGATTGTTTATCCCTTAATCTGAGGTGCTAAGGGTTTCCTGTCTGGAATTTGTTTTTTCAGAAACTGACACTTCATTTACCAGTCTGGATGATTTTATTTAAAATACTAATACTGTAAAATAATTAATGAAAAGTAAGCCACCTCTTTTGCAAGAGCGGCTGTTGACTCCTAGATCATTCTCTAATGACTGGAGTTGCTCCTTATCACTAGAATCAAACGGAGCCTCTTGGAAGGTCAGTTCACTTGCACCTCTGCTGCATCTCACTAAAAACACAGACTTTGCTTGTCTTGTCGAAATCCAGACTACTTTTGTAATCAAAGATGCTAAAGCATATAGCTGAACTTAGAGAAGCTACTGAATGAGATGAAGCAAGACTGTTCTCAGGGGGTGCTTGGTGGGAAGATGAGACAACAGGCATAAGTTGAAACAGGACAAGTTCTGCCAAGATGTAAGGAAAAACCTTTTCACCTTTAGGACAGTCAGAGAGTGGACTAGGTTGCCCAGAGAGATTGTTCTGTCTCTATTTTGGAGGTTTTCAAGAGAAGGCTGGATTAAGCCATGAGTAACATGATCCAACCCTGTAGCTTACTTAGCTTTGAGCAGGAGGGTGGACTGGAGACCTCCATGAGCTCCCCTCTGACTTGAATTATCCTATGATTCTATAATTTCATATTGCTTTTTCCAGTTTTGTCTATCTTCCCTGCGTGTACTGCCCCCTCCCCATCCCCCTTCCTACATGCAGCACACAGAATTTGTCTCACAGACAGGGTGGCTTACCATGGGCAGTGTGGCATTTCCCAACACACATCCTTTCTGAGACTCTGGGTGTGTATGTTTATAGAGTTCATGCTAGGGCTGCCTGTGAAACAAAATTGTCTCTATAGATTTATCACTGAACAGGCTGGAAGACTCAGCCTGTTACACTGTAGAGTGAAGAGCCGTAACTGAGATTTGATTAGCAAAGTGTTCCTTTGATACACTTTGAACAACAAAATACATTGAGTTTTCTAGCTCCTTATGGGCTTTTTTAAATGCATATGCTTTTAAGCTGCTGTGCAAAGTCACAGATTTTCAAGGAATCTTTAAGACAAAGGCTCTTGAGGATGGGTTGACAGTTTTTAACTGGCTTTGGGAAGGATAGTCAACCAAAGGAAAAAATGTTGTGCCTCAAAGGAAAAGGAATGAACTAGATGCGAAGCGCTTTCTTCGCAGCTAGTTCATTCCTAGCAGAAGGTGAAAGCAGAAGAAGGTGAGAACTGAAAATGAGGAGTCTGGTTATATATGCTGGGGAATAAAAAGGCACATGGATGTCATCTCAAATTTGGGCTTTGGCATCTTTTTTTTCCCCCCACCTTAACTAGAAGATAGTTAAGCTTGTCCACACCACTTTTTAAGCTTTGAATTTTGGGGTTCTTAATTATGGGGGGAAAAGTGCTGTAAACTTGATACTTAAACTACTGATACACATGCAGTCTTACTACCTTCAGCACAGTAACTTAGTCTTTTAGAGGGAGATGCTTAAGTAGCCAAATAAATGGGTGAAATTTCTTTTTTTATTTTTAGCTGGAATGGTTAAGCACTCACTGGTTCTACCTTACCACTATCATCAACTGCTTGAGATTTTAGCCCCCCCTCATGCTAAGCAGCTGAAGGAATCTCATATGAGCAATTTCTTTAGTCTCATACGGTGTGGAGTTATCTGGGTCAAAAAAAAAAAAAGCTTTATTTTCTGCTTTGGCTGTTGGACTGCGGGGGTAGTAAACATGGAGAGTTGTGGTGGTAACATCTTAAACTTTTCCAGCTGTTTGGAAAGCCAGCCATTGGGGGTTCTTTGTGCCTTGACATCTATCTAGATGTTTAAGGCTCCTGTGGCCCAGCTGTGTCAGGCCATAACAAGTACTTGTTCCTCATGTGCCAGCCTTTGGACACTTGACTATTTTTCTTCAGCATTTCTCCTTTCTACTGAGAAGCAGCAGTATCCAGCTAAGAGTATGAGCAGTTAAAGGAGGTAAAGTAGGAGCTTCCCTGGAATAGCTAGTATATTGCGATTACCGATGAGTAACAGATGGCAGGGTGAGTATTAATAGTACTTGTGATGGTGTAGCTGACATTTTGTGTTAGACCATGTGTAGAATACAGTGCCCAGTTTTTGGGTTCCCCAGTTCAAGGAAGATTTCAACCACCTGGAGCAAGTTTAGTGGAGGGCCACCAAGACGGTTAGGGGTTGGGGCTTGTTCAACTGGGAGAAGGTAATGATGTAGTGTTGTAATACCATAATACTGTTGTTAGTAACAGGCCATAAGCTTAGTACTGAGTCTGCAAGGCCTCGGGACAGAGGCTTATCAGGCTTCCCTTTCTGGACTTTTTTTGACCTGCCTGTAGCTTTGTTTTACTTAGCTTTGCTGTAACAACGATTTCTCTAACTGGCTAGGTGTCTGTGGCTAATTTGTTTTACTTCTGTTCACCTTTGTGTGGTGCAGCCATAGTTTTATAGATGTGAGAGTAATAAGCAGTTATTTTATGTAGCATGATATGACCAAAACAATGATGTGGTGGAGAGAAATGCAGGCATGGTGTGATAGCAGAGACCTTTAGAAGTGGAAACAAGGGATGTGGCATAGAGAAGTACGGACGGATGATGGGGCACATGTATGGGACTGGAGACCCTACAGTCATATATTGGTGAGTGGTTACTCACCAGTGGTCAAGTATGGATTTGTTGTTTGGGGGTGTTTTTTTGTTGGGTTTTTTTGGTTGTTTTTTTGTTGGTGTTTGGTGTTTGTTTGTTTGTTTTTTTTTTTTGTTTGGTGTTTGGTTGTTTGTTTTTTTTTTTTTTAAAGGCAGAACCGGAACTGGACAAAACTGTGTTTAGGGAGTAACAGAACAAAGAAATCATATCTAAACCAGGACACGTGAACGGCACCATATATCATAAATTTGGATGTAGCATGGAGCTGTAGACCAATGAGGAAAGAGAAAGATGTAAAAGCATGTTAGCAAACATAAGAATAACCCCAAGTGGATCCTAGAGGGAGGAGGAAGAAAGTAGCAGCATGTTCCTCCCAACAAAGGAGTCCAGATGCTGACAGCTTCACATTATCCTTTCCAGCAGGCTGAAGCTATTGGCTTTGAGACCCAGAGGAGCAATAGAAGGGTGAAAATAACCCCTAGAAAAGAGATAGAAACCGAGAAATGTGTGTTACAATTTTAACTGTATTACTGCGACTACTTCTGTATAAAAGTACTCCAACTGCATTATTATTCTTTCTTTTCCTGTAATAATTAGATCTAGGCTAATAGCGATCCTTGAATTAGGTTAAGATTTCCATATGCTAACAATAAATTCTTAGCTTTACTTATACGTATGTTATGCTTCCTCTTTGCCCATAAACAAGATCTTCAGTGTAACAGAAGAGGCAACTTCAGGAGGAGCTAACAGCAGCCTTCCAGTAAATGTGGAGAAGTTGTCAGGAAAATAGTCTGCTTTTTATAGTTGTGTGTGGTGGGAGGATGAGAGACAATGGCATAATTTGAAACTAGACATTCTGATTAAAGGTAATGTAACTCCTCTGTGAGGGCAGTGAATCGGTGGAACAGGCTGCCCAGAGAGGTTGTGCAGCTTATCCTTCGGAGGTTTTCAACTGGATGAAGCCCTGAGCAACATGGCCTTGGAGCTGACCCTGCTAGGTGCAGGAGATTAATCTTAGGGACCTCCTGAGGTCCCTTTAAATCTAAATTATACTGTGACCCTGCTTACAGTAAATTCTAAATGAAACCGGAGTTTACTTTGCTGTAACTTGTGTGCTCCATAGTCAAGCTGTTTTAAGACAACTGGTAGGAGTTACCCAGGTTGCCGAATGCAGCACTTAGCTATTTGCAAATGAGGATTATAGGCTATTGATTTAGTTACAGTCTGGCTTTTCTAAATATACAGTCCTTATATAAGGACTTATATATAAGTTTCTTAATTTATCTCTTTTAATTGAATGGAAAATATAAAGAGCAGTTCTGCTACCGTAGCCCACTGCTGGGGGGACAGCAACTCTCTCCTTCTTGGGAAGAACCAGGAATTTAACAACTGGTTCTTTCTAAATTCTCAGCATCCTGCATTCCAGTAGTCTGTGGGTGATAAATTCTATTTTCTGTAGAGCAAATAATCAATCTGAGTGTGATTAGGTTGGGTGGAACGTATTTTGGGGTAGAATGTATTCTTCATCGTTAACTTTGCACTCGGTCTTCAGATTTGAAACATGAGAGGAATTATTTGAAACAGAAAAGGACTGTTCTCTTTAGAAGTGCTGGCACTTAGTGTCAAAAAGTGAGTGAGCTGAATGCTTTAAGAGACTTAATACCCTTATGCAGTATGAAGTAAGGCAGTGTCATTTCCTTTCTTAAAGAGTAATAGTTATGGAGGGGTTTTCTTTGTGTTTTTTTTCTTTTCTCAATATCAAGCTTAAAAAAAGTTGATTGACTTTTCTTATGTTTTTTTGATCCTGACAATAGCTGATGTCTTTCTAATTCCTGAAAGCTAGCTGCAGACTCTCTGCTCTGCTAAAACTATTTATATGCCATTCTGAGCATCTGTCTTTCCACACATTTGTAATCTCCTGACAACAGAAGAAACACTGAGCCCTAATGAGGGTGGGAAAGAGTGGTCATAGTCTGGAAAATACTGAGAACCTCTGGTCCATGAGGATGAATACTATGCAAACTTCAAGACATAATATATTGCTGCTTTCTGATAGCCAGCCTTCCACCTGTGCCAAATATGGCACCTGGTTTGAGTGAACCACGTTATTTTCACCCATGTTGTAGAAAACCATCATGCAGTAAGTAATTTTCTGAAATTATTTTTAAGGAACGTTAAAGTTTTGAAATAGGTTAATTGGGAAGTTGGTGGTTACTCATACAAATGCTTGCAAGCAACATCCCTGACTTAATTGCATGTGCATAAATTATCATGGATCCTGCACAAGTTTGGTTTTAGTAAACATATAAAATTTTGCTATGTTTTTGAGTACCGTTCTGGAGACATTACAGTAAGTCAGTGCAGAAACCCGTGATCACAACAAAGAAGAAAGGGAAGAAAGCCATTGGAAAAAAACTTGCTGGAAGTCTCAGGTTAATGTTCTAAATCTCCTGTTAATTCTCAAATAAATATATTACATTTCCTCAGTCTTCCTGGGGCAGGTTTTTGGTTTGTTAGTAAACCTCTGTCAGCTTGTTCTGCAGAAAGTACAAGGGTGGATAGGGTAATAAATTACACTGCAGATGAGTAACTTCGTCAAGTTGTTAAAGCCCATTTTAGACAAGATTCATAAATAAAGCTTCATGCTAAATAACGGACATGGAAGCAAAGAATACAGGTTATTTTCCAGCACGAGTTTATATACGTACAATGACCAAAATACATCAAGTCTTTCAGGAGTTTGGATTTGTTATTCAGTGGGTTGGAGGAAGGGGCAGTACTGATTAGAAGCGGGGAGTGATCTGCCTTTGTAAACAGCGTGAACAAGATCACTGTGCCTTGTTTCACTGTGCCTGCTTCAGGAAAGAAGTTCAAAAGATCTTCACTTAAGAGCGGGGAGGGGGAAATCTCAAGAGCTGTAAAATGTGCCACTAAATCAAACAGATAAAATTTTGTCTGAAATCCATTATGATTGTGACTTTGTGCTTTATGAAAAGACCATTCTCGAATCGCTTGTTTGCTCTCCTTCATGACTACGGACAAACGTGCAATTGCCAGATACCCCACCTGGGGCACAGGAGTATTTGCCTTGAGTGCAACAGCGTAAATGGCGGCTACCTCATCCCTTCTCTGTAACTCTTCCTGGTGGCATGTCTGCCAGCAGGTAACTCACTTCCATTTTTTTTCAAGGTGAAATTGCTGTGTAAAAGATCAGCTCCTAAAACCGGATGTGTGGCTATCAGTTTTTAGGCCTTTTACTGGAAGTGGTAGTGGAGGCGTACAAGCTGATGTGAGGAAGCCATCTGAACGCCAGTGACCCCGCAGCCCATGTGTGGACGTTTTCTGAGGTGGCAGTTCTAGTGCACCTGCTGCTGCTTATCTATACCAGGTATTTCTCATCTTATTCAAGCAACAACTGACTCTTTAAAATGATTAATGGTATGGCAATTAGAACAAAATTGTTACTCGTATCCCAAATATGCTTTAGAAGATTACTATGAAAAATTACACCTTCTCCCAAAAGTGGCCCTAATGCAGTGGTTTTTCTGGCTGCAGTTAGCACAAACACATGCTCAACAGTTGGTTTAATACTGTAGGCTTCCTCGATTTGGGGAAAAAAAACTGATCTATGTGACTAGAAAAGCAGATTATATACGGCATAAACACTAAAAAGGAAAAAGACAAATTTTTGTTTCATACTTTGCTTTTGAAGACTTACTAGTCATGAAAAACTGAGAGTAGCTGTTCTTTGTGTAATGAAGCTCTCCTCTTGGAAGGATTATGGAGGCAAACTTTTTTTCCACTACTAAGGTAAACTTGAAGATTTGAATAAATGCTGTCTTCATCTGAAAAAGACTAGATGAATTTCAAATACCATGCAGTCATTTTCAATTTTGAATCAGGATTAGTTGATTATTAATTGATTTTTTTATTTCCATTGCAAACTTCCACAATATTTTCCCAAATGATCAAAGAGGAAGGTGAAGATAGCAAAGTATGATGGTAAAAACTGAAATTAAAAGTAAGCTGAGAACAATTTTAGCATTTTGTAAAATTGTTTTTTAGCTTTGCTCCTAGTAAAGGGTCTGCTGTGAAGAGCTCAGCAATTTAGCTTAGCAAGCAAACTCTGGGAGTGGGAATGAACTATTGTAACAGCATGGGATATATGGTCTCTAACAAAAACTGTCACCTTAAGCTAAAATCGCTTTACTGCTTAGCACTGAAGAGTTTTTAATATTACAGCCTTAATATTACAGAATGCACTCCTGGGTTTCCTGTCACTGTGTTGCCTGTTTCAACTAGCACGATCTATTCACAGCAGCTAGTACTCTTCCAGAGGCAGATAAGAGTACTGAGGGGGAAAAAATTACGCTTATAAATTGTGTCTTGAAGCACTTTAGGGATGAATGCCCAGAAGCCTGAAAACGTACAATCCCAAATATTAGATAATGGTCTATTTAGCTTCCATTGCAGCAGATGGGAAGACTCTCTGGGAGGCAGTGGGAATTGGGTAGAGTCCTCATGAAGAATATTTTCACTCACAGGTGACCTGAATTGCAAAGTCACAGGGCAGGACTGTTCTCATGGTGATTATTTTGCGTTATTTACTGGAAGCAAAGACTAAGGTCTTTGTAGACTGCCACACACTGAAGTTTTGAATGCTGGGCAGAGGCAGCCTGGGCAATTACTCCAGTCCTGCTCTCTTCAAGAAGTGATACGTAATGGGATCCACTGTAATCCACTATAAAGTGAGTCATCGCTCATGACAAGTTTGTTGATGCCTGGTTACAAACTGTAAGTTATGAATATAAAATTAGAGAGCATTTAAATTCTGAAGGCTGCTTATTGCCCCTTTGTTTTTCTGTGTTCCTGCTCATTAACTTCCACCTTGAAATAAATTCTTCATTTTATCACACGTTGCATATTTATATGGTATATTAGTTCCCTTTGCTGCAGTCCCTTTTCAAAGGGAACAATGATGCTAACTTAACCCTTGGAGGTAGAAACCAAGTCCCATTCATTCATAAAAGATTTTAAGGTATCCCATTTGTCGGGCTCTCTTTACACGTATTAGGTCTCAACTAACACTGTTCTTCAAACTACCTGGGTATTTTTTGCCTGACTTCTTTGGGATGGTAGCACATGGCCACAGCAGAACAACAGATGTTTTTTCAGATGTTAAAATAGGGCTGGACTGAAGTGAGAGTTTGTCAGGAATGTAGCTAGATATCAAATATGATCTGAACCTCAACTTTGAAAGGAGAGACTAGCTGAGGGGCTGAGTGGGCTGTCAGAGGACAGAGTGTGGTCTGTGCTGCATGAAAGTATTTCTAACTCTTTGGCTGAGTACGGGCTTTCTCAAAACACCAAAGATGAAGTGTGGGATCTAAGCCCTACCACTCTGCTGCATTTATTCACCTGAGCTCTGTGCTTTGGTGAGGTGGCAACAACAGAAACACAGCAGTGTTGTCCCTCGAACAACCTTTCTGACTCCCTTTATCCTGCACCCTTCCTCCTCTGCGATGGGGGAGCGTGGGGCTCAGAGAAAGCAAGGTCTGGGGTGCTGGGATGGGGTGAGGGGATCTAGCGATGCTGGGGCTGTAGTGCCTGGGGAGCAAGGAGAATGAAAGGCAGCGCCTCGAAGGCTGACCCATACAAACCTGGGAACTGTTCTTCTGAAGCAGGGCCTGGCTTCACCTGCTCCGCTGGTGGTCCTTTGGCTTGTTTTCCCAGTCCCCTGAGCTCAGGAGACCGAGGAGGCAATGTTGCTACTGAGCATGCTGAACAACTCCCACAGCTCAGTGGTGGCTCATAAGCACCCTTCTCCAAAAGCCTTCACCGGCTTTTTGGCACAAGTTTGTAATAACCCAGCTGTACTTGATTAGGTTCTGGAAAAAAACGTGCCTGGAGTTTACTATTGCCTTTGGTTTCTTTATAAAACAATATACATATATATGTATATTTCTACTCTTAACTTATTACTGTGGCTGAAAATTAATCCTGGGAAAAGACCAACATGGTATTGTAGAAAGTCATTCAGTATTAAAAAGAATCGATTTATCAAGTTCAGGGAGGCAAAGCACCATTCAGCCATGGCAGGGAGCTATGGTAACCATCCACTTGGGCAAGCACATTCAAAAACATCACCTTGAGGAGCACATGTTTGGGGGTTTTGGTTTTTTTTTTTTTTAAATCTCTTTTAAAAAAAGAAGAAAAAGAAAAAAGTAATAAATGGCTACAGCATGCACATCATCCAGGAAATCAACCACATCAGGAAACTCTAGGTTCTTCAATAAAGCAATTCATGTAAAATTGATGAAAATATCTTACCTGGTACTCATCTCTCTAAACAGAAGACAATTTGAAGGCTCAGCATTTAGAAAATCTGGTGACTCTGTTCCAGAAGTCCTGTGGCTGAAATTAGACTGTTCAAAAAATTTGAGACAAAGCTACTGAGTCTATTAGAGTAGCTATTAGTGAGGAGAAACAGACACACACAAAACCAAAATCCAGGGAGGAGTAGTTTTTTGAAAGTGACTGAGCCACATGATTTGACCAATCTCCTTTTAATGGATTAGCGCTCAGGCTATTGTTACAATTCCAGGTGCTTTTTTAACTCTAACATTGAGCAAGGATAGCAAAAGGTGAGTTTCTTGAGGGGTTTCTCTTGGTGTGGGAGGACTTAGACTGCAGTCTTTGGATGCGAGTGAAATTATTTGGTTTGCTTCCTTGGTTGTGGAAGGAGCTAGTGGCTCGCTTGCTGAACGGGTCAAGATGGTGCTCCAGCTTACACCTGATAAAATGTTTACATGTTCTTTTTGTCTCATATGTCTTGATCCCAGACTTTACCTTCAGACATGAATAAAGCTAAGACAAAATGTAATTTAATCAAATAGGTACTTTTTGCATTATCAAGAAAAAAGAGGAGGAGCACTTACTTGTAATGGTAGAACACTTAAGGTCAAATTTCTTGTTCTAGGCAATAGCAGACCATGAGGCTACAGAGCTAACTCGCTTCAGATGTGAACTCTGCATTCAGTTTCTACTCTGCTCTGGTGGGACCCCACCTGGTGGAGCCCTCCATAAGAAAGACACAGACCTGTTGGAGCGGGTCCAGAGGAGGGTCACAAAAATGATCAGGGGATGAAACACCTCTCCTATGAAGAAAGGCTGAGAGTGTTGGGGCTGTTCCCTAGAGAAGAGAAGGCTTCAGGGAGACCTTACTGCAGCCTACCAGTACTTAAAGGGGGCGCATAAAAAAGATGGCGGCAAACTTTTTAGCAGGGCCTGTTGCGACACGACAAGGGGGAATGGCTTTAAACTAAAGGGGGGTAGATTTAGACTAGATATAAGGAAGACATTTTTTACGCTGAGGGTGGTGAA
>NW_008795128.1:5664765-5668678 GCF_000699145.1 Aptenodytes forsteri
TAGTGTTGGGTTGACGGTTGGACTCGATGATCTTAGAGGTCTTTTCCAACCTCAATGATTCTATGATTCTATGATTCTATTCTATGATTCTATGAATTAAACATGGAGACTCCTGAAGCTGGTAATCAGGCTTGAGGGACAGGAGTTTTACAGAATAGTCTCTTTTTGGTCTTTAAATTGATGTGGGATTCATTTAAAACAGCAGAAAGCTTGTGAAGATCTCTCTGAAAAAGTAAAGATTTCCTGTGTGGGACAGACATGCAGCTATAATAATCTTTACTTTCTTACTTATCTGACCAGGCTGTAAGTGATTGATTTATCTCTTTTCTATCAAGGGACTGGAAGTTTCACAGTGAAATTGTGTGGTGAGGGAGAAATATAGTAGGTTTTCTAACAGCTTCCCAACAGGAGGGACTTATAAATCCTGCAAATCTGTCAAGTGGAGAAACAAAGATGCCGGGTGGGGAAGGGCTCCCACAAGAATGGAGTTAGACCGTCAGAAGTTTGCCAGGGAATACTCCATTGCTTCTTTAGAGGGAGAAGCAGCATTCCTCTTCTAGGCGGGGAAGGGCTGCCATCAGAGCTGCCCTGCTGAGTCTAATCAAATATCCCTTTGGGCCATTATCCTGTCTCAGACAACAGCCAGTGTGGGATGATTAGGACAACAGTATAAGAAATAGGGCACAAAGAAAGTGCTCTTTCCCCTTGATATCTTCTCCCAGCTTCTCGACATCCACAGTTCAGGGGCATCCTGAGCCAGAGGTTGTTTCAAAACTATTATACCTAGTAACCACTAGCAGACCTAGCCTCTTTGGGTTTGTTCATGGTCTCTTTTGGAACCAAGAGAAGAGCAAAGTGGCAGAAACCACTACATTTTTCACAAGCAATAGAAGCTGAGAGACATGGAGAGGAGCAGTCTCTGAGATTCACTAGTAAGAGTTTATTGGAGGAGCAAGGGTCCAGGAGAAACTATGATGGTCTTCATCGCATCCAAAATTTGCAAAGGAATTGGGTAGCGTGGGTGTGATTGTAGACTTAAAAGTAGCTGACTTTTTGCTAAAGGTCTTGATTTTTTTTTTCTTTTTTCTTTTCCCAAGCAATGAATAGGTGAAGAGGAACTAAGTAAAAAAAGTGCTACTGGGGGAAATGGATGTTCAAATACAGTACTTAAAGGGGGCTTATAAAAAAGATGGCGGCAAACTTTTTAGCAGGGCCTGTTGCGACACGACAAGGGGGAATGGCTTTAAACTAAAGGGGGGTAGATTTAGACTAGATATAAGGAAGACATTTTTTACGCTGAGGGTGGTGAAACACTGGCACAGGTTGCCCAGGGAGGTGGTGGATGCCCCATCCCTGGAAACATTCAAGGTCAGGTTGGACGGGGCTCTGAGCAACCTGATCTAGTTGAAGATGTCCCTGCCCACAGCAGGGGGGTTGGACTAGATGACCTTTAGAGGTCCCTTCCAACCCAAACTATTGTATGATTCTACTTTTCAGTTTGGGTAGTACAGGTGTTTTTGTAGTGAGCAGATGTCAGCGGTACTTTTCAAAGCCTCTACTTCTTGTTTGGAGCAAGAGAGCAAACTGCAACATGAGCAGTGTAGGAGCAGAGCGCCTGCCCAACCATCACCCCTCTTAGCTGGCTGGCTGCTGGCGTGCGCTCCTTGCTGAGGTGTGAGCAGAACCAGTACAGGGGGTTTGCTGGTGTGGGGGAATGAGCATCATTCCTCTGGCAGGTAGCTGTGCTCACAATCTCCGCTGCTGCCAGGGCTCAGCTGGCTGAGCTGTGCTGTTCTGAGAAAAGATTGTGGAGAAAGTGTTATAGCGCCTGTCAGATGCTGTCCCCATGACATTACCATCTTTCTTAATTAAATTACAAGATAACTAACTCTGTTGGTGACTTGTCCTAAAATCTTATTTCTTGCAGTTGGATTGACAACATATGATCCACTCTCTCTTTCTTTTGATCCCTTTTCCAGCATATACTTTTCTAATTACATCAAACATTGGCTATATGCCTTCATTTTCAAGGCGCTCTGCTGTTTATCCCCACCCTACTAATTATCTTTCATCATTAATGAGATGCCGACTCAAACATCTTTCAGACAAGCTCCTTCGTGCTTTCTACCATGCTGCTTCTCACGTTTCGGAGGCGCTTTGTGCAAACACTCTCAAGGGTCTTGAATCATCCTTCTGTTTCCTCTGCAGAGCCCCAGTCCCCCACCCTGCCACCTCCAGCCACGCATCCCTCCTCTCCTGTTCACCTCCCAGCCTGGCAGGCTCAGCCTTCTCCCCCAGCTCTGCCCTGGGCAGCGCACCTTGGCGGCAGGGACTACAGCCGTCCAGAGGGAGTGAGCAGCAGAGATTCTTTCCATGACGTTCTTGAGCCCACGTTCAGTGGCAGCTGCTGGTGGCGCTGCCTGTGGTGCCAGCACCAGCTCCTGCAGTCTTATTTTGGGCTGCAAGTCACTGACAGACTTTTCCAACAGGCTGTTAAAAGGGAAACCATGTTCCAGGCTGGGACAGGGGTACAGACTTGCTGCCGTTTGATTCTTCATCCTGCCAGTTGGTGAGCATTGCTGCTCAGCTGCCACTTTAGTTTGTTAATACCTAGTGCGGCTTTTCCTTTCCTTTGCTTTAGTTTTCTGTTTTAAGATAAGGTCAGAAGAAGAGATTAGTCATGAATTTGCTAGGTGAGCATTGCTCAAATGCAGAAGA
Organism: Aptenodytes forsteri; assembly: GCF_000699145.1. Taxonomy (NCBI): domain Eukaryota; kingdom Metazoa; phylum Chordata; class Aves; order Sphenisciformes; family Spheniscidae; genus Aptenodytes; species Aptenodytes forsteri. Next base: position 5,667,484 of record NW_008795128.1, read on the forward strand.
GAAGGTAACACAGAGCAAATAAAGCACAGACCTGTCTTGAGGAGCAGGTATGGGAGAAAAAGCAGAAAACTTAATCCTCTGTGACAAGCCATGGTAAGTAAAGCAGCGAGGAAAGATTTTTCAAACCCAGCAATATTTCCTGATCCTTTAGTACCTGTGGAGCCACTGGCACAGCCTATATATAAAGGGCTGAAGGCTAAAAAAAGCAGCTTTGCCAGCTCAACTGTTTGGCTGTTCATTAGAAACTCATGTCTCTGTTCTGTGATCACCATAATATTCACTGCGACATCCGAGGCAAATACGGGGCCTCGGGACAAGTTGTCAAGCATGCCTCAGGCAGGCTGTGCAGAGTTTAAGGGGTACATCTCAGGGGAGAGAATAAGGGATTGCTATTCCCCATCACGGAGCACCTTAAGCAGCTCAGTTCTGTGCAAATGCAGCAGGGTAAGAAAATGTTCATGAGTGGTATTTTTTTATTTACCTATTCTTTTAATGTGTATGAAAAGGAAACTAGACCATGAGTCTAAAGGTTGTTTAAGTGTTCCAGATGAAAAGTTTATATCTGTATACTGGGTATTCAGAATATTTATTTTCTCACTTTCCATAAAGCTAATAATTGTATTCCCTTCCACAAAACCTTTCTTCAAACCTGCCTGAGATTTTTGTAAGGGTGTTTGAAAATTTAATTTTACAATGAGAAATGAGAGAAATAAATCACAAATTTTTGTGGTTCTTTTACAGCTTTTTAATAATCGTGTCCTCTCTCCATATCACATACTTTTTCCACTTTAAAATGATATGCAGCACTCATTCTCTTTTCATTCAGTCTTTTCTTCTTATGAGTAACTAAGTACAGAGATGAGCTGATTAAAATGTTCTTTTTTTTCCAAAATCTCAGGATGTTTTTAAAGGGGGGATACAAGAAAAAAATTAAAATGTATAATTTCAGGATCTGATTGGCTTAGGAACTGGTAGTGTAAATCAGGTGAGTTCATTTTTCAATTACCAATGAATGGTAATAGGCTGAGGGTGCACAAGAAGCTGGGAGGGGGCACAGCCGGGACAGCTGACCCCGACTGACCAAAGGGATATTCCAGACCATACGACATCATGCTCAGCATATAAAGCTGGGGGAAGAAGAAGGAAGGGGGGGATGTTCAGAGTGATGGTGTTTTGTCTTCCCAAGTAACCGTTA
>NW_008795128.1:5669479-5670114 GCF_000699145.1 Aptenodytes forsteri
CATGCTGGAACGGGTGAACCTCAAAGTGACTGTGGCTGTGGATAAGTCTATGCCACAGCAGGTATACCCCTGGAGAGACTGTGGCTCGTGGATAAGACTCCACTTGGAGCAAGTACACCCCTAAGGGACCGTAGACTGTGGATAAGTCCAAGCCGGAGCAGGGGCAAGGGGAGGAGTACATTGCAATGTTAAACCCGATGGTCTGGTCCAAAGGGACCAGGAGTGGAGATTGTAATGGAAATACCCTTAAATTGTTGTAACCTGGGATTTGAGTTGCATGTTATGGGAACTACTATAGCAGGAACGCCTTGTTGCTAGCCAGGCTAGGAGCAAGGGGAGACGTTCATTGCAATGTTAAACCCTGTAAGCTGGCCCAAAGGGACCAGGGGTGGGGACTGTAATGGAAATACCTTTAAACTGTTGTAACCCATGATTTGGGTTGTATATTGTAAGAATTACTATAGCAGAAACCACCTGAACCAATGGAGGACAAGCCTTACAAGAAGCAGTGCAAGTGCAGCAGTGACCCGACCTGAGCTGCGGTGCCCAGTAACTCCACACAACGCACCACCTCTCCTGTCCTGAGCGACCACCATTAACAGATGGAGCCCAAAGTCATGGACTAAATGAACTCA
>NW_008795128.1:5670523-5714721 GCF_000699145.1 Aptenodytes forsteri
TGAACATGAGGGAAGAGGGGGGGACGTTCGGAGTGATGGTGTTTGTCTTCCCAAGTAACCGTTATGCCTGATGGAGCCCTGCTTTCCTGGGGATGGCTGGACACCTGCCTGCCGATGGGAAGTAGCGAATGAATTCCTGGTTTTGCGTTGCTTGTGTGTGCAGCTTTTGCTTTCCCTGTTAAACTGTCTTTATCTCAACCCACGGGTTTTCTCACTTTTACTCTTCCGATTCTCTCCCCCATCCTGCTGGGGGGATTGAGCGAGTAGCTGCATGGGACTTAGTTGCCGGCTGGGGTTAAACCACGACACCCTCCAACTAGATGTCATGCCACTGATCATCGCCCTTTGGGCCTGGCCGTTCAGACAGTTTTCAGTCCACCTCATTGTCTGCTCATCCAGCCCAGAGTTCATCAGCTTCTCTATGAGGATCTTATGGGAGACAGTGTCAAAAGCCTTACTAAAGTCAAGGTAGACAATATCCACTGCTCTGCCCTTATCTACCAAGCCTATCATTTCATTGTAGAAGGTTATCAGGCTGGTCACGCATGACTTCCCCTTGGTAAAGCCATGATGACTACTCCCAATAACCTCCTTGTCCTTTGTGTGCCTGGAAATGGTTTCCAGGATTAGTTGTTCCATCCCCTTCCCAGGGATTGAGGTGATGCTGACTGGCCTGTAGTTCCCTAGGTCTTCCTTCTCCCCCTTTTTGAAGATAGGAGTGACGTTTGCTTTCCTCCGCTCCTCAGGCACGTCTTCGAATCACAATGATTGTTCAAAGATAATCGAGTGGTCTCACAATGACATCAGTCAGCTCCCTAGCACTTGTAGGTGCATCCCATCAGGGCCCATGGAGTTATATACATCCAGTTTGCTTAAGTATTCTCTAACCTGATCCTCTTCCACCAAGGTTATGTCTTCCTTGCTCCAGACTTTCCCCCTGTTCTCTGGAGCCTGGGATTTCTGAACCTGGTCTTGCTAGTAAAGACTGAGGTGAAAAAAGCATTCGGTACCTCAGCCTTTTCCATGTTCTGTGTCACCAGGGTCCCTGCCCCATTCAGCAGCAGGTCCACGTTTTCCCTATTCTTCCTTTTGCCACTTTTTGCCAGGAGCTCCTTCTTTATCCATGCTGGGCTCCTGGCAATTTTTTCCTGACTTCCTGCTCATTGGGATGGACTGCTCTTGAGCTTAGAAGAGGTGATCCTTGAATATCAACCAGCTTTCTTGGACTCCTCCTCCCTCCAGGGCCTTATTCCACGGAAATCATTCAAGCAGATCCCTGAAGAGGCCAAAGTCTGCTCTCCTGAAGTTCAGGGTTGTGATTCTGCTTTTTGCTCCACTCCTTCCTCTCAGGATCCTGAGTTCCACCATCTCTCAGTCACTGCAGCCAAGTCTGCCTTTGATGTTTATGTCCCCAGTGAACTCTTCCTTGTTTGTGAGTATGAGGTCTAGCAGAGCACCTGTCTTCATTGGCTCTGCTGTCACTTCGGCCAGGAATTTGTCACTGATGTTTTCCAAGAACCTCCTGGATTGCTTATGCCCTGCTGTGTTGTTTCTCCGGCATTTATGAGGGTGGTTGAAGTCCCCCAAGAGGACAAGGGGCTGGGAATGTCAAGCTACTTCTAGCTGTCTGTAGAAGGCCTCATCCGCTTGTTCTTCCTGGTCAGGTGGCCTATAGCAGACACTCGCTACAGTGTCATTCATACTGGTCAGCTCTATAGTCCTTAGCCATAGGCTCTCAGTTGGCTCATCATCCATCCCCAGGCAAAGCTCCATGCACTCAATCTGTTCTGTCACATAGAGGGCAACTCCTCCTCCTCGTCTTCCCAGCCTGTCCTTCCTAAGAGCCTGCATCCCTCCATTGGAGGACTCCAGCCATGCGGGCCATTCCACCATGTCTCCATGATCCCAAAAAGATCATAGCCCTGCAGCTGCACACAGATTGCTAATTCCTCATGTTTATTCCCCATGCTGCATGCATCAGTGTACAGGCACTTCAGAGGGGCACACTGGCATGCTGGTGGGTTTTCCCATAATGGTGCCTTGTAGGCACTTCCTTGCTTACGTGCAATTACTTGTAAGCAATTGAGGTGACCTTACTTAACCCTGTTTTGCTGATTTTGTGTTCCCTTTCATTCACATCATCCTGTGCCCTTTGCTTGTCAACCTTGTCCATCACTCCCTCACAGGGCTGCTGGTAACTCTCTCCTTTCCCCATCATAATGCACATAACTTCCTGCTCCATCCTCCAGAATAGCTGTTCTGCAGAATTGCTTGTGCTTCCTGGAAAACCAAAAAAAACCCCCAGGTTTATTTTAAGAATGTATGATAGGGACAGAAAATTCTATTCTGTCCTCAAACATTTATGCTCACTGGAGCTGCTGTTTCTTTTCATGCTCTACAGGAAAGACTACACAATGTGTGCATTGGTGCTAAGTAAAGGTAGCTAGGAGGAATTGTCTTTTATCTTTGACACAAACAAATGTTACAAGTGTCTCTTCCAAAAACCCGAACCACACAATAAGCTTTCAGAGAAGAGAAATGGTACGCTATGTTCACATGTTTATTAATATTTCTCAATAAACTCAAAGGTCATACAGTTCTCAAGCGGTCACACAATGCTATACCACAATGGCTGTTTCATCATCTCTCTCCCCCCGCTGTGTCTCTTTCGCTCTCTCCAAGCCTGAACATGCTTTCAGCTTCACCCCATGGTCTAAATGAAGACACTAAATGTGTTAGGGTTAGGACTGAATATTTCTGACAAACACCATGTGAATTTCACAGAAAACTGAGGAATAAATAAAACTATGACTGTCCTCTACAGAAATCTGTCCTTTTGAATTCAAAAGTCTGTTGTCCAGGCTCACAATAATAGATTTAAACCGGTGAATAATTTGATCCAGAAAGAAGGAAAATGGTGTTACAGAAAGATTTAAATTTCACTCAGGAGAAGCTGGAATCCTGGCGTTAAAATGCTATGACAACCTGATTTGTTAATGTTATAATCTGCAATACCTTAGCCTCTGTTTACTCTGAGCAAACATGGTGCTGGTGAACAGTGCCCGTCTTGCAGCCCTGCGGGGGAAAGTCCTTTGTCTAGTCAGGAAGCATGTACTGTGCTCCCACAGTTGCTTCATCGCCCCGCTGCCAGGTCCTCCTGCCTGCCCTGCCGAGAGAAAACCTCAGGGAAAGAGGCAGAGAGACACGGGGGTGCCCTGCTGGGGGAGCTGATGTTTTGTTATTAAGGGCTCCTCTTAATTCTAAGCCACCAGCTCTGACTTCATTCTAGCTACCATGGAAGAGTGCTCCCTCGTACCAGGAGCATCATCTTTGTACCAAGAGCATCATCTTCATTAGCAGCCAAGCACAGGCAATTGTGCCAGGAGCAGAGCAGGAAAAAGAGTGGGTCAAGAAGCTGCAAACGAACTTGTGTATGAGGAGAGGGAAACGAAAACCCCGAGTGCCTGAAATGCCGCAGGAGTGTGGCAGGCAAATTGGAGATGCTCAGGTGCAAGTTGTGTCTTACCCTGAGCCATGTGAAAGGGAAGTAAAGCAGCTATTAAAAAAGTTGCTGGATCAGAGGCTAGATATCTGTCAAAAATACAAGGTAGGTTAAGAAAAGTCAATCAGGTATCAAAGAACACTGAATTTCCGGAAAGAAATACAGTTAAAGTCCTTAAAATAAAATTGAGTAAAAAGATGCTGGGGAGAGGCTATCTGATCCAAGGGCATCTTGCAATAGGATGTTGACATCCAAAACTGAGGAAAATATAGATGGAATTTCCCAATTTAAACTTAGAAAACAACAATCAAACTGCACCAGAATGCAAAACAAAACCAACAAGGCTCCAAGTGTTGGAAGGGAAAAAGCCTATATTATCCTGGATGATATTAAATAAACACCAGAAACAACAACAATGAAAACGGGCAGAGGAGAATGGAAGTTAAAAGGTCCAAGGAGGAGTCTGCAAAAGGCAGTCAGCATGCACTAACAGCGAGCAGTATGTAGGGCTGCACAAGGAAATAACAGAGGCTGAAGCAGCTCCCAGCATTTGTAGAGACAGTACACCTGTCAGGAGCAAAACTGTTTCACAAAAGCCCAAAGACAAGGACTGAAAATGCTTACCGAGAAACTAAGTAAATGTATTTTGTACAACACAAAATAATTCTTTTGAAGACATTAAAGGGAGAGCTGTGTCAAGAGACTGGAACATCTACTTATTGGCTGAAATCTTAATACGCATTTATCAGGCAGTGAGGTATTAAGATCATGTGCAGTAAGAAAAAAAAAAAGAGAAAAATGTGTTCTTGTTAAACATGATTCAGAATGTACCGCACAGAAATAATTTCCCAGGCATAAGTAATTTAGATATAAACTTAAAATAAAATCTTGGAAATCTTGGAAATAAATAGCTTACAATTGCTTTAGAGAAGAAAATATTTATTTCATGCTTGTAAACATGCCAGGGCTTGTTAGGAGGATGGGTACATTAGGTAGACGTACTGACAGACACGATGATCAATTTAGAAATATTTTAAAGGTGTGAGAAGGAAATTGCTGTAATATAAGATGTAGTTGTACTGCCAAAAAAAAAAAAAAAAAAAAATCTACTAACGTTTCTTTAGTGCTCCAGCAAAAATGGAGAGGGGAATTTGATAAATAGAACAGCAAAGAAAAGCCTAATTAATTCTGTAGTAATCATGGAAATTGAAGGTGTAAAAGTTTGCTTAGCTTTAGCTCCGGGGAATAATGCAATATAAAAATGGCTAAAATTGTACACCGTTAGCCTCAAATGAATGTAGATGTAGAAGTATATCAAAGAATGGGAAACATAAAAAAAAAAAATCAGAAATGCCCAAGAAAAGTTTGTAATGATAACTGCTGAAACTTAAGAGCTGCAGTTGAAAATGACCTAGATTTGCTTGCACGTGCTTGAAAGAAATTCTGTACCAGTTTGGATTATTTTCTCAATTCACAGAAATAGTACTGTTCAAGTACTAAATATGTAATCTCATTTTAAAAAAACTATAAATAATAGCTGGTATGTTTGTGATGCCATCCTAAATGTGGTAACTGCTTATAAATAGTACCCCATTTGATTACTATAAGTTCAAACGTTTTGCAAAAGGATATGTCTATACCCATTTTCTATTGAGTATGGAGTATCCACAATCCAATATTCCTATCGAAAGAAGTACAGACATTTTAAAAGACTAGAGAGTTAAGCCCAAATTCTAATTGGCATAGCTAAAAATATTTGAAACCAGGAAGTTTTCAATAAAAAGCTGAGAACTGGACTTCCTTACAATATAATGGGCAGTATTAAAAATGTGAATATTCTGATCTGTTACTTGCACAAGGGAAAACTAAAACTGAAAATGTTCTAAAAAAAGTAGACTTGAGACAGTGGCAAATAAGGTGGAAAAGACTGGAGAATTTTCTAAATTTTCATCAGGTTCCTGCAAGATGATTACTGAACATGGTCAGGTGTGTGGTGATGTGTGGAATAGTGCACTTTGAATTCTTACACAGAAAGGGGAAAAAAAGAGAAGTAGGAGTTTCTAAGTTAAAATACAAGACAGGCTGGGGGAAATTTATACAAGACAGGCTGTTAAAATTTGACATCTTTGAGGGGTACAGGAGAGCCAAACATTGTAGAGAGCAATTCCTAGCAGCTGTTTTGGAGAGTCATGAAATGACGTTTGACAATGCCTTGTGTAATCTTTTTTTCTTATAGAAGACAGAGTTGTAAAGATAATTGTCCCTTTCTCTGAAACTGGCACGATCGACTCGGATCAGCCATTGATGTGAGGCAGTGCAAGATATACGTGGTTTCTGTCACTATTTCATTCTGTCTTAAGCTCCTTTTTTCCCTCCTACAGTCTTTTAACTCTATGTTAAAAATATACCTTTCTTACAAGTTTTTGATTCCGAGTTCAGAGGTTTTGGTGTGATAGATTAGAGAGTGCAATGATGTATACAGAAAATAAATTAAGAAAAAGGGAGTTTAAAATTGGACTATGTTAGTCTAATTAGATTATCCGTGAACTGGTGGATTGATTGTAGCAGCTTGGTGCGAGCGTTATTTCTGGCTTAGTTACTCACACTCTCCTCTTTTCCAGTAGAGTAGCAGGAGTGAGGCACTGACAAACAAGACAAGGAACAAAAAAAAAAAGATTTTAAACTTGAATTGCAAACTGAACATTTCAGAGGATTAACTGAAGGTCTATTAGAAGCTGAATGAAAAGAAAATATGCAGTTATGGCTCGAGCAGTATGATTATTTCCATTCAGTGTTTATCTTTCTCCAGCAAATGAGATTAAAGCTACAACAGCAGATATGAAATTTTGTTGGGAAGGTTGCTTTTCAAAAATGATTAACTCTATGCGCACAAGAGAACAAGGACTCGTGGGCATTTCATGGGAAACCAAAGCCCTGTAAGCCTCATCAATGCAATGGTCGCTGCAGCACTGCAAGGAAGCTGGGGAGCTTCAGCCGAGCACACTGTGAAGACTGTTGCAGCCCCAGACAGTTTGCATTAACCAGGGTTTAGATGGGAGGAGTGCTTCATCTCCAACACAGGTATGGGAACCTATGGAGAAAATAGTCCATAGATTATTTTCAGCCATAGATTTAAGGAAGCTGTGGCTCCCGGAGGTGAGCGGGATCCTGCTGACTCAGAGGACCAACCAGCTCAAGCAAAAGGATCGAGTTTAACGAACTCCACTGAAAATGTTTTTCACAAAGTACAGCAAACAAATTAAAATAATGCAAAACAAGCGTTGCATAAAAGAAGTACAGGAGTATAATAAGCAGAAAGAGAAAAACCATAACACTGACATTTTTTAAGTTGCAAGACTGTCAGGTAGCCGATAGCTCAGGCCCACAGCTTGCTGCAAGCACCAATGTCAGGTTAAGGGTTTAGCCTCAGACCAGGAGTGCCAGGCCCTGGGGATACCACCAGGCCCTGACCAGCCTCAGCCAGGGCCTCCCCACACCCATGGGTCCAGGGGCTCTATTTAAGCTCAGCCTGGGGCCCTCAGCCCCTGCCTGGCCTGGTGGGATGCCGGTCTTCAGCTCAGCTGTGCCTGTGGAGCACCTTGCTCTGGGCCTCCACCTGTGGGCTGATGTCCTGGCATGGTCTGTCCCCGTGGCCCTGCCTGGCTGTGCCTGGAGCTGACCCCAGCCCTGCAGGTGGGCTTTTTGGCCTGCCCTGCCACAGCACCATGAGCCTGGGCCCTCTCAGTCACACCCAGCTGCCATCTCTGGCTGGGGGCGGCAGGACAGCCCCTGGCACCCTGGGGATCCCCTTGCGCCTGGCCCTGCAGGAGCAGTTGCCATTGCTGTTCCTTGGCCTGGAGGTAGGAGCTTCCCCATGCACACAGGCTTCATCTGAAGAACGCTGCCCCAGGAAAGCGTCGTGGTTTTAGTGTCTCATCACTAGTGCAAAGCTGTGGTATGAGAAACAAGTAAGCAGGTGAGTAGTGTATTTAATTTGACTCCCTGTTTCTAAGCAAGCCAGGTCAAACCTTTGCCTCGTGGTTGTGTTTTGTGGTACCTGAACCACGCAGCTAGCTCTCCTGCTGTCAGTTCTGGCTGTGGAAGACAAAATGCTCGAGCCTGTGGCGACTGCTTGTCTGTCTCTTAACCCCCTCCCTCCTCTTAGTTCTCTATTGGCCTATCTTAGGTTAAAAGCCTTGATTTGTAAAATTGGTGTGTATGCTGCATTTTAAAGATGTAGATTTTTTTCCTGCTTCTTTTTTAAGTGATGGGGAGTAGTGGTTCCCAAGACACTACAGACAAGACTGCTTTACCTGAAATTCTTCTGTTCCTCTTAACAAGAAGCTTCTTGTTTTCTTCCCCAAAGAGTATCCAATATCCCCTAGATTAATAAGGGAAGCTTTAAATCTAACACTTTAGACTCTGCAAAAAAATCTCCATCCTTGGTCAGTCTTATACCAGAAGATCCAGCTCAGGTTATTTATAGAAAACCTTGGTGAAATGACTGTCTGATATTAGTGATCAGCAGAAAGAAGGCCTCACTGGAGTGTAACAACTGCTTCTCTAATTCACTCTCCTAAAAAAATAGTGCAGAGCTCTGTATGATCAGAAAAACACACGGTAGTCACCGTCCCATTAGTCAGTTTTGACCCATCTTTGTCCACTGGGTCAAATGATTTATTTACAGTACAACACTTCTTTTTAAATGATGTATCAGTTTTCTTGGTTACACATAACTTCAGATTTTATGGAATAGCTGGACCAGGAGAAACCCAGAAACTACAGCTTCTGAATATGTATCAAATTCAGAAGAGCAAGTTGCCTGAAATTGTCCCTTTTTGCTCCAGGCAGATGCCAGAGTTAAGGGTTATGTAGGAGGAAGAAAAACTGGCAGAAGATCCAGATATGAAGATTGCCTAGTTCTGTGAGTAAAGACATCAGTGTTGCATTCCTGAGTACAGGAAGACTCTTGGGTAACTTTCCTTTCCACAGCTAACATCTTTTCATTAGGCACTTCCAGTGTTTTACTATTTCAGGATTTTCCTTAGGGTGTGGGGGGCTATGTTTAGGGAGGATTTTCTCATCTCATTGTTTCTGTATTTTTCACCTCCCTTCCCAAATCAATATTCAGCCAAATCCCTGCAAACAGTCTGAAATCTCAGTCAGACTTCCTATCATTTTTTTCTGGTTGGAAACTTCTTAGGTGTCTGGTGTCTATCTTAAGGAGAGGGCAGGTATTAAAATCAACAATGTTTAGCCTGACTTACAACTGCTGTCCCAGAGCTTCCCAAGTATTTATGCACTTAGATATCTGATGATTGCTCAGATCCTCCACATTAGTTTGTTTCTATTAGCTATATTGCTTCAAATTAGGATAGTATAGAGACAGTGCTTAGTATCAGATACAGTGATTAGCATGTTATTTTGCTCTATGGAGTCCCAATCCTCACCTTCTAGTCTTGAAGCCAAAATAAACATCTGTTTTTCTTCCTTTAGGAGTACCTCTGGCACTAGTTCTTCAATTTTGCTGAGATTTCTGGCAGGGGAACTAAAAGTACTTCTTGTGACAAAGACATGCTAAGGCACCTTTACCAAGAGTACATATGGTAGTAGGAATATCTGGATATCCATGCATGCTTGCAGTAGTGATGTCAAGGAGAAAAATGAGGCAAAACAGGATCTCCTCTTGCAGAAGCCACTAAGTCCTTTATAGCAGTACTTGATGTTGGCAGCTACAAGGACTGGTGAAACTCATACTGGGCTGTATACACCAGACCACAGCAGGCACCCTGAGTTCAGAATGCTTCTCAGCAGCATACATGCAGCCTTGTTTTCCGGTTCTACAGATTTTGTTGTGAGCATCAGAGTAGAAATGATGGACTTCTAATGAATGCTCAAGTGTTGCTTTAGGCAGGGGAATGTTAAGAGTTTTGGAAGGCCATCCTTGGATCTCTCAGTGTAACTGGGAGATGTGTCTAGAGGGCTATTTCTTCACCTTCTTATAGTATGTTGTTACTTTTGCAAAAATAGGGTGCAGGAAGAAAGAACCAGCAGTTTTTGAAGACAAATCTCTGCTCTTGTGAAAGAAAAGGGAGGTGATACTGAGTCAAAACGACAGAAGTGGCACACAGCTATGGTGCTCTGCCTGCCAGCAAAAGAAGAAATTTGGAGCAAACAAGTATCTGAGGCACAAAATGAAAGCATGCAAACCTCTAATGCCAATGGTGCTGCCTCCATAAGCCTTAGGATGATCATGCTGGCTCAGACCAAAGCTCATGTAGGTCTGTGTCATGTCCTAAGAGGATCAATAGCTAATCTTTAAAAAAAGACAAAAGAAACAGAGCTGCTTCAAAAGTTGCTTCTGCAGTATAGCCACTTAGGTTTCAAAACAATCAGTGGTTAGGAACTTCTTAAGCTGAAGATGGTGCCACTTACTACTTCAGAAAAGGACTTTATTTTTTGCATCAAAGCAACAGCAGATGAAAGCCATGCTTAATCAGCTTCACTATGGAAGGAAAGCTTTATCTTTAAAAAGCTGAAGAAAACCAAATCACTAGAGATTTAGGTTTTTTGCAAAACTTATTTGGACATCTGCAAGAATGTTTTGCAGGCAGTAGCCTGAGAATTTGTCTGCAAAAAGAAAGATACCCCCTGCCCTGGTCATTTTAATTCAGTTTTTATACTTTGAAACTTTCCCAAATGGCTCTTCCTTGGGATGTTCCTCAAACAGTGCTGAGTAACAAAAGTGACATTAAAGATTAGAGCAGTTAATACTTTCATGCACAGCATTCAGTGATGTGTTTGACTCTAGTAGATCAATACAACTCATGTAGTACAGGGCACTTGCACTCACTTGAGCAATGTCCCAACCCCTTTCTGTATGTTATAGAAAAACATGCTAGAGTAAGTAATTTGATCGTTTTGTAGGCCCTAGTTTCCCATTTTATTTAACAAGGTTTTAAAAGTTACTCAATGCTTGTCAAACACATGAAGATGAAGTGGTAAGCAGTAGTAAGGATTGCCCCTAACAGTCATATACATTGTGTAGGTAAATTCTGTGGCTTAATGATCACTTCAACAAATCTTCAAGACCTCAAATACATTCTTGCCAAGTTGTGGGCAAAAGCCCAGCCTATTCTGTTTTATTATGAGATACCCAATATATTTAAGCAAAATCAAAGCTTTCTTCTTCCCCAATTTCTCAGACAGTTGCTTATGTATTAGACTGCACAGTGCTTGTACACCTTCCCAGCCTTCTGCAAAGGCTGTGTGGCAGGAAAAAAAGACTGCTTTTGTGAAACATTTGGTGATAAAGAGAGGAAATATTCTCTGCACCTCTTTGAAGGGATTCTTGCAGTTCCTGCTCCCTATGCTGTCTTCCAGGGTGGCTCTGAGGTGATAGCCCAAACTATATTAACCTTCCTTTTCCTCAAAATTGGCCTGCCTATAGCCCTCTCCCTTTGTCCTCAGAAAACTCCCTCCTCACGCCATTGCCAGCTTCCATTGGGAGCACTGGCTGTGCACACCCAGCCTAGCACTTCAAGAAATCCATGCTCTTTTCCCACCCAGGAGTTCCTTGCTCTAGATTTTGCCATTTCTCCTCTCTCTCTCTAATGGGATCTGGCAGTATGTGTAGCAAAACTGAACTCCCCGTAGGTAGTCATAATTAGCTTCATGGTGATCCAGTTCTTGGAGGTGCAGCATGTGGTCTAAACAAGGCCCTCTGTTAGAATGTAGCTACTTAAATGGTGCACACTGTGGCACAGTGGCTTGCCCCTCCCAGGAACAGGCAAAAGACTGATGAGGAAGGGCCACTTTAACCACAAACATCAGCTGCAGAGTAGTCAAGGCATGCTCCCTAGACACGGGAGTGGGTAGGCTCACTGTTGTGGCAGACTGTCACACAGGATGATCTGGGCTGCTTAGCACAAGCCAGCAGAAAGGGTTTACTTGTATAGTAAGTGCTGGCAGGCCTGAGCTGTTAGCGTACATTTTCGGTGCTGTTTAAGCACTGTTTAAGGTTATAAAACCATATCACTCTTGGCAGGATGTAGTTAAGACAAATAACTTCATATGAATCTCTTTCCAAGTTATCAAAAATGTAAGTTGTAAATGTATAGTGGAATCTGAGAATAGGTTGCACAATGGCTGTATCATATGTCATTGTACTGAGATATCATCAGAAAGCTGGTGGTAAATGTACTCTTACTACAAAGCAGTGGAAAGGAATCAAGACGAACTGTATGAAAACCAGTCAACATAGCCGACTATAAGTGCTGGCACTGCACAATGTAAATACAATTTGATTTAACCCATCAGTTTGTTCTCAGCTGTACACCAAGAGGCTATGGAAAATGGTCCCAGATGTGCAGATGCCTCCCCACCCCCCCCCCCCCCAAAAACAAACATATGGGGAAGATGGTCAGGAGTAAAGGCCTGGATGACTGTTACCAGAGACCAGAGAGGTGCACTACTTTCCTTGTGTATTAGCGGAAAGTACAGGGACTTTCTGAGGAGGTGTCTCTGAAAAAACCCTGTCCTTTCATATGGGGACAGGTGGAGATGGTCAGGAGTAAAGGCCTGGATGACTGTTACCAGAGACGGTATAGGTGCACTACTTTCCTTGTGTATTAGCGTTATCGGAAAGACTTCATTAGGCACAATCCCTTCCTGAACTTGACTGAGTCTAGTGAGTGTGCGCTGATCCCTTCTCAATGGGATAACTTATTCTGAGTGTCAGGGAAAACTTCCTGTTAGCAGTTTCCAAACCCTCTAGATGACAGCCCCCGTCTTTGATTTCACTTCCAACCTCATTGTCCTATTTTCACAGCTGACACTTCTACTAGCAGTGAAACATCATCTGTGACATTTCATGAGGCTTTAACTCTCAACTTGAAACAATTGTTTAGGTGGAAACTTTATTATGAAACAGAGAAAAAGATAACTATTGTTTAATATTGCTTGTCTTAATATACCTTGTTGTTCATGTCAGATTTGTGTTGAATGATCCACTTTGTTCTGGGATTTTGTCAAAGCAATGATAAACATACAGCTAATGCAAATAGTCATTCTGTATTGTAAAAGATAAACAAAGAGATTTTTTTCGTTAGCTGTCTTCAAACATCCTTATGTTGTATTACAAAGACTAGACAGTAGGAAATAGGTGTGTCCAAGGGCTTTTGTCTTCTTACCATCAATATGTTCCCAGTGAATAAATGCAAACACTGTATGAGCTGTAGCAGTAACCTCCTACAGTACCTTCTAACTTGCTATGCTTCAGTTTTTCAAGACTTGACAAAGCTGTGGGTGACTTGATCTGGTATTGGTGGTTGTCACACTTCGAGTGGGGGGGTTGGACCAGGTGACTTCCAGAGGACCCTTCTGATTAACTCTTAATTTTTTTGTTTGTTTGTTTCTCATTGTATAGTCTTTGACTGATTACCTATCAGCACAATGGCAGCATTTGAGCAGAGAATGCAATATTCCAAGTAAAGCACACAGCCTGTCAGGAAACTTTTGGTCTCTGTTTAGACAAAAAAAAGTGGATACAGTTGAGGCAATGAGGAAGCTTGTTTGTTTGTTTTTTTTAAAAAAACACAAACAATTTTGCAGGTAGATAAAGAACTATGGTCTGAAGGCTGGAATCCAAGCACTGTTCATCTATGCTATATTCGTACTAAATAATTAAAATGAGCGAATAGAAGATTACACTAACTTCTGACAACCACATTCTTGATTACTGCATTTCTGTCACAGCTAGTAGAGCACTGTCAGAAGCTTTATAAAATTATTATACTGACTGGTGCCAGCAATATTTTAATTATTGCTGTTGAGCCACAGCTGATTGAACTTTAAGAAATGAACTGCATCCATACCTTTCTGTAACAACTCTCCTCCCTTTGCACTGAGGGCCAGTAAATTTCAAAGTGGTCTGGATTCTTAGCAACAAGAGAAACCAAATTATTCATTATTGTAACTTCACTACAGTGAACTCGGACTAAGTTTTCTATGGAGTCTGAAGGTGGATATAAGGCAGTTACAGAATATTTATCCCTTTTTCTGTGGCATTCATATCTTGCATGTCCCAAATCTTCTGCCCAGTTGATGAATGCATTTTCTTCACCTGTTGCATAATACATACCTGGTGGTATATTCACATCTGTAGAGGTATTTGACAAGATAATCATCTTAGAGTGCTGTCAGGTGACCTTTGACATAATTATGACCCCTGACTTGATTGAGAAATGCTCATAAAGCTGGAAAAAAGTAAAGCTTTCTTCTTCTGAAAGCTTAATGTGTGTGCTTCAGGCTTTTGGAAGCACTCTTCTAGCAGTTTTTTGCATCAAGGATGAAAGTCATTGTTCCTGTCTGTACCTGGCCACTAATGCACATGTCCTGTGGTATTCACAGTCAAGCATGAAAAAGCAGCAACCCTGGTTTATGTGTAGGTGTGCATAGGCTTCCTACAGCAGAACAGAATTTCAGTCCCTGTAGTAAATTACCAGGGCAGAACAAATCTCCTTTGTGTGGGGAAGTAATGATGGCTCTCCAGAGGCAGTTCTGCTGCTGCTATACTGCAGCTACATGGCTGCGTAGGCTGGGGCTGAGAACAGCATGCTCTGCAAAAAAAGCCCCCTTTCTCTGTCAGGAAAGTGAAAACCGGAGCTGACCCTCTGATGCAGAGGGTTGGGTCTATTTAACTCTGGTCCTAGTGGAGGGGAAGCATTGAGAACCAAGAAAACCATAACATGAGAGTCATAGAAAAGTAGGGCAGGAAGACCTGCAGATCAGCTACCAAACACCGAGATCCAGTAGGCAGAGGATCTGCAGCCTACTCGGACAGTCTCTTGCTGGGGTTTACCAACATTATGTATTTCTAATATCTAAAGTTCCTCACTGTAGTACAGACACATTATTTCTCATTGTTTCCAAAGACGAGATTATTTCCTTTTCTTTGCAAAAGTACCTTTCACATATTTGAAGACTGTTATGTTTCATCTCAGTCTTCTCTTTTTTAAGCCTAATAACCTCAGCTTTTACATTTCTTTATTAAAGGTCAGTCTCTGGATGTCTAATCATTTCCACCTCTCTCCTGAGTCCTCTTTGGTTTGATGGTGTCCTTCCTGAAGTGCTGTGTCCAAAACTGAACAAAACATATGAGAATCTCAGCAAATCCTGTCTTTATTTTTGTTTGGAAAAGAGCTTAAGATTCTTTTTCTCAGAACTTTTCTCAATTTTCAGCTACAACAAGGGATAAACAGCTTGCTGCCCCAAATATCACCATCCAGGAGTATGATATCAGGTTCTCATTATTATAATGCAAAACCTTCAGTGTATATCCTAACAATGTAACACTAGAATTTCCTCTCAGTCCTGGTTTGTTCATGACACAGTTGCCAAACATAAAACTATTCTGCAATTGATTGTGGCTCCCTTGGCCTATCTAGACTGAGGAAATTAGGTCTAGAAAAAACCATAACTATAACATCCAGCAAATACACTGAGATGCAGTGATTATTAAATAAGGTTAATTTTGTAATTAGTGGGACCTGCCTGGAGTATGACGTTTTGGAGAACCGACCATTATTTCAACAGCCCTTTCCTGTCTTCTTCCTTTTCCTATGGATAATGACACATGATGATACAGATGATCATCCATATTATTCATTTATCTGAACAACAGAGAAAACATTTGTGCTAATATCGATACTTAACTGCTGCTTGTTCACATGCCCTGATACACACAAGCTTAAGCACATTTGCTGTTCTTAATTACATTTTCTTTCCTTGTGTGAAGGTTGTTCCTATTACAGTGTTACAGCTAAGATTTTACATGACTAGAAGTCCTGTATTATGTATGCTAATGAAGATTTCCGTTAGCATGCCATGTCTTTGAATGTCCTTTGTCATAAAACTTATGCATTGTATGCAATGTCAACCAAACCATACTGTAATGGCTTTTTTGTGACAGCTAATAAATTGCCTTTTTGCAATGTCAGATTTACATTTGAGAAAGTGTTCCAGAGTTCCCCAATATCAAAGGTGCCATTGCAGAGCAAGAAGTGGCCTTACTATTCCAGAGAAAGTATCATAAAATTTCTAAGTATTAGACTTAGTGTACAAAATATTTCCAGAATGATGGCCCACAGAATGAACTCATTCAGAAAAAAATCGTTGAGGAAAAAACTGCTTCTTAGATTGACCGGCTCTGAAATTTGATCAAACTTTATTGCTTTATCAGCCTTTTAGTAGAAATTTCCAACTATTACTGAATAATATGGACAGTTCAGCAGAACAGTGACTTCTCCTGGGCATGCAGTCTGGCACTTGTAATCAAGGGAAACTGAGTAGAACTCCATGTGAATATCTTTCAGGTACACCGGAAAGATCTGTGGAAGGAACAAGAAACTATTTGTGCCAGAGATGACTAACCCCATATGGGAATAATAGACCATTGTGTGTTCTTTCACCACTTCACTGAATAATCCTGAGAAACATGATAAAGGAATCCATAGGGTGAAATACATTAATGTAAAACATCTCACTTTTCAACTAAGCCACTGAAAAGATGACATTTTGACCAAAGGCAAGGTATTATATTATTGCAAGACTACTCTGACAAACTTTAAAGGGTTTCTGCATACACTGGTAGATGCTGGTGGAATTTAATAAGTAATCTGTGTGTTCCGACCTAAATCAGGAGTCAGCAGTCAGAAGACTGTTGCCTATGAAAATAATACAGGTGCTCATTAATTGCCAGAGTGCTATTTGAACTGAGAGCCTGTAGAGAAACACTTCTATATTGAGTTGCTAGTTCCCTGGGATATTTGTATCTTGGATTTCTTATGTTTTATTTAGCTTATTTTTTCAACTTAAAATTACTGACTACTTGTCATGGTTTAACCTCAGTTGGCAACTGAGCACCACACAGCCGCTTGCTCACTCCCCCCCCGCCCCGCCAGTGGGATGGGGGAGAGAATTGGAAGAGCACAAGTGAGAAAAGCTTGTGGGTTGAGATAAAACCGGTTTAATAATTGAAATAAAATAATAATAATAATGTAATAATAATAATACGCAAAGCAAGTGATGCACAGTGCAATTGCTCACCACCTGCCGACTGATGCCCAGCCAGTCCCCGAGCAGCGGCCCCCCCGGCCAGCTTTCCCCAGTTTATGTACTGAGCATGACGTCACATGGTATGGAATGTCCCTTTGGCCAGTTTGGCTGTGCCCCCTCCCAGCTTCTTGTGCACCCGCAGCCTTCTCAGTCGGTAGAGCATGGGAAGCTGAAAAGTCCTTGGCTAGTGTAACCATTACCTATCAACAACTAAAACATCGGTGTGTTATCAACCTTGTTCTCATCCTAAATCCAAAACACTGTACCAGCTACTAGGAAGGAAATTAACTCTATCCCTGCCGAAACCAGGACACTACTAAATCTCAGAATTTAGACAGTAGAATAAAGACAGTAAAAATGTCTTGAAATTTCTCTGTAGAAAGTCTTTCTTTAATCAATAGGATGTTCCTTGTGCCATGTCCCCATGAGAAGAGTAAACAAAGAATAGGTACAATTTTTCCATTTAGAAATGTCAAAGTATAACGGAACTGTACAAAAAAGAATTGGAGTACACATTTACACATAAATATGTCTATATAGTTAAAAACTAAAAGAAAAACTACAGGAACAAATTTCTTTCTCCCTAATTGCAAGTTAACATGAAAAATTCATAATCCTTAAAACAATGTTAGAATACGAAACAAAGGTTTTATTCAATGACCCCATGTGGAGGCTTACAGTTTTTCTCTTCATAGCAAAATGAGTAAAACACAGATTTGATGAAGTTTGCTTAGCCTGTAAGGATTTAATCAAGAACTTATTAAAATTTATCATTCTTGGTCTTTTCTCTGAAACAAACCCTAGCATAAGAGTAAGCTTATCTGATACTTCCTGCTACATGTTTGGCACTGTTTCTTGCTCTACCTGTTTGTTTGCTACCCTAAAATGTATGACTTCTTTCAGGAATGAGGTTTTGGATACATACTTAAACCCAGAAACATTCCTCTAACACAATGGCGTTAAGAATATTCTAGAGGAACCTTAAATAAAATAGATTGTTATTTGACTAGAAAGAGTTTATCAGATGGATGTTGGAAAGTATATATTAAGAAGCACAAGTAAAGCATAGTCATAGCTGCGTATATGATCATGATGTAAGTACCCAGAAAGGCAGAAACAAAATTTAGATGTGAATTTCTGAAGTTCGGGAGAAGTTTACGTTCAGGATGTAATTTTAGTAAGTCTGCTATATCCAGGCTTGAACAAGATGCTTATACATCTACATGCCAATTAATAAATACAGTTTATGTATAGGTAAGCAAGCAAAACATTTCACAAGTGTTCTTTTGAAAATCTGTAACGTTCAGCTGTATCCATTGATGCTGTTTTGGTCTCTGTCAGCACACAGCAAATGAGTAAAAAGGCCACAGAGATTGCAATTGCCCCATATCCAGAGGGTTAATTCTTCCAGAGAGAGGAAACACTGGTTAGGAGAGTTTTACCTATACCTGCCAAGGCTGCTTTGGTGCCGTTCATCTGTTACTACTTGAAGATATGAAATGCTCCAAGATCCTCAGACCTACCCTGTTCTGCCTCTCCCTTGGAGCTGTAAAGAAAAATGCCTTTTGTTCCTTTTCGGCAACATATTCATATACTTTAGCCTCTATTAAAGAAGACAAAATTCAAATTCCATGTAAGGAGAAATACCCCAAATTGGTCAAGTGCATATGCCAATTCCTTTAGTATGTGTACACAGGGAATGGCAGAACTTTGGATATAGGGATATTACCCCTAAGAGAATTCATGACTGACTTAACCAACACGCCAAATTGTTTTGAAGATCAATAAAGCAGAAAATCAGAAATGGCAGCCTCTGTGATTATACTAAATAGTTCAAATGAGAAGAAAGAATGCGCTATTTTTTTCTTTTCAGGCCAGCTGAAACACTTCGAGTGTTTGAGTGCGAGTCTGTGGAATGCAGGCGTTTTGCCCACACTGAAAATAAAGTTATAGTGAATTTTCTTTGAACAGCTGTAGTAATGTCAAGGCTTTGGAGAATGATTTGACTTTTTTTTTGATGAATGGAAACTGCTAACTTTGATCAAATAAGCCTTTGAAAAACTGCAGCTTGCTTATTAGCATGACTGTTAGATACCGAGATCCTAGCATGCAACTTCTTTCAATGCCTGAGGGGAACGGGCCATGCTCAATCCACTGCAGCTCTGGACTGCTTCAGGTCATACATTTTACAGGACTATCAGTTACTCTTCTAGCAAATATTGTACCCGAATTAAAGAAGGATCAGGAGTGGCAGTAAAACTGATCCGGGTAACAATAGGGCCATTACTCTGACTCAACAGTGTGCAAAGGTTTTAAAGGAAAGAAGTAATTAAGGCAGGACAATAAAATGGAACATACATTTTTCCAAAGGTAGAGCATGCTGTACTGATCTGATGTCTTTGATAAAAGAAATGATCTAGTTAAGAGAAATGCTGTTGATTTAATTTGCCTGGACTTCAGGAGAACCTTTAATATAGTATCACTTTGAAAATCTTGCAGCTGAGAGAGCTGCACTTGGGATGAACACGGTAAAGACGTACAGGGTCTTCAGAGCAAAGACAAGCAATTGCTGTGTGGTGTGATCGAAATATAGGATGGAAAGGAGATGGAGAGAGTGGACGGGACATGACAGACTATTGAATTAGTGGTTACAGCAGGGTAACACTGCGTTTATTAAGGCCTGAGAAGAGGCAGTGCTAATAACCAATGTGTGAAGGGCAACAATCTAATTATGAGTTTTATCTTTTTGAGCCATATTAACCAAGGGACTGTGGAGGTTTCTCTACATATTCTTTTCCTTTTAATGTTCTTTACTGAATATTGCTTTTTCATGTGTAGCAAGCGTATGTTACTTTCCCTCCCCTCCTCTCCCCTGTCAGGAGAGAAAATGTATCTCTTCCAAACCCAGATCAGAGCATCAGCAGGTTGGTTTGGTTTTTTTTAAGACTGTTGAAGGAATTTGATTATCAAATATGCAAACCAAAGTTTATTTTGCATTGGTTATTTAAATAATAAAATTTAAATAGCTTTGAATTATGGAAAAGCTGGGTCGTGAATCAACCACCCAGAGATTAACAGAGTTTATGCAGAGAATGCAGCCCAATCACTAATCCTGCTATCTGCTTCCAGAGGTTTTGCTGGCCTTTTAGTAGGCAACCCGGTCACTTTAGCTATTTGCCTCGGCACTCAAACGTATCAGTAACACATACGGATATTATTGTTATTTTATTTTTTTAGATGAAAAATCTTATCCCCAGATCAAGTGCTGAAGATCACCCTGTTTGACCATGACCAAGATTTCTCCCTGCCAAATGTTTGTTTGAGACACACCTGCACTTACAAATTTATCTCCAGGAGATTTAAATATGTGTCACCCATTTTCATTAGTTTACTTGGGACAAATAATACACTGGTGTGCGTGTAACTGATATTATTATGCTTCTGAACTACCAGGTGAGTATACACGTTAATGTTTATCCACGTATGGAGATAAAGGGTGCCATATACAGATACTCCTACATTTAAAGTTGTACAACTTTTTTCCATTGTAAGAGTTTGTTACTCATAATCTTTCCCAAATTTAGTTGTTCAGATTGAAAATGTGCAAGTTTGATTTTTACTTCTTACTTTTTGCAATTAAAACTAGAATTTATTTGATATTTCCAAAGCAAGATCAGTGTATTACGTTGCAGGTCACTGTTTTAGAAGATAAAGGATAAAAAAGAGTAATAACTAATGCCTGCTACAAGCCATCATATGACAAGAGAGCATGAAGCCAGCCCTTTAGGCTCCTGTGTGTTACATTTTGGGAAAATACTGCATTCCAGACACTGACTTAATGAAGCTGAATGTTTTCACTGTGTTATGGATATGTGCTCTTTCCTGGCACCAACTCCAGTACTTCTGTTTGTACTTTACAGATGATATTGAAGGTTGGGGAGGGTCATAAGAATAACCAAGATACCTGAAATGTGTTTATGATTTTCAAAGTCAGCGGCTGCTGTTGGCTTGTTTTTACTCCTGTCTTTGTCCCACTTTGCAGACCAAAGCTTGATGGCAGAAGCCTGTTCAGCCTGGCTGGAGAAATGTTTAACAAGATTCTGGGGCTGGTGACTGAGTTTAGGCAAATTCAGCCTGGGAAAAAGGTGGAAAATTTTATTAGGAAAGACACGAGTGATGATGATTGAAGACAGAAGACCTGAGGATGGATTCCATTTCATTAAAAACATTTTAATCAAGGTTGGAGACACGAGCATGATTAGTTAAGACAGAAGACCTGAGGATGGATTCCATTTCATTAAAAACATTTTAATCAAGGTTGGGTGCTTTTTTGAAAAGAAGCTCTCATACATCTGTGATGTGAACCAGGAAGATACCAATGTTGTTCCAGGAACGGGAATAGAACTTCTTGAAAATACATCCATATTTGGATGCTTTATATCTCTTTAAATAAGTCAAGGCTTTACATCCATATTTGGACGCTTTATATCTCTCTAAATAAGTCAAGGCTTTTAAGTCGTGGAAATTTTCAACTAAATTCTTCAAGAATTGTATGAATGGCAAGCAGGACTTTCCAGCTTTGCAGGAGCTGTGGGATGCTGTAATACAGGGCACCACAGTTGAAAACATGGGCACTTTTTTCCTTTGCTATGCCACCTTCTTTTCCCACCACAGGTGGAAATGGAAGTGAATAAAAAAAAGCTCTAGCAGAGAGAGCAACTGTGTTTTTTAAAAGGCTGAGATTAAAAGATTCTCTTCAGTTTACACCATGTTATTCTGTAATAATATCAGCATTTGCTGATCTCTTTCACATCTGCAAACGTAAGCATGTTAAAACACCTTTTTGTGATCTGCTTATGCCCTTTCTGTAGCATAAATATATTTCCCCATGCTTTTAATAAAAACATGAGAGTAAGATAAAGGAAAAAAGAACCCCTTATTTCTCTAATACCAAAGCCACTTATCCTGATATATTGGATGCTTCTGCTTAGGCTCCCTAATAATGAGCACACTCCATCAGGATCAGCTTGTTTTATCAGCAGTACTCCTTTGTAATTCAGGCCTCCTTGATGGGGATTATCTTTCTGTTATACATGCAGATAAGAACAACAATCTTCTGGTTCTTCTCTAGGTATTGCTGTCTTAAAAACAGTCATAACTGATGATTGTTGGCTGTAGGTAATACTTTTGTATTTGTTGTTGTGGTTGTGGTTGTTTTGGGTGGTTGTTTAACTTGAAGATATATAGGTAATGTATAACTGACACGCTTGAGAGTTTAGTTGATAAGGTGTTGCTCTGCCTAACAGGGTACAGTACAAAGATTATCTGGAAATTATTCAGTCTTAAAAGCTTATTAAATTGTGACTGGCCAAGATAGTCAATAACCATCCATCATCCATCAGAGGATGAATAAGACACAGACAACAAACAAATGTATTAGGGAGCAACTTCCAGTAAACTTCTGTGGCTTTTTCTACTTTTTGTTTAAATGGACAGTAGTTAAAGAGTACTATTCCTGCAGAAAGCATAAAATCAGCAACTTTATCAAGAAAACCACTTGCACTTTTGCATTTTTTTACTAGAAACCATACCACATTTAGGCTTTACAGGAATTGAACACATCAGGCTCGTGCTGTGGACTTGGATCTTAGGGTGTTGCCCTTCTCTTTGGATAGGTGAGTACCAGTGATACACATCTTTAGGCTGTCAGTGTGGTCTAGTGATGCAGTCTGATTTTCATCTCCCAAACTAAACACCTAACTCTATTGCAGACTGCAGAGTCTCAGTTTTGAGGTATGAATGAGGGTGTGAAATGAACTGAAAGACAAACCTAGGCAGATCTGCTGATGCAGAACTACGGGGAGCTACCACGTCCCCAATCAGACCTGAAGCTTTTGTGAGCTCAACTTGCTGTTAGTGTCAGCAGGTAATGAATCAGGCTCAGAAAGTCCAGCTTATGTCATACAGTTCCCTTCCTGCTCATGACAAAGGTGCAGTCACAGTACTGGCCCATTTTCTATTTACGTATTTGTTAGAGTTGAACAACTCAGTCCAAATTTTTTCCTAGGGTCTGATATTGCTAAGAAAACAATTCAAACTCTCTTGCTGAAGAAAGACTACAATGGGTTGTGCTGTATGTATAGTATTCAAGGATACACCTTCTTTTTATTTGAGCTGAGGCATTAAGTAAACAGAAAGCAAGCTGGAGCCAGAGTTATGCAAAGCTGTATCCAGACAGGAAGCTCCAGAGGCAGAAAATGTTGTAGAGGTACCTTCTCTTCTTTTTCTCTATTTCTTTTAGAATATTAGAATGATTTTTTTTTTCTTCCAGGTGTCTTGCTAGTAAAAAAAAGCATTTGTATTCTTTATTTGTGTTTTAAAAGATAGTGACTTCTGACTTTACGTTTAGTGATGTCAAAGGCAATTGGCTTTTCAATTTATCTCTTCAGATGCAGAAATAATTTTGCACTTGTTAATGCTTTGATGTGGTTTGTTGGTTGTTTTTTTTTTACATTGCCTTAATTGCAGTGAAAAGAAAATCATAAATACACAAAATTTTAGCTAGCTATCTCCAGTGACTTTCTTATTACCTGAGAAATATTGTGTGTAATTATCAGTGTAAAGGAGATGCACAAATGAGATCAAATGCTAAATATTTTGTAGAGAATAGATTTAAAGAGTAGTATGAAGAAGAACTGTTGATGTTATTTATAGACTATTTTAAACTTCATGGGATGTTACACTATGTTTTCTGTATTTTTTTTCACTCTGCTTTGATTAAAAACCAGGACACAATCTTATTTAGCATCTTCAGTTTATTTTTTGATATCTAAAACTTTTAGCTGCAAAACCCTAGAAAATCCTCTTAAGGCACAAGAATTTTTGCCCTTTCAAACTTCTAAAATTTTTTTAGCTACCAACGTGATGTCATAAACCTGTTTTTATACTAGTGCAAGGACTCCTATTCATGAAAACATACAGAGAATGCAGAAGTGCACACAAGTTTCTTCTTTTACTGTCATTTCATTATTAAGATTATTTCCAGAATACTCTTCTTTTGCGTTCTTATGTGTCAAAACCTGAAGCTGCTTTGGTAATCTTTCCACAATAAAACTTCTAAACTTTTGAGCACTTTTACCTGTAGGATGAGTTCTACTACACTATTTTGGAAGTAGTAAGCTGCCTTCATTTTTCAGCTCTTGCAGCAAATGGGGGTTGCCAAGGCTTATTGAGAACACAAATTAATTACTAACCTCTATTTCTATTTCACACCCTGCTTTAATCTTTTTTAAATTTTAGCCTTTTGAAAGATACTAATAGTTCTAAATTTGAAACAAAGAAAACTGAAATGAAGGATCACCTTGGTTTTTTTTCCCCCTCAGGCTTCACATATACTAGGATTGCTTAACTAGTTCGAAATTCTTGTCAACTGCATTGGCAGTTTTTCTGAGTAAGCACTTTAATGTAAAACAGAGGTACGCTTTATACATGTAATCATCCCTGTGTTCTGTGGATGAAGCAAGAGATACCTCTGAAAGTGCCATTTAATTGTGACCGTACAAAGTGCTTCTGCCATCTTCCTCTCTCATTCATATAGACATTCTTCATTCTGCTATGGTGAGTGAGCCCTGGGTCATAGCTGGGCATATGTATGGTTAGTCACATTTGTACAACCCGTATTATGGTTATACGACATGATTCCATGTCCTGTTTCTTAAATAACTATAAGAAGGGCCATTAAAAGCCATATTTTCTTTGTATTACTATATTCAGGCTAGGGGAATTATGATTATTTATGATTTTCTTTTCACTAGGATCTGTGGGGAAAAAAAATCAGCGAAGAGTCAATACTTTAAAAAGTGATGATCTTTTCAGAGGGTATCATTGCAGGGCTTCATGCAGATATACTTTTCCAAGGCTACATTAGTTATTCTAAATCCAGATGCTGCTATTGCTTCTTTTCTTTTTGGAAGAGTAGAAGTTGTGGGAAAGCTGTGGTTTATCTTAATTATTACTTAGTTTTAGATACTGTTGCTACTACTTAAAATGGTTTAAATTAACATCTCTCATCTTTGCAGCCTTATAAGAATACTGAAATTATAAAACAATTCCACAGTGTCACAACAATCTGTCTTGCATCTGAAAATATCATTGGCATCTTTTATCCTGAAAGGACCAGGACCTTCCCCTCATGATTGCTATTGCTTCATGTACTGGAGCTTGGACCTTGGGACTTCTAAGTTTGTCAAACATTGTATTACATCTTCCACTTAATTTCACTGGAAGACGAGCTCAGGAGCACAACTGTTGGCATCTACCTTTGGGTCACTGATATCGCATGGTAGGTTTAGATGGATGTGGTTATAGTTCAAAGGTCTATGCTCAGGCAGGAAGACAGACAGATTGCCTTTAGATGTAAGGCTATTCTCTGTTTTTATAAAGTTTTTAAACTCTGATAGAATAAACGAATGCTTTAGTTTATTTGTTCCTTTGAACAACTTTCTTCTTTGAGGTGAAATACCTTTCCCTCATCAAAACTTTTCTTCAGCAAAGTCTGAAAAGTTTACCCAGAGAAAAATCATAGGATAGTGAATTTGTGAAAACAATATTTCTGTTGTATGACTCCTGTAGTATTCTATATTAGCTAAGCATGAATTTCATGCTAGGTTGTATATTACTCTGAGTTTAAAAAGTATGTCTCACAGAAACAGATTATCTTGTGTATTTTAGACAAATGCAATGTTCAATAGAAATTCAGAAGGCCAGGAAGCAGTATCAAGTAGATTTTTCCTGGTTCAAATAGTTTATAAAATGTGAAAAAAGTAATTTTTCTGCAAGGTTAAAACTGCTTCAAGGAGTTTTTTTCTGTACAAAAATCACCTGAACATGTCTACATAAGTGAATTGCAGAGGCAATACAGGTAATGACCAACACTGGTATAGTGGAGTCATGTGTCCTAGGAACTCATGTAATGCATTAATACAACAAACACCCCTCTATGAGATTTTCTTTCAGCTGCTCATGCATATGATACAGTTCTTTTGCCAAGAATGTCTATACATTAACAGAATTGGATCTTTGGTTGAAGGCAGGCAAAAGGAATTTCATCTTTTCTGCCCAGTGAGGATACTTTATTAAATTCATATGATCTTGAAGTTTGATTAATACAAAGAACAAGCACATGAAAAAATTCTGAGATGAAGCAACCTGATTCTGCAGCGCTCTAACAAAGTACGTCTCCACATTTTCTGCCCACATCTCATTTCACTCAGTTTAGTGCTATTCCATCTCTCATCATAAGTGCCCCCAGAGGCAAATGAGCTCCATGTCTTATTAGCAGTTTGTGGAGTAGCTCAGCAGAAGGGCAGGCTTCAGCAGATAAGAGTACTTCTCTAGCAGACTCCATTAGGAATCAGCAGGAAAGACACATTTCTGACATTTGGAAAAGCAGTGCACAACCATCAAATATCAGATACACTAGTCTCTGGAAGATAGCAGTCGTTTTGCCATGGCTCTTCATGTTTCTTATGAGAGCTGAAAGGATGTACAGTAAGAAAAAAAAGTGGCATCATGCCAATTTGGGCAGTGGTAAGCCCTGTAGTGGCTTCACTGATTCCAAGTCACTATGTTGAAACAACAATCTGGCTTTGTATAATTTAGCATGAAAACTTTGATAAATGTAGCTTCTCTAGAGAGGTAAGATGGGGCTTCTAAATTATACAACAGGATGAAGCACAGACTTACAGAAAAGGAGACTGGAAAAGACCTCAAGACCTCATCTTGTGCATTCTGAAGCTCCAAGAGAGAATCAACTGTACCTCGGAAATGGAAAATATATTTCATTATCTTTATCGTTAATAGGATTTTCTTAATATATAACATAAACTTCAGTGTCATAGTTTAAACTCATCACTTCATATCCACTACAGATAAAAAAATGGAATCCCTCCTTACCTCTTTACAGGTAACTTATGTAGATGATAATTTTCATGTGTTCAGTTGGCCTTCTCTTCTTTAGACTGAGCAACCCAAATTCTTTCAATCTTTCTTGTTTTTATCTCAAACAACTGACCATTTTCTCTGCTCTTCTCTGGACTCTCTCCAGTTGGTCTACCTTCTGTCTGAACAGTTTTGCTTGAACAGGAGACAGTGCCACTGGTTGCTGTGCTAGCCAGAAATATAATAGGAGGTATTCCTTAATATATCGTGTAAGCAAAACAGTTTATCTTCTTAATACGCAGTTTGCATTCTTGTACACATATGGTGTAACACTACTTGTTCATGTATAGCTTGTGATTGACTGCTACCCCTCATCGCTTTTTGGCAGAATGGCTGCCTAATTGGTCATTGCCAATCCTACATCTTTACAAACTATTATTACCCCTTGGAACCTCACACTTGTAAACACAAGTGCATTGCAATGTGTTTTCTCCTACAGATAATTTCTCTTATTTGTCAAGAGCATTCTGAATTTAATGTATCATGCAATGTGCTTGCTGTTCATCTGGGCTTATTGTTATCTACAAGGGTGAAGGATTGTTCCTTTATCCAAGTCATTACTGACTTGGGCCATTACCTGGCCCAGAACAGACCCAGCTAGAGTCTCACTGATTATATTTTTTGAGTTTGATAATGAATGATTAAAAACTAATCGTAAAGTCTGTGGGTTCCCCCCCCAGGTAGTTTTGCACTCTCCCTGAAGTAGTTTCACTTTAATTTACTTTTGAAAATGTTATGAGTTAATCTCAATAACATTATTAAAATTAAAATGTGTTACGTGAGCTGCTGCTTCTCTATTTGAGACTTGTTGCCCTGTTACAGAAAATACATTGCTTTATATTTTTGGCATGTTAGCTATTAGCTTTTTTAACTATCTCTAATCTTTTATGAATAAATTATTTTTTCATTTATTCTAGTATTTTTCCAGAATTGGTCTTTTCCTCATTTCTTGGCTTTTTAAAGATGAGCACTGTGTTCACCTCTTCACACAACTTCTGAGAGCTTTCAGAGGAAGCTAACAGCCCTGAGCTTGCTTCACTCTGTTCTCAGGGTATCTTCATGTCCACTTACTCAGGCCCAGATGTCACTGTGGATAGGACTCATTTCACATAACTTTAGCTGCCTATAAAATAGCCATCTATATCTGTGCAGGGGTGTAGGTTCCTATCACAGTCGAGGGAGACTTAGTACAGTCAACAGCCAATAGAGAGCTCTTCTGGAGACACGCTGTAGAGGCATACTTGAGGATGAGATGAACTGCAGTATTTCCAAATTATTCTCAGACCTGTTCTTTTCCTACTTTAGATGGATTCTTTCTTACTGAGTTAGTTATTAGTCATGTAATTACAGATCACCCTTTTATGAAGAGTGATGGAAAATGTACTTCAGCCTTCTGCAAGTGAGCTATCACTAGGTTTTTCTTTTCCTTACATATTTGTTTTCTTGCTATCCCTTATGTCCATTGCTTTTTGCAGTTAAATTTGTGCTTTATCCTTTCTGACTTTGTTTCAGCATCTTGTGCTATTCTTTCATAATTGTCCTTAGGAGTTTGACCTGGTTTCCACTTTCTGTACACTTCCTTCTTGTGTTTCAGGTCATTGAAGACCGTGTTGCTTAGCCAAGTTGATCTCTGACCGTACTTCCTATCCTCCTACTGTGTGGGATTGTTTGTGCTTGTACCCTAAACATCATTTCTTTAAGGAACTGCCAAGTCTACTGAATTCCTTCTGCTTTAGCCATGTTTCCCATGAGAACTTACCTTCCAGTTCCAAGGGTTTATTGGAGTCTTCTTGTATGGAGTCCATTGGGTTTGAATTGCTCTTTCCTCTTGTTCCTCATCTAAAAATAATATACATGATCACATCACAGTTGCTCTCAACCAAATCACCTTTACCCTCATATTCCCAGCCATCCTCCTTCTTGGTTGCTTAGCAGGCAGCCTCTTGGCAGGCTGCTGTTGAAGCACTTGGCAGGCTTCGACAGCTGTTGTAGACCATACGCAGGGAGTGGTTAAATGCTGCTCATTATACCCAGAGACAGACACAGCACATATTGCTTTGTAATGTGCAACTGGAGATGCTCACCTAAACATTCACAGGGAAACACTGGCATCTTTTAGCTGGGCATTTAATCAAAACAAAGACAAATACTACATATACAGAGTGTTTCAGATGCTCTCCTGTGAAAGCATCTGTGTGGATGCAGAAACACTGCCCAGCCTTGAAGTCCAGGGAAAAAGAAGACAAAAACCTCTCCCCTGTTTCCTTTGCAGACCTAGGCATAAATTTAAAATAATGTGTCTTTTTGGACTGATCTTTCTTTGTCTGAATCTTTATTTTCTGTTTACCATCACTCAGAGGAATGGGAAATCTCCACTGAGGTTGTCTGGTGAGTAAAATTGGATTGTTAATAGCTTTTCACATTACCATGATTTTCACAGTGTAGTCAAATCTCTCCACAAAGGGAGATTTCTTTGCCACAGAGTTGCTGGGGGTTTTTGTTCATTTATATATTTAGAAATTGCTATCGAACCTCTCAAGAAATAAACTAAGACATTATTTACCTTTTGAAATCACACCGTGATGAAGTGAATCTACAAAGGATTTTTTTGGGAGTCTATTTTTCATTGCTATAGCTCTCCTCAGTTAAGAACAGGGGAGTTTAACATACGGCTAAAAGTTGATGCTACAAGTATTCTGGTGCCTGAAATGAAGAGACAGAGGCTTTCATTCACTTTATGGCTTTGCTAAGGGTAATACACATCTTGACTCTTCTATTTCAATACAGTTTGCATAGGATTTTATCAAATTTCAAGTGTTTAAGCAGAAATTTTCCATGCTAGATATCTGCGTCAGGATAATTTTTAAAAGCCTTTGAGGAAAAATAGTTTATAGCTTTTTATACAGGGTGTTTTGGAAACTGTGCTCTTTACTTTCATGTTAAATAGTTCTGGTGACCTTTCCCCTAAGAAGTTCAGGTACTTTGTAGGCTTTGGAAAAAGCATTTGAAAAATGAGGCTAAGGGGATTCCTTTTGTATATTCTCAGTGAAACCTCTGCTGGACTGAGGTGGTGCAGGGGAGTAAACCACCCGTTTTAAATAACAAAGCAAGCATGACCAAGATTTTTTTGGGGAAAGTGTTGAGGATCACTGGCAAAATAGATTCAAAGAATGAAATCAGCAGGAAGAAACTGTGCCTTGATAAGTAGTGTGAAAATTGATGTGGGAGGGAAAGGAAAGGAAAATGTGTCAGTATAGTTTGGGACATACTAAAATAGCTAGAGGAGCTGAAGTGCGGAGCCTGTGACTAGCTGAGTACAGAGCTGAGAGCGAGAAGCAGTGGGGCTGCGTGGGAGGCTTGGAAGAAGAAGGAGAGACAGATCTGATGAGCTGAGCTCGGAAGTGTGGTTGGTGTGGGGGGCTGTGAGGCTGACTGAGGAGACAAAGGGAGGAGTCTGGCAGTGGGAGCCAGCAAAGAGCTGGCTCGTGCATGGGGAAGACTGAACAGCAGGATTGGGGTGAGATCTGATGGGCATTTGGGAAGCTGGAAAGCAGGATTTGCTGGGCAAGCTGACTGAAAATGATACAAGGATGGCTTTTGGAGGTGAGGTGAGGATTTGCTGGAGACTGGGTTAAAATTTTGCCTGAGGAGTGGAAGCAGGGACTGGGGAAGAAGGGGTCACACCTGGGGCGGGGGCCAAGGGAAAAGCACTGGTGCCCATGCAAATATATGCTCAGCAGGAGGAGAGCTCAGTGTTGGAGAGCTGCTGGCGAGTGGGGTGCAAGGAAGTGGAATTGCGGGTAGCAGGAGTGGAAGACTCTGGGCAGGCTGTGCTGATGGTGGGAGCAGGGGAAGCAGGGACAAGTTGTGCTAGGGACCATTCTCCTCCAGTGCCAGGAATGGCATCCCACATGTCTGAGTCTCACCATTTTGTTGCTGTCAGCAGGTAAGCCTGACAAACTTGGGTCTTGTCATTGTTGATGCTGGGTTTGTTCAGAAGATAACAACCTGCTGCCACTATCGGTTATTCCGTTAGTGTGAGTATCGTAAGATCAGTCAAGGGAGCTAAATGATTCACCACTGACAATGATTTTTGTGCATGTTGTTATGATGCCACATGAATACATTTTTCAGTAGTTTTTCAACACTTGGTTTTTAAGGAAACAAGATATTCAACAGAACTTGACACAGTTCACAGGATGGACATGCTCTTGAGATGCTCTAGGGCTGTGCAGTAGGATCCCCACTATCTACAGCAGATGAGGGAAGGTGTGCAGTGAATCAGGCAAGAGGTTTTAGGATGAGAGTTTGGGTTCTTTGCCAAAATATTCCCACATGGTGTGGGGCGCCTACCTTTTCAGAGACTCTCATTGACTGTCCATTCTCCATTTTCTGGGTACTGAGCAGGCTCTGGAAACCAGATTTGCAGATCTTTTGAGTATTCATATCTGTAACTGAATCAGAAAGACTATTTTTGAACTTAGAGTGTACTGTAACATTAAATATTCTGAAATGTCAGCTCTTTAGTTTCAAGACTGTGCTGCCAAAAGCCATCTTCATCTTACACTCTCTATGATTTAGCTCATGCACCACTTTAATCCTACTATTTCATAATTTCTTAATATTTGATACTGCATGTGCCATAGTATGATATAAATACATGTTTCATAAAAACAGACTTTGAACATAATATTCCTACTGAACAGCTTGCCCTGCAATACAGAGGAGACCAGAAAGGAAAGGAAAAATAGGCCTGGATTCATGTAGGAAGAGAGAAGAATGCATACACACAGTTTGTCAGTAGGTGTCAGGGTGTTTCAGGTGAAGAAGTTATTTCTGTAAAAAAGCAGGCACCAAAACACCCCTGTAAAGACTTGTACGTGATTCCTGTACAGGAGTCTTTGGAGGAGTATAAAAAAGAAAGAGTTGGGGGGAATGAGGGTAGCGGTATGGTTTTGGACAAAACTGTTGGATCCTGAAAATGAGGGTCAAAAGCTGGACTAGAATGATAGAAGAAGCTGGAGGAGATGGGAGCAAAAAGGGAAATAATTTAAGCAGAGACATTTTGTATGCACTGGAGCGTAAAAAGAGAGAGAGAGATCATGGCTGTCATCAGTTATGGCAGACGGGTACTAGTGGAGGGAATACAAGAAGGATATAATGAGGTGAACAGCAGCAAGGAGGTTGTCTGGGGGCTGTGTGCTAAGCAACCAGGAGTTTTGCAGGCAGTTCTGGCTATGCTGTTTGGTGTGCAATGACAGAAGTGAATGAATCACGTTTACACAGCGAGGTGAAAAGCAGGAAGGGACAGAGGGTATGTAGGGTTGAGACAAGGTGGGTAGACTTGAATGGCAAGGACAACGTTGCTATTACTGACAGTAACTGAGAAGAGAAATATGGGAGGGAACTGTAAGACACATGAAAAGCCAGAGACCTAGTTATCAATATAATGAGAAAAGCAGAGGGATTTTGTGAGGCCCCATCTCCCATGAAACAAGCCTGGGAGGAGGTCATTCATTGCCACCGTGGTAGGTGTGTGTCACGTTCTAAGTTTTTCTTCCATACTCCCTTTTTCTTCCTCCTTTCCAAGTTTCTTAGGTTCATCTAGATTCCCTAAAAGAAAGTGGTGAAGGTTGCTCTCCCATGATTGGTTTTGCAGTGGTTTAAATGGCAGTTGATACGCACGTGGGATTTTGAATTAAGCATTTAGATAAGAAGGCCCCACAGCCCATTACCATGTAACCAAGCAGAGGGGGTGGACTTTGTTCTCATATTATCTGTCAGGCCCCAAGAGCACTAACAGGGCCCCGACTGTCCCTGCCCAGCCCCTTGGGGCTTCCCCCACCCTGCCCATGGCACAGGACCCCATGCCAGCCCCTCGGGGCCATCAGTCGATGCTGCAGCAGGGCTGGTCTCCAGCTCCCCACAGCCCAGCTGAGCTGGGCCCACCCACAAGCCGATGTCACCGTGGTTCTACCTGATGATCTGGTGTCTTGGCTGAACTGGCCACCATCTCCAGGTCTTCACCCTTCGGGGGTGGTGATGGATCCAGGCTGGTGAGGCCCCTGCCACACTGTCCATGTGGTTATTGCACTTGGCTCCCAGCTCCCCATCCCAAGGGGAAGAGCTGTCCCTCACTGCTCCCTGACAATATGGATGGGAAGTGGAGATACTTACAAAATCAAAAGCCCATGGCCTTTCTGGCTATAGCTACAGGAAGGAAAACAGAGACAAGTTTGATCACGTAGTGAGGGTTGGGTTCCAGTGCGTGAGTGACTCCAGTGCATTTAATTTCATTCCTCTTTAACTGCCTGTGGTAATTTATTGGATAGTTTTGCATATTCCTTTCTATACTCATTTCCTTGAATTTGTTCTTCTCCTTCTTTACTTCACTGAATTATACTTTGTGTCTTTTCCACTCCCATTCTCAACCTCCCTTTTCCACGGCATTGTTTGAGCAGGCTACACAGCCTTTCTATTATTTCCCATGGCCCTGGCTCCGCCACTTTTCCTCAGGTTGACGCTCCCTGCCTCGCTGGGAGTTTTTCTGTCAGACTCTGTGCTGCTTTTTCCCATGGACTCTTTTTCCTCCTCACTTTGGTTCTTTTCATCCCCAAATTGGCTCTTCCTTTCGCTTGCTCTTTTGTGGGCTGGGTGGTAAGAGTTTTAGAACTCTGGCAGCCTAACTGGTGTTGGCATCCCTGAAAAGGAGGATTTTAAGGAGTGATTTTGGGTGAAAAATGCAATAGCTCTGTAGGTGCTTCAGAAACTTCTTCCAAAAAGGGGGGTAGCAGAGGAGAAAGCTGAAGCTATTTGTTTGGTAGCAGGGGCTAATGGTAGCAGGGGCTAGCAATATGACTGATCAGAAAGTAAAGTTGAGCTTTTAATACTGCATGAGAAATGACAGGTAAAGAAAAACCTTGGAAGGCAAGACAGGGAGATGACATGGGGTGAAATAGAGAAGGAGAAGCTAAAAGGCAGGCATAAGAAGGTGGTGTAATGAGAATAACAAGCAGTTTAATGATGGCAATGAGGAAGGTAGCACTGCAGTTGCTTAGAACAGAAAGAAATCTGATGCAGTAATAGAGGGCTGAGATGACCACTGCAGGGAACAAGAGTTTTAGCTTGTGCCTGTGTTGGAAATTGTGACTTTGTACCTGCCTCGCTGCTGTGAACTGTGCTGTTCTGTAGGACACCCCTGTCAGCGTCTTCCTCAGTAGCCCCCCATCTAGCTCATATGTTGTCTTCCTACTGAGCTTGTACTCGTTCTCGCATAACACCTTTCAGCCCTTGCTGCTGCAAGGGAGGTGATGTCAGACCCTGGCTCTTGTTGGCAAAATGACCCAGATCAGACTGTTCTTCTAGCCCTTGGCTGTCTGCAGCCTGCTGGAGGTTCCTAATTCACTAACGATTTTCCACTTAATGGAGCAGGCCAGCCTGCCTGCTGAGACTCCAGTTTCTGGGGTCTCCCTCTCTCCTGTCCATCCATAGCGAGTTGTACAGGAACAAGGAGGCTGCAGATTTGGGTGAGCAAGGGTCTTGCTTCTAAAGGCGCAATTCACCCTGTTAGAACAGCACACTCAGAACTGCGTCCAGCAAAGCTTGTTTTTCCTGTTTGTTTTTTATTCTGGCTGCTCCTGGGGGGTTTCTACACGTCATCCCCTCCTCACCTTCTATGTAGCCATGTAGATATCAGTATGTATGTATTTGCAGTTGTCTTTTTGAAGGGATTAACAAAGCTTAAGTACAGAATGGGGCTCAGCCACTGAGAATGTTATCTGCTTCCAGAGATTTTCCCTACCTTTCCCTACTGAGCTGCCCTACTGGTACCTTTTTTTACTTCCTGCTTCAAATGTATCAGGAACACAAATAGGTATTGTAATTTCATTCTTTTAATCTGGAAAGATCCACTTATCGTCAAGTAGGGTTCAGGGGATCACCCCATATGCCCAGCTGTGACCAAGGTCTGTCTTTGCAAAAAATTAGTTTGAGACACACCTTTGTAAGTTTATCACCAGGAGACTTTAAATCCTTATCAACCTAGTTAGTTAGTTTACCTGGAGCAAATAATATGTCAGTGTAACTGATATTAATGTGTTTCTGAACTACACATATGTGTGTATATATATGTACACATGCATATAGTTCAGAAATATATATATACACACACACACATGGGTGTGTGTACATGTATTTCTGTACTTGGGTAATGGGTGCCATACATAAAGACTTACTATTATTCAACATTTCCAGTTATAGGACTTCTAATTGTTTATAAAAGTATCAAAATACTGTTTTTTCAGACTGATTTTTTAATACTTATTTAAAAATTGCAGATTTTTCAATTGCAATAGTTCAGCAGTTCCAAGAGAAGGATTAGGGAATGCTGTATTATGAATCATTGTTTTAGCAGTTCAAGGACAGAACGATGTACCAGTGATACCTGTTAAAGGCAACGCAATCTACTCTGGTGTCTGCGCTAGGAATAAACCTGCATGGCAGGAGGGAGAACTTCAATCTGAGTGTGATGTGCTAGGTCATGTATTCACATGAGTTTATCATTAAAACATCTTTGGACTGTCTAAATATTTCCTAATTGAAAGAGTACTAGAGATTCTATATTAGACCTTGTTTTGGTCAGGGGAAAAGGAACTCATTACAAAACCAAAGTTGGTGGTTGGATAAGTGTGAGTGGTTGTGGTGTAGCTACATATGGTATGAACAGTTAAAGTCCAGACCGCTAACAGACATATGGGATGGTTGCAGAAGGTCTAGTATCTGAAAATGGAAAGCAAGTATGAGACAAAAGAACCAAGAGAAACCAATTTAACAGAAAAAATTATCCGATAACTCAGACGTATGACAATTCTGTGAGTGCCCTGGAAAAGTACAATCTCATCATTGAGATAGAGAGCTCTACTGGGTCAAATGATCTAGCCTGACATACAGGAGATGTGCAAGTAGGTTGCCAGCCACTCCTCCATACTCAGTATAGCATATAGAAAAGGGGGAGGTTGAAAATAATTAAAAGCAGAAAATTGTCATAAATTTCTTGAAGGAAACAGAAGGGTGGAAAGAACATTTTATGGTCAGCAAACTTGAGAACAAAGATATGAACAACGTGATACAACTTTTTTTGGTTTTGTTATGAGGAGTCTGTATATTGGGAAGAAAAGAATCTTAACAATGGATTAGCAGAGGTAGAATTATCAGTAATGCACAGAAGGTTGGAATTCAATAAATATTTCTCATTTTATGAGGACTTCAGACCTTTTTCCCATCTCACATGCACGAGATGATTGGCATTGCTTTCTCCAATAATCTGTTCCCCATTTGCTACCACTCTTGGCTTGAGCAATTGCTCTGGTTGCTCTCTCATAGAAACGTATTATGTTATAGGAAATTAATCTCACCAAACTGACTTACTATTTTTGTTTGGGTTTAGTTGATTAAGGTAATAACATTGATATAGTGGATTTAGAATTGTATCAAGCATTCGACTCGATACTGCAGCATGTTTTGCCTAAGAAGCTAGAAAGCCATCAAATCAGCTGGACACTCATTGAAGGAATTAAACCGTAGTTAACTGACAGGCTTCAAAAAATCTCATCACCTGATAGAAATGCTTCTGAAAGGGTTCTGCAAGAAAGGGTTCTATGAGGATCATTCCTCTTACTGCCCGGTTTACTGTTTACTAGTGTCCAAGAAAAAGTCATAAAATTATTTCTGATGAGATCTGCAGAATCCAGTAGGACATGCAGAGTTGAAAATATTAAGCCATAGCTACGTATGGTTGATCTGTAATGGTGTGATCTGAAGAACAAGCAAAAGCCAACAGTGCAGTGTAAGGCTGTTATCTAGAAGATTTTATGCTTCATTAAAAATAAAAAAAAACCCAAAAAATCCACAAAACCCCCACAACTATGTGTAAAAAGAACAAAGCAGATTAATGCCTTATATTTGGTTTTTAGTATTTTCTCCTCGCTTTGGGGATATGTTAGTTCCAGAGAGACATTTAGATCTCTGACTCCTTGCTGTGTTACTTTTCATTAGAAGACATTTCTGCCTGTTTTTTGAGTCCTATGGTACTGTCTTTCCACCTTGCCTGTGGGAGCCCATTCTGCTGCCCTTTGGTTACAGCAGAACTAGACTATTTATTATGAAGTTGTTGTGTTAATAGACTCACCACACCTTGACTGAGGAATGCCTTGTAGTTATCCAGTCACCTTAAATCACACTTAATTCAAGGTAGGATGAGGTAAAATGCAAATAGAAGTATTAATTCATTACGTCTAAAATAGACAACACAATTACAAGTGTCTGGAAAAGACATAAGTGAAGAAATAGAAGAAAAAGTTCATCTGATCTACTGACACAGAATGTATCACAAAGGTGTTTTTTGTTTTGGATTTTTTTTCCCCCCTTTTTCATTTCCAGGTGACTTGTCCCTCTTCTGGCAAAATGGCTCTCAGAATTTTCTTTCCTCCTATTCCTCAGATTGCTCTTAGGTGATTTTCATCGTTGGAGACCTTGCATTACACAGAACTCTGTATTGGGGTCTCCCATCTGAAAACGTCTTCAGAAGAAGCCTTTGGACTTCACCTTCAGGTACTTCTCCCAGTTGTCACGTTGACCTCACTTGTTGATGGATGGTTTTAGCTCTTACAGCCAGTCTGCACTTCAAAGTTTTCTAAGGGGTCCAAACAGGTTTCATCTGTCACCTTGGAGCTCATTCTATCCCTCCTTATGGTCTGAACGTTCTCCGGAATTAAAATAAGGATTCTTTTGCTTCCACAAATATGCAAATATCTTGGAAGAGGAGTTGTCTCCTGTATTTACCTAGCTCATAAATATCTTCTTTCCCTCAAGGAGGCAAGTCTCTTCCATTTCCCTCTCGTGACTCATTGACATGTTTCAACATGAAATGTGTCTTATGGCAGACCTTATACTCTGTACTAGTAATTTAATTAACAAATACATATGATACAAGTATCTAAATAGGGTACATTAATCTAGTTCATTTTCTGATTCCTGAGGCAGGTATGATAACAATGACTACTCTGAGGTGACAGCATTTAAGGTAAATGAAGCCCAACCTCTTTCTCCTAAGCATACTCTAACAAGGAGTCCCTGTACAGAATTATTTAGTGTCATATTTATTTTAATTTCTACACAGTGAGAAATTGTGTCTTCAAACCACTTCTGAAAAAGAATAAAAAGAGATCACTCAATCTTAGACCTCATGAGATCTATGAACAATCTGACTGACTTCAGCTGGCCTTGAAAACAGCCTTTGATGCATTAGAAGTCAATAGATCGCACAGTGAAGGGAGAATTGACATGCAGTGAAGAAAAGGTTAAAGGCCAAAGATCAACCCATATTTTTTCTTGTAGCCTTTATAGTGGTCTTATGCAGCCAAGAAAAATGCAAAAATATTGGCTAAATGCCAATCTGTGTAAAAATACTGCATTCACTTGAATGAGTATTGTAACAATTTAATGTAAACAC
Source organism: Aptenodytes forsteri (assembly GCF_000699145.1). Taxonomy (NCBI): domain Eukaryota; kingdom Metazoa; phylum Chordata; class Aves; order Sphenisciformes; family Spheniscidae; genus Aptenodytes; species Aptenodytes forsteri. The sequence goes on from NW_008795128.1 coordinate 5,708,650, forward strand.
AAGTAAATTGTTAATATATGTGACTGCAGAGAGTGAACAGTCATCTCCGTTTCTCAGGTCATGCCTACACTAAAAGAGATTTAATAATTAGTAATGCTGTTAACTGTATGAGTTTGAAGATATTCTGGTAAAGGTGTGTGATATAATAATCACCCATCAGCCCCGAAAGGAAGAAGCCTTGTGTGCAAGTACATTTTCAGCAATTTAACTAGTGCTGCCTCTACTGCTGTCTCAGAACACACAGGAAAACGGTTTCCATTATGGCAGCTGGGGTTTATGTACATCCACACTGGGGGCAGGTGGGGGGCACCACAAATAACTTCCAGAGTGGTCCTGTTGTATCTTTGTAAAAACAAAACAAAAAAAGTTGAAGTTGCATCCTCAGGAAATCCAGGCAAGGATGTCTTTATTGCCAGCAGGTTCAGGGTGAAAAATCGAAAAACAGAAAAGGAAGACAGAGTTGCTTGACTTTTTTGGTGGTGCAGACTTTATGGGACAGAAATAGAATGTCAGGTTTGTGAGTAGTTATGGTTTTGCACTTAATTTTGCTACTTCAAATAAAAAGTGATGAAAAGCATGCTGATGAAGAGCTTTCTAATGGGGGCAACACAGTAAGATTGCACAGAGGACTTGGAGAGCTCTCTCTCCAGGAAGTGCAAAGGGACAGAACGAGGGAGCACAGGAGAGGGAATACGTTGATTGTTGGACTGCATTGGCCTTCTCTCCTTTTATCTGTGAACATGGAACATCTCCCTTTCTGTTGTTTCCTCTGCTGCTTCTATATGCTTCCTGCCATAGTGAACCATTTTGGGGCTCTTATGCTGCAAGCAGCAACGGCAGCAAACATATATACACTGGAGTGTCTTTGGGAGAGAGAGAATGGGAGAACTAATCTATTATTAGTAGTTAGGATTCTCTGCTGGAATGTGGAAGAGTTTCTCCTGCACTAAATAATGATTTATTTGTACAAAGTGGAAAGCTTCAGGGCAAGAGATGGGAAGAATCTCATCCTGAGTGCATCATAGGCTTGCGGATAGGCCTGTTGCAGGTTACAGAAAACTTAGTACTCCCAGACTCCAACAAGTAAGGTTATTTAAAAAAAAATACATCTCTGTAATCCTAAATGAGATTATTGTTACACAACGTGAAGGGATAGATGAGTTTGCTTGGCAGGAAAACCAGCTTTAAATGAGGAGAAGGGAGGAGTATTTGCTCATACACAGCTCATTGTTCTGAGAAAGGGGGGAATTTTGTAATACTTTGAAATGGTCATATTATTTGTCTGTTTGGTTTAACAGCATAATTGTGGTGAGTCTTTTCATAGGAGAATTTTTACTTCTTAGCAAAGCCTGTTTTTACAGGGCTTAAGGGTCTTTCTGCTATCGTAAATTCTGTAAGAGTTATCTTTGTTATATCAGTCATACAACATCTATCTTGTATTATCTTTCCTTGTTGACAGAAAGGCAGATTTCCACTTCAGAGATCACGTCATCGTCCTTCCTGTGAAAATAATATGAACCAAAAGGTGTTAGTTTTCCTTCTCCCAAACTTTATTTTTGGGATATTTCTTTTTGGGTTTTTCTGTAAGAGACAAAAAAACCTAACAGGTGAGTAAAGAATTTACCAACAGGAAGACTTAATGTTTTCTAGAACCAGGGACACCTTTCCCAAATGTGTTAGAAAGTAACTATGGAGCCTAAGTGATAAACAATACTATGAAAATATCCAAGGCCCCATCACTGTGATAGCTATCTATCTTAGCAATGTATGAGAGGAAGAGCACTACAAAAACCAGTTGACATTAGAAGTGTTAGAACATCCATCTTGCTTAGAGTAATACTGCTAACATGTTGAAAGTTTTCGTTTTAACAAACTTTTCACTAAGCAGGATAGTTTATTGCATGCTTGCCATAGTGGAGTCCAGCGACAGTAAATAAAAAATTCATTTTAGCATCTTCATTAGTTTTTGTATGCAGGGAGATAGATTGAGTGCTATGGTTGTCACAAAGAAAGAGACTTTTATATAAGTCTATTTCACACTAATAGTTTAAATTTCTTCCTCGGTTGCAGGTGCTTTTCCTGATCCCACTGAAGATTGGCTGGCAATTCAAAATGATCGCAAAAGCACACTGGCTTCTCTCTGCCTGAAGAACAACCTTCTTAAATTAAGAAACAAATTGGATTCTCGTGTTGCAAACCAGCTCTTTGTGGAGCACAAACACAAATTTATCTACTGTGAGGTGCCCAAGGTAGGCTGCTCCAATTGGAAGAGAACTATTTTTCTTCTCCAAGCAGACTTGAATGCGGAAGCTTCTGAAATTGAGCATGACCACATCCACCAAACCTCGCTGATCAAAAAGCTGGTGACTTACCCTCCTGACGTACGAAAGGAATTTCTGAACAATTATACCAAAGTGATGTTCACCAGACATCCCTTGGAACGGCTGGTTTCAGCTTACAGAGACAAACTTCTGCACTCTGAGCCATTCTACAGCATCACTGTTGCTAATGAGATTAGGGCAATGTTCAGGAAAAACAAAAATTCTTCAGAAAAAGTGAGTTTCCAGGAGTTTGTCAACTTCATTATAGCAAAACCACCAAATACTCTTGACATTCACTGGAAACCAATGTTTCTGCTCTGTGATCCTTGCAACATTCACTATGATATTCTCGGTAAGTATGAAACTCTTGGGTTAGATTCTGAGCATGTTCTGAAGGTCATTGGAGCACCAGAGAGCCTGCACTACCCCAGCTTGAAGAGGTATGGATCAGAGAAACGAACTAATGGTGATATCACCTTGGAGTATCTCAGACAACTGAACTCAGAACAAGTTGAGAAGATCAAAAAATTGTATCAAATGGATTTTTTCTTGTTCAATTACACTATGAAATATGAGGATTATTTTTCCCTGAATGACTAATGTAGGATAAACAAAGCACAGTTTCCTTTGTACAAAATGGGCTGAACTTGTCCTCACAGGTGCTTGATAGGTGGCTTGGTGACTGCTGCTGAGATTTTACTGGTGTTTGGAGACATGGTTTATCATCCTAAGCACTCTTATAACAAATCCCTGCCATGATCTGTTGTACTGTACAGTACTTTACCTATATGAAATTATTGTCTTCCTGTTGATCATTAATGGCATATGTTTGTTTCACGAAGACTGTTTATAAATGATAGATTTTGGTCTGTCGATAAGAGGTAGGGGAAGGATGAAGAATGTTGTTTTTCACCATGAATATTGTTAGAACACCTTTTTTTTATATACAAGATTTTAATTTTTTATTAGAAAAAGACATACAAAGCAATAAATAATCTGCTTTAGAGTCCTACTACTCTCTGTCTGCAAAAGCCTCAATCATGAATCCTGTAGGAAAGGAGCAAATAACTTCAGATGCTTGAAGCTGAACTTAACGTCTGATTATAGTCCCCTCTGGCAGTGCTCTTGCCACAGCCCACCAGCCTCATCCCTCAAGCAGTACAGTTGACAGCTATCCAGCCAGGGTTTCCCTCATATCTCTTCAGAATCTTCTGATGACCAGGTCTGGTGTTCATGGCGACTTTGCACAATCTTTTCACCACCTTTGTGAGCATTATGGTCTGATTTAAGAGGGAAGGTCTGAAAAATATATCTTTTTTAGAGAATTAGTTAGAGGTACCTTCTAAACTGTACAACTGGGGTGGTGCAGGATCTAAAATCTCAGTGGAAAGGTGACTCTTATCTGTTCTCCAAGAGCACTACCCAGTCAACTGACTGGCCAGTCAGCAGAGGGGGGACAATGTTTGGGCTTTCCCCATTTGTGCCTGCTGGAGCCCATGAGCCCTTGGGACTTACCTGAGCACAGCACTTAGGTGGAGCTGGGTAACCTCAGATAATACATCTGTTCTACCTGTTGCTTTCTCACCTCACAGGGGATTGAGCGAAAATAAATTGTAGAATTATGGTGAGGGGAGCAATGAAGCATGTGGGAGAAGCAACTCAAACCATTATCCACTTCTTATATTCCTAGGTGGCTTTGGTTTTAGATCACTGAGGGGTCTATAACTGCCACTATATTAAGTACGAGACTTGCCTCATTTTTTTGAAAATCTATTGCCTAGTCACATTGAAAATTAATTTGTGACCATATTAATTGTAGCAAGTTTTAGAAACTAATCATGAGTATTAGCACCACCTTTAGGGGATGTCAGTCTTTCAGGAGCTAACTTGAAAATTTCTCAAATGCACTTAGTTCCTATAAGTTCTATCTGCAAATGTACAAAGGCTGGCAGGCTAGTCTTGGATCCAAAGTTGGCTCACAGCTTCTCATTACATAGAAAAGAACAGGGACAAAATAACTTAATCACACTGCAGCCACCAATCTGTATAGCCATTGCTGCCAGCAGCATGGCCAAGGGAGAGGGAAAAGGGGACTGGGAAAAATGGATGCAATGGGATTTGAGTCACGAGGGTTGTGAAGAGAGCTCCCAGTGCAGGGAGTGGGATGTAGGGGTGGTCTACCGCAGAGGGAAGATGCAGTGATATATTGGACATCAGCTGGAGGCACTGGTGAGACCATGGTGACAGGAGGAGGCAGAGGATGAGAGGAAATGGCCTCAAGTTGCACCAGGGGAGGTTTAGATTGGATACGAGGGAAAATTTCTTTACTGAAAGAGTGGTTAAACATTGGAACAGGCTGCCCAGGGAAGTGGTTGAGTCACCCTCCCTGGAAGTATTTAAAAGATGCGTAGATGAGGCACTTAGGGACATGGTTTAGTGGGCTGTTGGGTTGACGGTTGGACTCGATGATCTCAGAGGTCTTTTCCAACCTCCAACCTTCTATGATTCTATGATTCTAAGAAGCTCTCTGCATCCCTCCTTGACGGCAGATGGTACAGAAAGCCAGGACTACCGTTCAGTACATCTGGCAGCTCTTGCATGGCTGACTATTCCATAAATGGGGCAGCTTTGGCACAGGGAGAGATCCAAAGTGAGAAGACCAAGCAAGAACAGCAAAATATTTTTTTTTAAAAATAGCTTGTGATTTTATGTGGAGTGATTCATGGTTCTGGATCTTACCCTCACCACTACCATATTTGATGTCCCCACAGTCCTACTATCCCCCGACACTGGATTGCTCATGCCACCCTGGCAACCCTGTAGTTCATGTGGATTTTCTTTTACTTTTTAATTGTGCTGAGGCAGAGGAAGCTGGAAATGACTCCCATCAAAGTTAAGGCTACGCAGAGGGATGCAGTTTCTCTCTCCCTCTCTTTCCTGAATCAGAGCCATCTCCAGCTACATGCTTCTCCTACTTTCTTTGCCGGACCATGCAGAGGAAGAAGGGAATAAGATTTGCTTGCTTCTACATGACAGATCCCTCCAGAGCTATAAGATTCAGCAAAGATACTTTAATTTTCTGGCACCATCAGCCAGCCTAGGAAAACTCTGAAGAAATTATACTGGCAGAGTTTGATAGGTGTCTTTGCTATCAGCACTCTCGTGTTAACACTCCCCTCCAGTTTCTTGCTGTTAGATATGAGTGGCTTTCTATTCTTATTTCCTCTTTCACACAGGATTACATATTCTTCCTACAATGGTGACAGAAAATGGATGGCTAATTCATTCATCACAAGCACTAGTCAGTAACAGGAGGCTATCTGTTGATGCAGAAAAATCTCTGTAACTATTCATAATGGACTTTCAGATTTGACATTTGCCTATAGGAAACTGTAAGTAGCACATTGCCTGGAACCACTGGCTGCTGTAATGCTGTTTAGCTGGTGTGGGTCTCAATGCAAAAAACTGCAGAGGATGTGTGTGTTCATGTGTGCACATATAACAATAGTTTTGGGAAGCAGTGTCATACAAGAATGGTATAAGTTGTGCATTACCAATGCTAACAAAATGAGAATAATGGGTTGATATCTGCTGGAAAATCGAAAAAACTGACATTACCTTATAAAGGATCTTGTAACATTCCCCTGCAGGCATCTTTTAATGGTCAACCCAATTTACTGCATTTCCATTTCTGTGAGCTTGAGAATACTCCCTAACACTGCCCCCCCCCCCCCCCCCCTCCACCCGCCCT
>NW_008795128.1:5715906-5719980 GCF_000699145.1 Aptenodytes forsteri
CCCCAAGAGCTGCTGTGCAGCGGCGCAGGAGTACATAAGAGCTCTGCAATATGTTTCAGAGTTAATGAAAACAATGGCGACTTGCTATGTGTTGTAAAAAGCTTTCACAGCTTGCGAAGATGGGCATGGAAGTTTGGGCTGAGCTCAAAAAATGAATCTGCAGGAGAAAATTACAAGGTACTTGCAATTACAGTACTTGCATTGAGTTGGCTGTATTTTTTAGGGATAGCTGTCAAGCAGCAATGCTTGCAGAAAACTCTGGTCTATAATATTTCCTAACGTGGGAGCAACTGCCCATTGCCCAGGGCAGAGGGGGGACTGTACCACTTCGTTTATTCCCCAGGTGAACCCCAAGGCTCATTCCACTGGACAGCATTACAAGTTCACTGATGAAAGGGCTTATTGTTATTTCATTCTTGATATTGTAATTAATAAAAGTTGATGAAGGCTCTGGACCTTGTCCTAGTCAGCCCACAAGAACGGCAAGACACCTGTAAACTTCATGATGAAATTGTAAGGTGACTGTCTCTTCACGGCCTGGGAGAGACATTTCCTGTACTGTCTTCCCCACAAGTGTACTGTCCAGAACAAAGGCTCTAAGCTGAGCCGGCCTCCCTCCTGCCTTTGCCTAGAGAAGAACGCCCAGTGGAGCTTCTTTCCTTTGGGTGCTAACTCTGGGTGGTGTTTCCCTGGGAGGAAAGTGCAGTTGGGAGCAGGGGCGGAGGTGGCATGGTGTGGCTCGGGCCCTGGGGTAGATTAGAAAGGGTAAGGGTTGCCATAATTAATCTTCTGATTTATTGTTATATGCCTGTGATATGACCATTGCTATGTTTCATTTCTAATTACCATAATAAACTGTTAACACATAAATCTATTTGTTCATCCTTCTCAATAACATCTGTTTAAAAAAAAAAAAAAGACTCAGTGCTGTTCCGTCAAATCATAACATAGGCCACATACTGTTAGGCAACAATAAATACAAAGCCGTTTGGCTCTGCTTTGGTACAATAATATAAAGGGAGATATATTTATATATAATATATTAAATACAATATATATATACAATAATATAAAGGGACTTTTAAAGAATTGAAAGAATTAGCAAATACTAATGAGTGTTCCAGTTTGGAGAAAAGACAGAGCTAAGCAGGGAAAGGAAGAGAAACAAAAAGTCTTGCAAAGTCAAGCTTGCAGCTTTCCTACAAATCTACCTATCAGCATTGAGGAAATAAGAGAGAATTTTCCCATTCTCATGGATATCCACACACACATCCTTTCAGGATAGGTATCCACAAGCTTGACATCATACTTTCTTTGTGAAGGTATAACAGATCTGATAGTTTATCAGTGTATGTCAGCAATGGAGACCATGTTACCAGTTGCTCCTTGAAGCAGATGTTTTCCCCACTTAAAAGTGATGATTCTGCCCATAAGCAGTCCTAATTTTTCATACAGTTTTGAATGTGAGTCTTAACAGGTAAACCATGCTTGGTGGTTTCTTATTCAGAGAACTTCCCAAAGCAGGACAGCTGTGAACAGAATAAAAGGTGTCCACAGAACAGTGTGAGCAATGAAACTTCAAATGTTTGCTGCTACACAAGAAGTGTCCTCTGACCAAGGGGAAGAAGAGGAAACACCACCTGTGCAAGTCATTGTGCATCAACCAAACTGCAGCCCTCACGGCTCACAGCTAGAAGGTGACTCTATTTCTGCATTCGAACTGTTAATACGTCAAAAGCTTTAAGTTCTATGATCTCCAGTTTTCTTGGCTTGTCTGTCATAGAGGTATAACAAGAGAAGAAAAAGAAAACAAGAAGACAAGGGAACAAGAAAAAGGGAAAGGAGAAGACACTAATGCTCTGTGATTGTGGTGTAGGCCTGGCATGATTTCTCCCTGTCACAGCACTTCTTACCTCCCTTCCTTCCAGAATTATATGCTAGGTCATGCTTTAGTAAAACAAAAAGTTATTAAATTATATAACTTACATAAATCAATGTACACCAAATAAAACAAAAACAGGCAGAGAATTTACCTGATAGAAGTGTCTGAAATTTCAGGAAGTCCTCCTGGAAGTTTTGACCGGGTATCGAATGTACACAGGTGTGCAGTTACAATGCTGCTTCTAGTAAGAATTATTTTTAAAGAAAAAGCTCAAGTGATCATAAATCTCAGTCAGTGTACTGAGACTAATTCCAATGAATGAGCAGATCAAAGATGAGTGATACATCACAGGATCAGGTCTGTGAAAAGGAACTGGCCCAACACCATTTCAGCACTACCCATGTGCGCATCACCTTTGTTCATAACTACTGGAACACTTTCTTTATACCTCCAGGATCCTTCTTGTATCTTCTTCTGGAGATGTACCAAAGCTTAGCGAGATGGAAGGGCTTTCTCAAAAAGTCCCATCATCCCACCCTGTAGAGACATTGTTAACGAGTTTATACATCGTTCGTGGTGTCCCACCAAAGGTACAACAGTTCAGCCATTACTGGAGCTCAGAGCAGAACTTAACATGAGTACCCAAAGCCAGGTAGGCATACTCCAGTTTATATTTCTGTGATTTAGCAGAAGTATGGGGAAAGCTTTTTACCTACAAATCTATGACTAATATCCCGACTCCCACCTCACTTGATTGCATTGTCCCCCCTTTTTTCCCAGATTCCTTCTTCAGTATTCACCCGAACTGCATGTATGGACTCCTGCTGGGTTCCCACAGTTAGGGGCCACCAAACAGGTGCTGCAGATGCTGACTTACTCAGGCACAGGTTGTTGCCAGGTGCATGTTGCTGGATGTATTGCAACTATTGTCAGAAGGTCTTTTGTGTGAGAAAGTTGTTCAAGCACCTGCTCCACGAATGAGATATTACTACAAGGTGAGATGTAAATATAAGTTGAAGGATGTTTTGAAAGCATTTTCCCACTTGAAAATAAGCTCATCTTCCATTCAGGTAGGTTTAGTGGGTAAGGGAGAAAGCTAATTTTGGGATCATCGGCATCAAGTCTCAGAGGCCCCTTTTAATTAAAAATCAAAAGAGACAGGAAACCCTCTTTCATTAGGGGCCATCATTCTCTGCTGGGTTAAATGTTGTTTACCCCCAGAGATTTGTTAAGACTTGTCCCCAGGGATGCTGACATGGTAAAGGAGCCCCTTGAGATGCCTAGCTTTTGATAAGCATGGAAAAGTAGAGTGATGAAGTTGGGAGAGAATCCACCTGACATCTGAACATTAAACAATTGATTCTGGGTCCACCCTGTTCCAGAAAAACAGCACAGGTAAGAAACAAAAATGGGAAAAAAATCAACCAAATCAAAATAAACAAATTATTATCCTGAAGATTTTTGGTATGGCTCAGTAACTGGATCACATGTGGTGCTGAAGGCCATTTTTTTGTCTTTCTTTATTAGGTTCCTATCTGGAAGGCTGAGATTATGGGTTCGGCTTTTTTTGGGGTCTTTCTGCACAGCAACTATTGCTATATGTAGGGCCCTTTAGAGTTTGTAATTTTAAACAAAGGATCATGGTGACACTTTTATTTCTAGTAGCATTCTTTGTTGCTATGCAAAGCCAGACACCCACTTAGCTGTATACTATGTCAGAATTTGAATTTGTTCCCCAAGTTCCTGTTGCTGTGGTTTACACGCCACGGGACTCTCAGGAGTACCCTGTCTCACTGCTGGCAGCTGACTGCGCGCCACGTGTTAGGCATTTGTTATAGCCGCTGCCAAAGCTTTTCATTCTGCTCAGGTTTTGTTTGTATCTGAAACAGACTTGGCCTCCACATTCTGCAAACTGCAGGTTTAGGAGTTGATAAGAATATTTAGTCTCTCTAAAATTGTAATAAAATATATATGAAAGAACATCTCTGAAATAGCTGTTTTAACCACTTATTTCAATGTAAACTGTTCTGTAAATTCTTTATATGAATTTAAGTCTTGCAGCCTTAGTAAAGACCATATATTACAATTCCTGTTTGTTTTGCTTTTTTTTTGTTGTTGTAATTTATGTTCTAATAAACCTTGGATTTTATGAGTTTAAAAGATTTTTCTGTCTTTCATGGCAGCCCACCGTA
>NW_008795128.1:5720388-5732367 GCF_000699145.1 Aptenodytes forsteri
ATATGAAAGAACATCTCTGAAATAGCTGTTTTAACCACTTATTTCAATGTAAACTGTTCTGTAAATTCTTTATATGAATTTAAGTCTTGCAGCCTTAGTAAAGACCATATATTACAATTCCTGTTTGTTTTGCTTTTTTTTTGTTGTTGTAATTTATGTTCTAATAAACCTTGGATTTTATGAGTTTAAAAGATTTTTCTGTCCTTCATGGCAGCACACCGTAAGGCAAAGGTGTTACCAGGTCTACCTAAAAGGACCCCTAACTTGGGCACACAGCACACCCTGCAGTAACAATTAACAATTTAAATTTATCATTGAAGGGGAAGGTGTCTATATTGATTATAATGATCTTGTGGTGTTTGAAGAGTAAAATATATAAACAAATCAGTACATCAATGAGTATTTCCTGCTTTCTCCCTCAGGATAAGGCATAGCCAATGTGTGCATCTCTATCTGAAAGCAAGGGAGGGATGTACTGTTCAGTTATTGGTAATACTTTTCAGGGCTGTACTGTAGTGCTTCATATTCCTATCTGACTATGGAGACTTCCACAGGACATTCCTCCAGGGTGGGAGACACATGAACTCTGAAAAGCATGGTGACGCTTTTCGATACAGGTATGCAGCAGCAAGCTGATTCGGATGCTTACACAGCATTACACCAGCCTGTCGGAGGAGTGAACGTGGCTTATCCTACAGCTATGTATGTGGAGTGCTTTCCTCATTTGAATTGAGGCTGAAGAGGACTTTAGATCAAAATTTTTCACTTCCAGGGTTAATGCTCTAATCTGAAAAGAAAAGTAGGATTTGCTTGCTGTGGCTGTTGGGTTTTGGGAAAATCAGAGTCCTTTATCTGCGGGGCAGGTGTATCCTGTGCACACTGACCAGCAAGAATGCCTCAAGGGCTGTGAGCTCAGGACTGCCCGGCCTGGAGATTTCAAGTGGTCATAGGCAGGAGGTAGTACAGATCCTGGAAAGTACCACAGCAGTAATTCAAGCATCTATGAGAATATGGTCATGAAATGCTTGGCTCCAACAGTATAGATGAGAGATTAGAAGAACTGCGCTTTTGACCTCTAGTGCTTACCTACTGAGTATAGCGATGGTGTTTTCCTCTCCTCAAGAAATGAAGAGCTAGCAGAGGGCTCCACAACACCTTGCACCTGGAAGAGGAGAACTGGGAAGTCCAAGCTGAATCCTCTTACTGAAGTGTGCAAGAACCTTTGGGATACCAGTGAGGGCCAGAAATTAAGTGTTTGTAACAAGAAGCCTGGAGACTGCAGCCCAACACTGCTGCACCTTGAAGTGGGGCTGATCACAATAAACACTGGTTCATTAAGGTCTCCTTGTCTCTTAAATTCTGCTCTATAATTAAGCTTACATTCATCTGACCTACCCCTGTCAAAAGGCCTGGGATGCCAGATACACTGTACTTCACCTTTTCCAGAAATTTTTGGCGGAATTCCTGCAGGTGTTGACATTAGCATTCAGTGCTTTTCCACTGATACGCGTAATTGTTAATTTCCCTGAAAAGAAATCTCCTAGACATCTTAGAAGATGAACCTGAAGGGAACCTCAAGAGACTGCCTGTTCCAGGATTTGGATTTGTTACCTCTCATTTGCTGGCTCATGGCACCAGAGTCCTCGCCCCCCCCCCAAACTTCCTGATTTTAACTCAGCGTCCTGCCTGCAATGCCAGCTGTTGCCTGCAACTGGCCGACAAAGCTCTTCATCAAACAGCTTAGCAAGCCATTTTTTTAGGCTTTGCACACTGGTTATGTTTCACAGTACTTTTGTTCATCTTTCCCGCTCTCTTTTGAATTTTCTCCAGTTCCAGGTGGTCTCCATCTCTCCTGAAGCATGATGCTCAAAGCTGGGTGTAATCCTGTGACTTTATGAGTGCCGCACAGATTGAAAGCGTGAACTCAGGTATGTCACATATTACATTCCCATTTGTACTGTGCAATCAATGTCATCCTTGTACTAGTGCATCACCTCTTGTGTTTTTAAGACCGAGCCGTGATCCTGCATCTAAACATCCCAGGACTTGAGACGTGGATTCTAATCCAAGCTTTTGAACCTGGAGCTGTTCAAACTCTTCAGCCTCATATGGCCAGACTTTTGGAGGTGGTGGGTTTTTTTGTTTTGTTTTTTTTCTTTTCTTTTCTTTTGGCAGCTAGCACCCTTAGAAATTAAACAGATTTAAACACCCATATGTCTTTGAAGCGAGTAACCAATTTTTCATCCAAGTTCAGATGTGGCCATCTGGTGGTGAAGCGTGGGCTAGGCAAGAGAGGAGTACCCGAAGAGAGGTACTCGATGGCTTGCGTGTTTCAATCCTTTTTTGGCCTGAAGTCCTGTATCTCAAGACTCTCATGCCTGTTCTTTCTCTCCCTCTGCTTCTCTCCCCCTGCTTCTCTCCCCCTCCATTATCTCCCTCTTTCTCTGGAAAAAGAATTCAGTTTCAACTTGGCCACTAGTGGGTTTTTTTTTGTCCCAGTAGTTTGTTCATCAGTTTGCCATAAACAGTCTTCCCTAACTTGCTAAGATGTGAGGACTGTCCAGCTTCTGACACTGGAAATTACTTGTGCTGCTCCAGCAAGAACTTCTTGTTTCTGTGTTGCACTTAGCTTCTTCCACGGTGAAAGCCCACTATCTCTTTTTTTTTTTTTTGGCCTGCAACTGAGCAGGAAAATATGGCATTATGGATTTGACTTACCAGCGCCCTTGTTAAGCTCCAACTGAACTTTATGGTTCATTGTTACATAAAAATGAATTATGAAGAGTTAATTTTCAGTTGCCTACATTTGAAAAGGCATTTTCTTTTGTGTGCTTTGATTAATCTCTGTCATTGTTTCAGGGAGACATTTATCCATTCACCCTCTTTGAATATCTCTTTATGAGTTTGATCTTCATGTGACAATCTGAAAAACAGGGTGTGGTTTTGTACGAACATCTAACCTCCCATTAGGCATTTTCTGTGTAAAGTGCAGCTCAATGCCTCTATTATTATCTCAGCCAAAATTCTGCTGATGTATTTACATGATGAAATAAATCTGCAGACAACACTGTTTTCCAGGAATCCATATGCATGTATCAAAGGGAAAAGGTTTTCATGAAAATAACCAAAAACTGCCTGTGAGGGAAATGCAGTTCCTAGAATGAAAATGAAACCCATCAAACAAACCCCTAGACACTTCATATCAGTCTCCCTGTATCATCTCAGCCCACCGTTTCCATTTCTGAAGGTGCTTATGTCCTTATGAGGCAATTTCTCAAACTCTTTGGCAAGTACTTTGATAACGTTATAAGAGAAATAAGATTCATTATTCCTCCAATCGATATACAGAAAAAAACTACAAAAACATTAGGTTCAGTTAGTAAACATAATAACTAATTAATAGTCACCCTTGCCAAATTTAAAAAAAAGAACAAAAAAACCCAAGTTAAAACCAAGGAGTGTTTCTTCAGGTTGATAACAACCCCACTAGGGAAGCAAAGGTCTTCTCCTTACAGTTTCAAAGAGGATGTGTTATTCTTTGCTTCCTGTCTGGTGATCGTGCAGCCTTGCAAAATTGTACTTACCTAGGGCAATAATGTATTGGATGCATGAGTAAAATACCCTTGACATTTTTTCTTTGTTTTGCTGTGTTTTTTCCCGTGATGTTGAAGACCATGTTAATGGTTTTTTATGCCAGTAAAAGCATGCAGTATTTTTCCCCTAGTACTTTTGCAGGGCTATTTTGTTTATTGCTGTTTATTAGGACAAATTGTGCAACTAGTCCCATCGAAAAGATGAAACAGTGGAAAGCACCATGAGTTCAGGAGGTTGGAGGAATGCTTGATTGCTGAACCACCTATTCTGTCAGAGGAATCAGAAGAATTTGCTGAAAGATTGACCACCCCTGGCTTATAATATAGTAATAATATTTCTCTTAGAGAAAGAGTGGATGGTTTAATCCTCTCCTGCTTTCAGTGTCTTTTTCCAGCCATCTGCTGTCTTGGAAAGAGAAACAGAGATGGAAACCCAATCTAATGATCTGCAATCCCAGTTTAGTTACTGAAGAGAACTCTTTGTGCTCTTAGCAATGGTGGAAACACCAAAGACAAGTGCCAGATATTAGCTCAGCACACGAATATGGCAGCATCAACTTTTGCAGCAGGATCCCGGGTAGTTTGTTCATGTACAGAATTGAAGAAACCCATCAGAACAATGGTGTAGGAAATCTCAGAATTTATCCACTAGGCTGAAGGAGAAGACAGAGCAATTTATATTCTGATTTGAAAAAAATAACATATGAAGAAGACAGATCCATGGCCCTAGGGAAAGCAGGCCTTCTCACGGTTCCCATTATTGATTTACTTCAGCAGAAATCGAGCGTTAAAATTTCTTTAATGCAAAAATCAGAGGTTATTTTCCATTCAGCCTACTACCGGCTTTACTTTCAAAATAATATGAAAAAAAGAAAGGTAATTAAAACTTCAGACACATTACCACAGAAAAAACTGGGAAGAACCAGACCTTAAGCATACCTTTTACATGTTATTTTATCTACTTTTTATGCTGATTTACTCTTGCAACATTTAGTGCAATAGGCTGTCCATTGCGGTTGGTTACACAGCATCAGTGGTTATGTCATGCTTGCATCAGCAGCGTCATTACGGCTACAGTGTTATCATTGCTTGACTGTTCAAGAATCTTATCAGACACTTTTCAGAGGCACTACTAGTAGCGGTAGTTTTGGAGCCTTCTAGATGACGACAGAATATGGGTTCTCTGTTTTGAGGACAGAACCGCTGACGTAACTCAGTGCAGACATGAAGCTTTGTTTTGGTTTTAAACTCTGCTTTGGCACCAATGGCCTCACAACGGCTGGCGCTACCCAGGCCAGCTGTCCGCAGCTCGGACGGAAACCCGGGGGTTAAACCGTGCGGGAGGAAGGGGCGGTTTTGGGAGAGGCGGCTTTCCCCGGCGCGGTGGAAGGGCCTCGCCGCGGTCCGGCGGAGCCCGTGAGCTGTCCGCAGTCCTGAAAGGCGGCCCCGCGGCCCCCGGCCCGGCCTCCGCCCGCAGCTTCGCCCCGCCGGGCCGCAGGCGCGGCCGGGGCCGGAGGGAGGCCGCGCTGGAGCGCTGGCATGAAGAGGTACGACCCCCTGGCACAAGGCTCACCTTAGCAGCGAGGCTGGAAGTGTTCTTCTCCCGCTGTATTTTAATTCCGCTGTTCTTCTCGGTGGTTTTCACGGGTGACTTTTCCCCCGGCACGTTTATGATCGACTGGAGGAAGTCATTAGGCAACAGGTTTCTTTAAGATCACTTAAAGAAGATGCCGGGTACAGGCAGTGAAAAACCCTTTGAAGGCAGTGACAATAAGCATGTACTTACATTAGTGCTAAATTTGTTCCTATGACTTCAGGTAAAGACAGCATGTGTAAGTACTTCTCACAGGCAAATAAACAAAAAGCACACAAATATTTAATTTTATGAAACAACAACAACAACAAAAACCCAGAGAAAACCTCTCCTGAATATTTTTGCAAATTATTTTAATTTTTATTCTATCTTGTATTTCTATTTTTATTCTACATTTCAGTTGATTGCAGAGGACAAATAACCACGTCTTGTGAATAAAAAAATCCCTGTCAAGTTCTTCATCATACTGTGATCTAGTCTACAAAGCTGGGCAAATGTGTGTGCCAACAGGCATGCTGGAAATATGCAGGAAAAAGTGAACATTGTTATAGACAGATTGGCACTAATTTGCAATGAGGTCATGCCAAAGAGCACCTATATATCCTAAAAAACCCTAAAAAACATTCTTAGTATGAGTAGTTTTGCACAAGCGCAAGCTAGACCCTTACATTAAAACAAAGCTGCTTGCTCATTGCTTAGTACTTACTCTTGCTTACCTTTTCCTTAAAATACATTCATATGGCATCATTAATATCACTAGAGTGTGTCCATGATTTTTTAGGATGTATTCGATTTTTAGTGCAGCACTGTCAAATGAACTAGCAAAGCAAACTGTGTGGACAAAGAAATCTTTGATGTACTAAACCTTCCCCCCACCCCCCCCAGCTATTAAATTGTTCAGTAAGAAGTTTTAAGAGTTTTCCAGAAATTTCCCTTTTGAAAAGGGAAACAAAAGCCTGTGACTGTTGGGATATAAACTTTTGACCACATTTGTGTAGTAACATCCTTCGTTAAAAAGACTATTTCAGTTCAGCTACCGTGCCAGATTAATTGTTGTAATAAATACTACTAGTGATGGTTTCTGTGGAAGACATTACATTCTGTTTTAATCTTTGTTAAAATCTAAACTAGTTATTTGAGACTTGCAGTTTTCTCCATAATCTGGAGGGGCTTTTATAACTTACACTTTTGAATGTCTTAAAAGTGGAACAGCCTCTTGCTGAGGTGTATATAATCTCTTCTGATAGGGAAGAACCATGATTTGTACTTTAAGTACACCCCTGGGTTGCAGGGTGAACAGGTGAAATTAAACTTCTAGAAACGGTCTGCCTGTATACACAAATGAGACATATTCTGCTCTTCTTTACACTATTATAAAACAGGAGTAAATCCACAGAATTTACTGTGAGCATTACTGTAAGCACAGCCAAATACGTCCCGATGTTCTGAAGGGGTTATAAATGGCTGGTGAAAAATAGCAACTGTGCTTACTTAAAGCGTAAAGCTAATAAGTGGTTTCACTGGAGTAATTATCTTTAAATCAAATCTTCATACTGAAGTTCTCACAGTCAGTTCACAGGGAACTATGAGGAACGTGGTTGTTAGGGTGGTGTTACCTGTAATCATCTCAAACACATGACAGCAAAACTTCCTCTTGTTTTGTTACAATGTTTTTGTGTGGATTTTCTGCTAAAATGACAGTCGTGGAAGCCGAATCTTTTATTTAAGCCAAGAGCAGGCAAAACACAAGCAAAAACCATAAGAGTATCTCAGATGCTCTTCTGCTAAGCTGCAGGCACTTTGAGGAGGGAGCACAGAACTCACACGTCAAACTAACAACCTGCAGCCAGTGACGCTGCCACCATTTATTCACCTGGCTGCTTCTTTCAGCACATGCTTCCCGTCACGGACTAGCACACCCGGGGCCCCTTCTCCTCTCCCGTTTTATTCTATTGCCTGGATGTGTTGGCCCCCAGGCCAGTAGTAAGAGTGTGGGGGAGAAAGGTAGTAGTGACAGGCTGAGAGGGAAGTGGGAAGGAAAGGCCTTACTCTTTCCCTTTCATAAGGAAGAACAGCAACTATCGGCAGTATGAGGTAGGGCAGATGTGGGAGAAAAGTGTTTTTTTCCTCCCGAGTGTTTTCCAATCAGTTGTGACCTCCCCTCTCTTCACCTCCAGTGTAGCTCTTACTTCCCATAGTACTCCTCTACCCTTCCCTATAGAGTAACCCTATGCTCTATATACCAGCAGACCATGGTGAGCCATTTTGGTAGCAGGGGTGCTGTGTACACTCCTTCTTCCCCTTGGCCTTATCCTTGTGTCTTTTCTCACTGCCATGGCTGTCACCTTATGATCTCAAACACTTGCAACCCCTTTTCCCAGGGGGCAGTGGCACCTGGCTGTGCTTGAGGTATGTTGTCTCCCCCACTAGCTCCCCCTCTTGCATTTGAGTATGCGAGGTAGCTGAGGTACTTCTGTTCAGGAATATGATTTGGAAATGTAATTTTAATTCCAGCCACGAGGGGACCTTCACAGGTTATTGTCTCTTTCCTGCAGGTTCATCTGATTCATACACCGAGATCTATACAACCATGCTGACTTCCACCAAAATACTACATCTCCCTCCTAGCTGAGGATCTGCTCAAATCCCAGTATCCCCTGCTAAGTCATCTCTCATAACTTGGAATCTGCATCCAACTTTATTTCACTGCTTAAATCCAACAGCATCTTTGCTGTGTTTACCCAGCAGCTTTGGATACCCCTTTCAGGTCATCAACTTTCTACAGACTCTGGG
Organism: Aptenodytes forsteri; assembly: GCF_000699145.1. Classification (NCBI taxonomy): domain Eukaryota; kingdom Metazoa; phylum Chordata; class Aves; order Sphenisciformes; family Spheniscidae; genus Aptenodytes; species Aptenodytes forsteri. The sequence continues at coordinate 5,728,369 of NW_008795128.1, forward strand.
TTGCTCAGGAGTAATACTATGGGGTACTAGCAGCTGAGCTGACAGCAGGGCTGGGGAATAGAAAAAGTGATTTCTGCATGTGCTGATCCACAGATTCTGGGCCAGAGATCCAGGGCAGGAGACAGCTGAAGCATTGTTTGTGTCACTTCACATCTTAATAATCCAGCCACAGTATGATTTTAAAAATTGCTGCCTGAGTTACAGCTATGCTGCTTCTTAGGTAAAAGCAGATTCCTAAATCCTTTTTTCATATGGCTTTCATTGAGCAGATGTCCAGAGTTTGTATCAAAAGTCTCCAAGCCTTGCATAGAGGAATTTGGCAAATAGCCTACAAAAATTAATCCGAAAAATAAAGAGCTCCCATTTATCGCAGCAATTGCTTTCACTCCGTATAAACCTGGGTTTGGAGTCTCATTCTCCTCTTGCATGCGGTAGCTATGCACTTGGATAATTTGATTTGGTTATGTTTGCATGACAAAAAGAGGATGTGACTGTAACACGCACTAACCTGCTCACTTAATCTAGCGAGCAGCAAAGGCAGCAACTAAAACACCCAGCCGGGGTCCCCAGCCCGTTTGAAGTTGGTGACTAGCCGATGAAGCTGTCTACCCTCCCTGCCACTGCTACTCTGCCAGCTACACCAGGCTTGTCTGCTGGCCCAGCCCGGAACCGGGCCCACCCGTCGCGTTTCTTTTTTCCTTTCCAGGTGGAGCTGTGATCTTCATTTCAGCCACCGGGGGGAACCTTAGCCTTAGTCATGAAAGGCCTGTGGGCGAGGTGGGATCTTCCCTTAGGCCCGACCAGCTTTCAGGCCCATGTACCTTTCAAGTCCTGAAAAAGGGCCTTCCTATATGAAAACGTACCCGTCTTTTTTTCTCCCCCAGTTATATCCTGAAAGAGATATTATAACTACTTATAAACGTTATCTCGCTTGTATCTGTTGCATCCAAGAGAGACATGCGAGTCACAACTCCCAATTACTTTTCAGGTCGTCTTAGGTCATGCTCCGGTTGGAATTGGAGGACGTGCTGTTTCTCGGCTGTCACGCTCTAAGCTCTCTGAGAATTCTCATGTGGGCAATGAAGTATTTTGTATGTGCTAAGCAGGCCAAGTTAAACCCAAAGATCCCCTCTAGATCATACTTAAACTGTTGTCCTCGTGAAATCTTTCAGATCTGTTGGAAGTGTCCGTAGCATCTTCTTTGCCTTTGTATTGTCAAGGCTTAGATGCCCTATGGGAATGCAAACTGAAAGGAAGTAAAAATAAACAATATGTTCATGATAACAATGTTTAGAAGGGGATTTCATGGGAATGAAATAGTGGTTTTTTCGCCAATATAAACAAAGGCAGAAAGTTCTCTCTGTAGCAGGAGTGTGTGAAATGCGAAACCCCGGCAGTGAGAAGCAATACCGATATGAATCAGAATGACTGCAATAAACAAAACTTTTTACCCCTGGAGGTGGGAACGTGATCTGGTGGTTACAGTAGCAGAGAGCAAATCTGAAGCGCCCGTTTCTGCCCCTGACTCACCATATGTCTGTAGTCAACTCATTTACTGTCTGTACATCAGTTTACCCATCTGTAAAAGAGGGACACACATATCTCTATCTTGTCGGATCTAGCTCTTGCCAAGCGTCATTAATAGATGCTGACAGCCCTTTGCTGTCAGGAATGCAGGATTTCACAAGTGGAAAGTACAAGTCATTACCACTTGGCCGGGATGCCAGCACCACTCCTTTTGTTAAAACAGTTGTACACTTACAAGCAAACGTGGTGATACCTGACTGAATGAAGAATCTCTTTATTCTCCTGGTAGTGTTGAAAGACTTCGAGTTAAATCTTACACAAACTTCAGTTTAGCAGTCAACTAAACCTATCTAATCTTATCCAACCGACCACCACTAATCGATATTATTAAAAAACCTATCTATCTTATCCAACCAACCACCACTAATCGATATTATTAAAATGACATTTTTCTATTTTTATACATGTATTAATTTATTTAAATTAAATGTATTGTATATATTTTGTTTCTACCTTCATTAGTTGAAATGAAAACCTTTAAAATTATATTTTATAACTGAACTATTAGCTAATCTTAGTCCTATGCGGAGTGAGTTGGTGGTCTCAGAACCATTGCTAAGGTTAAGGTTTCCTAAATAAGGAAACCTTTTAAATAAGGTTTCCTAATCATGGACCACACATAATCCTGTAACTGCAGAATCAGCTGACAGAGCAACAGCTAAAAGAGGCTGGAAACTGAACTGTCCTTCCACGTGCAGCAGAGCTCCCTGAAGGGTTCCTGTTTGGCCTGTGAAAGCTCGCACTTAACCTCTCTCCTGTGACTAAACTTTTTCTACCTTGCTTGTCTACAGAGGGAATCTGTCACAGCTGCATAAATTAGTTAAGTGGGTCCAACCTGTGTGTGTGGACTCTCGGATATCCATTTAAAACTGGCCTCTGCATTTTCTGCTGTTATCTATAAATTTATCGCTGTGAGTCTTATAAAGCCATCAGTTATAAAATATGCTTTCAATCAAACTGTTCTGACTTTAGGCATGTATTAGGCCTACTCAGTCTTCATGTTTTGAGACTGCCTTTCTGCACTATAAAATTTGAAACTAATTACAAAGTTAATAATAAAAGCGATGACTCTGTATCTTCTTTCAGAAAGAACTTAAACCCGTTATGGTCTGCCATGAAGCAATACCCTCCTACAGGCGCTTTGGTTTTCTCTCTGTTGGTGAAAAGCTGCACCACCAACCATTTTCTTCTGTACTTTATTGCTAGTGCTTTTACATAATTTGGCAGTAGCTGTCACCCCTGCCTCACCCACCACATACACCTTGGCAGCGCCTTGGGAGAACTTCCCACAACTGCTTCGGCACAAAGAACTAAATCCACCACAAGACTTGGCCATTTAAGCTGGAAATTCAGATTGTCCAAATTCCTGGCTAGGCACCACCTAATTCTAGAAAAGCATCTGAAGACGCCTGAATTTTTATTTATGAAGTTCCCCAGCTGCCTTCCTGTCTGCTCCCGGGCATTTGCAAGCTGTGGGCTTTGTGAGCGGCATGACAGTTGCCTCAGGAGAAGGCATGTCGCGTGGTGCCTGTTGAAACAGACTTTTTCAAAGACTACCTGCAAGATCGGGCTGTAAAATAGTCAACTTCAATCGAATAATCTGAACGAATCAAGACAGGTTAACAAATTATTTATAGCATCACAGAACCACGGAGTCCCAGCCACGGCCTGGGCCGCGTTGCATTACGTGTTGAGGAAGCACAGCCCCTTTTGCAAGGAGCTCACAGCCCAAGTACCAGGCAAGAGACAACAGATGGTGAGAGACAGACGGGAGAGTACAAGGAAACAATGAGATAAATGAGCAAAAAGTAAGTTGAAGACTTCAGCATTTGGTTCCAAAATTATTAATTTTACTAATCATCTCAGCTGATGTAACCCTACCGTAGGACGCCTTTCCTGTTCCAAAGGCCTTAATAGCTACAATTACAACACATGCCGCAGCCCAGCACGGGTTACATTTTAGGCAGAGTGGGAGTTACGCAGGGGAGAAGTACCGAGGTGGGGGGTGTTGTTTGCTGAAATTCATTCAGTAAAGGGGGCTGGGGTATCTCGGCAACCTGGGGCTTAAGGCAACCTGATTAAGCACAGCTCAGCCGGTAAAGCGCTGACTGATGGAAAATTCAGGCTTTACAGGACCGCTCTGCCCTGCAGCCTCCGTCACATGCAGGCGAGCCTGTTTGCAAACCGCCGGAGGGCTTTACACGCGAGACGTGAAACCTGACCAGCGCGGTCGGTGGGAAGCTCCCGTGCCCCAGAGGCACCGAGCACAGCCCACGCAGCGAGGCGGGCGCACCGTCAGCCGCCGCACCACGCAGTTTGGCGGGGCTGACTCACTAAATGGGTCACTCGCGCACAACGACCCGGTCCCCGCGGGTTGGTGACAACTCCGTCAGCCTCCCGCCCCCGCGGGGA
>NW_008795128.1:5733437-5754952 GCF_000699145.1 Aptenodytes forsteri
CCGCAGGCTTTCCCCCTCCTCGCTCTCCTCCACCGGCTCCTCGTCCCTCCTGGAGGACTCGGAGGACGACGTGCTGAGCGACACGGAGGGCAGGAGCCAGGGCATCGTGCACCTGGAGCACGGCGAGGACACCAACCAGGTAGGGGGACGCGGCGGGGGCGGTTGGCCCGGGACGCGCTGCCCCCCTCCCCGGGCCGGCGGCTCCTGCTGGCGGGCGGTGTGGCCCGGGGGGCGGCCAGGCGGGCCTGCTGGGTATCCCCCGGGTGCCTCACGGTCACCAGGCACTCCCGTTTGGATTGAGGTTTCTGTGACCCAACTCCACACAAACTCCGGGAAACTCCTGTCTTGGGGCCAGCAGCAGTGCGATACGGTGTACGGGTTGCTGTGCCTGTTTAAGAAAACGCTGCTGCACGTTGGCTTTTCTAAAACCCGGCCAGGTGTACGCTGTTTCCTTTCTGCTGTGAAATTGTACTCGATGCCCAAAGAATATGGGGGAATGTTTTTTGATCATAAGTGGGTTGTTTCTCTGTTTTTTGTTTTTTCCAGTCTCCTTTATCAGATCTTCAAAATAAAATTTTTCCAGGCATTTACCAGCAGGTATTTTTTGTCTCTTCCAATCCTGGAGTCTGTGGTTGTCAATTTTGAGCTGCTGCTTGCTGTGAGCATGACAGGAGATGGGGAGGAGCTTGGAATGGGTAGAATGCATGCTTTTGTCCATTCTGGCAGTAACACATTCTTCTCAGTAAATCCCCTCTGTAATTTGGCAGCTTTCACCCATGAAGTGCACTTTTAAAGGCATACAGTTAGTTGCTTTTTCATGATCTTTAATGTATATTTGCCTGACTCCTTATAATATGCTTCTTGGGGTTTTGTAACTGAAATATGTTGCTTTAGTGAATTCCCCCTCCTACCTTTATTGAGACCACAACTTAAATTGTTGTTCTACTGCCAGCTCATTGGCACTAAATTGTTTTCAAGCAGAACGTATGTTTTGAAAAAATGTATAAGCAGGAAGTAATGCAATTTGTAGGTGATACCTCCAGCTGGACTTTTCTCATGGTAATTGTGGGTTTACTACTTTAGAGGACACATAGTACAGGAGCTAAAATGCTGTGCGCAATATTGGTTTTGTTTGCATCAACTTGTGGCCTGGTTTTGTAAAAAAAAAAAAAAGGTTTGTACTTTGTCATATTGCATATTAAGAAATCAATAATAACACTACCTAATCCGTACTTTTGATCCTGATATAGAATCTGGTGTGTGTGGGAAACAATTACTTCTGTATTGCTGTTTGGCTTTCTTTTCTAGAATACATACTATCCTAGAGGGGATTTTGTGAAAGTAGCAGGAGAATAGAAATTAAAGGTGGAAAAGGGCTATTGGATCATTTGACTCAATATCCCTGCTATTGCAGTGGGCTGTATGCGTGGTTAATAGGGAACAAGAATTTAGTGATAACACTTCAGCAATACGGAGAACTCTGAGATGGCATCGTGACATCTGGTTAACTTGTCTGTGAATATAGGCTGAAGCAAAAACTGTTCTTCAGGCAAGAAGCCATGCTGCCTTTGGGGTTTTGCTTCTGTATCTCTGAAGTCACTGGTATTGTGTGCAATATTGAGTCTTAAATTATTCATTAGAACTGTATGCTTTAGATACGTGCTTTTTGACATGCATGTATCTAAAACATACAGCATAAGTGGATGTGAGTAGTATTACTTTCTTTTAAATTATATGAAGTTTCTAGGCACTGCAAAATTGGAAAAGGCTTTAGTCACCTTTTAATGACAAGAGAAGAAAATTTTAAAAGTAAAGAAGAAGGTCTTTAACAATGATTTATAGACAAACTAAAAATAGCTGTATTACAAGTATTTTAAACTCTGAGAGAATGTCCTATTCATTTAGGTGCGTGGGAAATTGAGAACTTCAATAGTATTATGAGAATTCAGTTTTTGGAAAAAGTTTTTGCAGGTTTCCCAAGTTTAGTGCGGCTGCAGGATTTTTTAATGTCTCATTGGTAAAGTAAGTATTCACTCAAGTGGTAAAATACTTCATGTTTTTAATCGCTGAGTTACTTTTCCATACCTGCAGTGATGGGAAGATGTGGCAAACTGTCCACCAAGAGCCTGCATTCTGACTGATGTTCTTTATCTCGTTATCACTTCTGTGGCAAGTTGGCAAACCAGAGCTGGGACTGGTACCTAGGACTCTAAACCAGCAGAACTAAGTATCACCAACTTTATGACACTGCCTAATAAATTAAATGGGGCAAATCTTTTCTCTGCTTAATTCACGCTCATGTGGTTCATCCCTCCTTTCCTTGCTGCATTACCCACTAAGAGCTCGAATCCCGGGAATCTGCTGTTTTCCCTGTGGTCAGGCACACTGCCCTTCATCTCAGGTGGCTGCACTGTGGGCTTGCTGATACCTGGAGGTGACCAGGACAGGCTTGTTCTTGTGTTTGATGTCTTTCAGTACCGGATAATGCTGTGATACTAGCAATCCCTACACTCAGCTGTCCAGTCTTTACAGACGCTGTTTCTTTAGTGAAGCAATGAGTACATAGCATGCCAAAGTAGAAGTCTCTGCTTTGAACCTCTGTGGGTTCAACTTTACAGGATGTGTCCTTTCTACTAATTAATCTTGAGGCAGGTTGAATAAGTGTGTTTTAGAATGGAAGGCTTTGGGTTCCAGGTGGGCACGTACATTTGAAAATAACTAGAATTTTTAGGATAACCTGAGGAATGGTTTTATATTTTGAAGATTCTATTTAGAGGTAAATTGTCACATTTTGTTCATATTTATTGTTTTTAGTATATGTATTTTAATAGATGAAGGCTCATTCTCAGAGTGGAACACAAAAGATGGAGACTTTTCTGAAGGAAACTGAAATCAGAAGTGGGCCAAACTTGGTGTTCCCCAATTCCTGGGAAATTGTGACATTTTAAAATTTCCCTTGTATTGGAATTTCCTTAGACTTTTTTTTGGAAATGTTAGAAATTAATTTAGAGCTTGGTACCTTATGACTAAGCTCAGACCAGCGCTCAGAGGGCTGCTGGATTGTCAAGCCTACTAGATTCCCCAGTGCCTAGCAGGGACCTTGGAAACTTGCCCAGGTCTTCAACTGCGGGAGCAGAAGTTCTGATAACATTCCTGTTATCAGGGCTTCAAGGTTTCCATCTACAGACCCAGGAACTTGAGACCAAAGCTGAAGAAGGCCCTCCCAGGCCTCTCAGCTGGAGGCCTCTACTATTGACCTGCAAATCAAGACCCAGTTGGGTCTTTGAAATATTGTGGGCTCTCAAGCTACCTGTGCAGGCCTGTGTGAGAGATAGGAAACTCTGGAGCCCTTCTTCGTACAGGGCTTGCTGCCCTGGAGTTATCAGGCCTTAAATCCTGGGATGGTAAGCCTGGGAGCGCTGTCCCCGACTGTGCCCCTTGGAAGACAGTTCTCCCTGGCAGCTCACAAGGCGAACAGAGAGTTCTCCAAGAGGATGAGTGATTCAGTTAAGCGTTTCACAGAGCATTCTGGGTTGGGTGAATTGGCACATCATGACAATGTTAAATTTTTGTTTCTTATTGAGCGCAGTATGTGGGCATGTCCCTGGAGCCTTAGGGTCCCTGTTAGGGGGAGTGAATACCTTGGGACTGGTAACTGATGATTATAGTACAGTTCCAGCCTGGCTCAGCAGGGACAAAACGCTGCTTGCATCTGGGCAGGCCCACCTTTGAGAGAAGCTCAGTGGGTAGGTGTTCCAGTTCCTCAGCACAAGTTCCGCATTTCATTTTGCAGTAATTAACAGAAGCTTTGGAAACTGGACTGCCCTGGCTTTCCCGGAGGAAGGCCTCTCCAGCTATGAAGAGTTGAAAGTGTGAGAGAAGCCTGTTCTTCTGCTATCCTGTTAGCTGAACTTGTGGTTCTGTGAAAACCAATTGCGCATAGCTGTGTTAATGTAATTTGCATAACGCTGTAGCTTCACAAATCTTGGCAGTTAACTTAATTTAAAATTATTGGTTATTTTTTAAATAGTCAATTGACAGAATAGATTTTACCCTATGACAACAGTTAACATTCCTGCCTTCCCTTGCATTTAAATGGGAATCGTGCTTTTCTACCCTTGCTTCACACCATCTGGGAAGTGTATATACACAGTTGAATCTTGCAGTGAAAGCACTGGTGGTCCATTTATAGTAATGGAGAGAGTGCAAGAGTTACATATTTTTGTCTTCATTCTGTGAGTGAGCAATTTTAAGAAATATGTAAGTCTGGTTAGCACTTTGTTGGGACAGAGACTTTAAAAAGTGGTTTTCACAGAGAATAAACACCGTGATAATGTACAGCAGACTTTTGTCCTCTTTATAGGAGAATGTTATTTACTAGATAGAAAGATGCCAAATAAATCTACTCATTCTCATAACTGTGACCTGTCATTCCAAATTCCTAGATCTGTAACCATGAGAACAGCTGACAGCTTGCTAGAGAAAAAGCAGTTCAGATCTTGCTTGCAATGATACCAGTCCAGAAACTTTGGGGGATAGCCGTTAGTGAGGCTTATTTTGTTTCACTGATCTTCTCACCATTATTTTTCGTAATACCAAGCACCTTAAAATGGACAGACCTATAGAGAGGCACACACACTTAATAAATACAGACCAAAAGTTTCAACTACTTCAGCTCAGGGGTGGGTTACATAAGCTAATGCAGTAGAATAGAATTGTTATTTTTAAATGAAGAATGGGAGCGAAGGGATGACATAAGTAAGACTGTTAATGGGTTTTTAGCCTACTTTCCAAAGGAAAGAAAGCTTGTGTAATCACTCTATCAGTTCCATTTTAACAACTTTAGTAGATTTCAGCCAAATTTGGCAATGGGATAGACATCTCAAAGTCTCTTCAAGAGCTCTTTAAAGTTCCACAAAGATCAGCCTCTGGGTGGAGGAGAGGAAATGAAAATTCGTGCATACCTTTTCTTCTCAGGGAGAGAAGGTGCAAGATGAGTTCAACGGTTGTCTTCTGTTTTGCTTGTTAACTAGCAAATTGGCATGTGCATACTAGCTAGTCGATCAGTGCTTAGGTGCTTGAGCCAGCTGCAGCAGGTAGTGCATCTTGTCTTGAGGGTAATTAGGAGAAAGTATGGGAGGGAGCATACAGTGTTGTGGGCTGGTGAGGTTAGGGAATGTGGAAGGCACTAGTTGAGGGACAGGGGAAGAAGGTGAGGAAATTGGGGGGGGAGGATGTGGAAATGTGAGAGAGAGTGGAGCTTTTTTGGCACAAGCTTTATAGGGGACAGTGACAAGCTGTAGTCACTCTGATAAGGGTGCAGGACACCAGATACCAGACAAGTAGAAACCAGGCTTCATTAGTTTGCTGCTCATGGAACAACTACTTTTAATGGAATACATTTCATAGTTCTAAAAAAACCTCTGATTTATAATGACAGTCCTGTATACTGAAATCTTTCTATTGTATATTGAACAAATACGAGGTGAGCAGCAGTAGAGTACGTTCCACATTTCCACGTTGCACAGTTATTGGGCCAAAACTCTGAATTGGGAGCCTTCTCTCAGTTTGAGGATGGTTTCTTCTCCACAGTACACTCAAGTGGTGGAGTATATCGAAACATCAGCAGTATCAATTCTAGTGGTGACTGTTTATTAGTAATGTGGATTCTTGCCTAGTAGGAAATGAGTTAGCTCTTACCAAATCAGTTGAGAGAGGGGCAATTAAATGTCTTATCAGTTAAGAGCTTGTGATCCTGGTTATATCTGAAATGATGACTTACAGGTTACAAGATTCTTCCCTTTCAAATCAATTTCCCTCTGATAGTTTTCGCTTTTCATATGTTAAAGGACATGTTGCTTGGGTGTACAGTTTAAAATTAGAAGAGCTCTATTATATTTTTTTTTCTTATGGGCCTGTTGGATTAGGTATGTTATAGAAGTTTCTGTGTATGTGCACTTCTGCAGTTCAAACTTCCTTATGATGCTTATTACATCTGGAAAGAGGGAAAGAAAGTAACAGCGACTCCTCATTATCGGGTGATGCATTCATATTTAAAGAGGGCATACCTAAACAGATTTTCCTCAGGCTACCATCGACTCAGCAGAGTTGAAGATTTATTTGTGAAAACCCATGCCAGTCTGAAAAGGAAGAAGGGTAGTGGCTGGAGCAATAGTTTGGACATTTTACATGTCTGTATATTTTTGGGTTCTGACACTCTTACCCTATTAGATTGGTTTGATGACGGTGAACATTTTTTTAATTGAATGTGTGGTAGTTAACATAGACAAAAATAACCTCTCAACTCATCTAAGGTTTATTATAAATGGAATGTGTTAAAGTGAATCAGTTTGATTAAACGTTCACAATGTGATGCAATTTAATACAGCTAATATTTCTGAAGGCTGAGAATGCACATTATATTAGATAGCTGTTTTGTTTAGCACTGACCGAGAGAAGAATAAAGGATCATCATAAAGCATTTTGTGGGGATTATCTATAAAATGTGATGGCAGAAAAGGTAATATTATCCTTGCACCTCTTGGAAGGAAAAAGTGATCTTGTCTTATGTACAGCACCAGTAGAGTCACTGTCTGTCTCTCTTCTACCTTCTCTGTCAGTGTAGTTTTTGCAGAGAAAGAGGGCTGAGGCAGAAAGAATTGGCTTGTCAGTCCATGTTAATTTGGATCTTGCATAGCGTAGGTTTAGATTGCATTTTTAAGTGCTCTTCTCAACCTGCTTTACCAACAGAGCTTCCTCTAAAAAGCTCACAAGTTGGGCAAAATGGTGTTGTCTGTCCGTAGCATAGCATACCTGGGTAAAAAAATCATAAAAAAAAAAAAGCAGGTGTTAGTCTCCATCAGCTCATTCTGAGTGAAAGCACAGGGAAGGGGGAGAGGCTACCTGTTCATCCAGTGTCACACTAGCGAACACATTGGTATATTGTTTCCAGTGCTTAAGTGATCCATTCCAGTCAGTAATGGAGAATGCTTTCTGGGATAACACATAGCCAGCAGCATTTGGGTGGGGTTTTGTATCAGTAAATGCTGAGCTTCCCACAAGAGATGAAATTTCCCTTTCCATTCCAAAGGTTCTAAACCTGAACCCATCAGGCCTGGCTACTATTGCCTGTTAACCAAACCTTCTATTCCTTGGCAAGCTCAGGAAGAAGTTAGCCAAAGACCAATTGGCAGCTCATTTGAAGCAATATCATAGACCTCGCATGATCCAGATTTAGAGCTTGGGACAGAATCTCCAAGCCAGTTGGTGACTATAGCAAGCATGATACAGACACTGCTTTGTGGGAGCTTGGCATTAACCCAGAATCCAGGAACATTCCTTATCTACAGGCTGAAATATCCAAGTAGGGTGGTGCAGTGAATGCAAACTCTAAACTGTTTACGCCAGCCCACCAATACCACCTTTATTTTATTCACATTCAACTTCAGTCGGCTGTTCTTCGTGAACCTTCTGACCTCATCCATACTTGAGCCACGTTGATAACAGGTGTGGTTACAGGTGATAAAGAATAGGTATAGATACATGTTATGTCTGCATGTTATTGGTACTGAAATGTGTATGATTCATCAGTCCACCAAATGATTACCTGTTTAACAGGAAACTGGGATGTCGCAGAACTGTGTAAGAAAGCTAGTGGCAATGGCGTAGTTCACTTGTGATGTATCAGAGGAGAGTGCAAACTGTTGTAGTCTTCATACAACTTTCATATGATAAAGGTAATATCTCTTGGCAAATTACATTGAACACTGCATAGAAGGAGAATGCTTTTGATTTCCAGTGATGGTAGGAAATCATCATTCACTGTCAATATAACTGATTCTATCCCCTGGTCTCTACCACATCCTGATATAAAATGATCCAGTCTTAGCTATTGCTGCCTTCACTACTCTGAGCTGCTACAGAGAACACAGCTTTCTTTGTGTCTTGGCTTTTTCCAAGCAGCTCCATATAGTTGAGAAAACTGCAGTGGTTCTTCTCAGTGATGTTCACTGTGGACAGAATGTCATTTCTGTGCTCTACTTTTCTTTGCTTCCTGTGTTGGAGTGCTGAATCAAATGTAGGTTTCTACTCACCTTTGAGGTGGTGGTGCTCCTCGAAGTCTGTATGTAGCACATACAGCTCCATATAGTTGAGAAAACTGCAGTGGTTCTTCTCAGTGATGTTCACTGTGGACAGAATGTCATTTCTGTGCTCTACTTTTCTTTGCTTCCTGTGTTGGAGTGCTGAATCAAATGTAGGTTTCTACTCACCTTTGAGGTGGTGGTGCTCCTCGAAGTCTGTATGTAGCACATACATGGGATTGATGGAGCTCAGCTGTGAAGGGTGTGGTTGGCCACCCCACTCTTCAGGCAAGCTTGAGGAGGCTCAGCTGTGCACAAGGCAGCTGTGACCTAGGTTTGCCAGATACAAGAGGGCCATCTCCCACAGAGCCTGAAGACCCTCTCCAGGTGCAGTGCTCCTTTGAGTGCCCTCTTTAGCATGGGCTTGTTAATTGGACCAGCCAGCTCTAGCTCACTCTACAGCACGTGCTTTGGAAAGGAAGGGAGGATGAAACACTGTTGTCACACGTCAGCGCCTTCCACTACTGAAACATATTCAGATGCTCTGAAATCCCCACCTCCGCTGAAAATCTTCAAAGATCCCCTGAGCATGTGGCACAGGCAGTGGCCTTCTCTTGTGCTTTCAAATGACCAGTCTTATGGGCAGACACACTGCAACAGGAAGCTGCGCAATTCTGATGCAGGCTAGTCAAGAGCAAAACTTTGGAGACGAGGGAGCTAAGAGGGTTGTGATAGGTACAGGATACATACAGGCAAACAGGAGGGGAGTGATTAGGACTGGCTGGGAATGCCACTGGAAATATGAGGGGAAAGACTAGACAGAAGATCAAAACTTAATGGGCAAGCAGACTATTGCTTTAAAAAACAAGGAAAATACATTCTCAAAAAAAAAAAACCACACCAGGAGAACACCAGACAATTATATTAAGAAATCATCATTCAGTCAAGCACTGAAAATATATGAAATAAAAGAACTAAAGCAATGGCAGTGTGAGCATATTAATACTCTACAGTCATTAATGTAGAACTCAACTAATAAGCAGCTGGTTTATATTTTAGATCAACTCAAAGGACAAGTTACAGTTACATAGTGACTGATGCTATGTATTGCAGGACCTCTGTTTCTTCACAGAGAGGTATGCAACAAATCGGGCAGATCAGAGGAAGAGTAAGACTGACTTCCCGAATTTAATGCTGCTGAATGCTGATCTGGAGAACTGCTTGCCTTTCACAGCGTCCCTGGGAGAGACTAGGCAAGCTATTTATGCAGACTTTCACCATGGCTGCTAATTGTATTTTTCTCATTCTCCTATTGACTGACTTGAGATATGGGTCTTATTAGCAGAAATGCTGAACGTTTGTACCTGCAACTGAAGTTAATGGGAACTGTTCCACAGTATTGTATAACACTAGGTATTAGGAAACACAGAAATTGACACCTCAGTTTGGGCTTTCAAAATTAGTGGATACTTTTCATATTAACCTATCTTTCCTTTGGTATTTTCCCTGTAAGATATGAAAAAAAAAGTTTGCCAGATACAAGAGGGCCATCTCCCACAGAGCCTGAAGACCCTCTCCAGGTGCAGTGCTCCTTTGAGTGCCCTCTTTAGCATGGGCTTGTTAATTGGACCAGCCAGCTCTAGCTCACTCTACAGCACGTGCTTTGGAAAGGAAGGGAGGATGAAACACTGTTGTCACACGTCAGCGCCTTCCACTACTGAAACATATTCAGATGCTCTGAAATCCCCACCTCCGCTGAAAATCTTCAAAGATCCCCTGAGCATGTGGCACAGGCAGTGGCCTTCTCTTGTGCTTTCAAATGACCAGTCTTATGGGCAGACACACTGCAACAGGAAGCTGCGCAATTCTGATGCAGGCTAGTCAAGAGCAAAACTTTGGAGACGAGGGAGCTAAGAGGGTTGTGATAGGTACAGGATACATACAGGCAAACAGGAGGGGAGTGATTAGGACTGGCTGGGAATGCCACTGGAAATATGAGGGGAAAGACTAGACAGAAGATCAAAACTTAATGGGCAAGCAGACTATTGCTTTAAAAAACAAGGAAAATACATTCTCAAAAAAAAAAAAAACACACCAGGAGAACACCAGACAATTATATTAAGAAATCATCATTCAGTCAAGCACTGAAAATATATGAAATAAAAGAACTAAAGCAATGGCAGTGTGAGCATATTAATACTCTACAGTCATTAATGTAGAACTCAACTAATAAGCAGCTGGTTTATATTTTAGATCAACTCAAAGGACAAGTTACAGTTACATAGTGACTGATGCTATGTATTGCAGGACCTCTGTTTCTTCACAGAGAGGTATGCAACAAATCGGGCAGATCAGAGGAAGAGTAAGACTGACTTCCCGAATTTAATGCTGCTGAATGCTGATCTGGAGAACTGCTTGCCTTTCACAGCGTCCCTGGGAGAGACTAGGCAAGCTATTTATGCAGACTTTCACCATGGCTGCTAATTGTATTTTTCTCATTCTCCTATTGACTGACTTGAGATATGGGTCTTATTAGCAGAAATGCTGAACGTTTGTACCCGCAACTGAAGTTAATGGGAACTGTTCCACAGTATTGTATAACACTAGGTATTAGGAAACACAGAAATTGACACCTCAGTTTGGGCTTTCAAAATTAGTGGATACTTTTCATATTAACCTATCTTTCCTTTGGTATTTTCCCTGTAAGATATGAAAAAAAAAGTTCGCATAACAGAGATTGTGAAAACAAATTCATTAAAATTTGGAAAGCACTCTACTACTGCAGTGATGGCTGTCTTAAAACTACCACACAAAACTCAGTAACTATGTTTACAGTAGATTTCCAGTAAGTGAAGTAGAAATGGTAAAGCCAATGAGGACAGAATAAAATAAGTTGCTTTTTATAGAGTCGGGAATTGTTTGTTTACACTGAATGAAGAGGAACTACAATATGTTATTATATAATTAAAGACTATATAATAAGCTCTGCAGAAGAGGGTAAGCATTGACATAAAGAGGATAACTTAAGATTGTACTGAAAACTTCAATTCTGAAAATTTCTAACTTTTGAGTGCTCGATTTTGCATTTAACACATTATTAAAGTTCCAGTGCAAACGTAATTCTCCAACACATTCCAGTAGTGGAAGGCACTGACGTGTGACAACAGTGTTTCATCCTCCCTTCCTTTCCAAAGCACGTGCTGTAGAGTGAGCTAGAGCTGGCTGGTCCAATTAACAAGCCCATGCTAAAGAGGGCACTCAAAGGAGCACTGCACCTGGAGAGGGTCTTCAGGCTCTGTGGGAGATGGCCCTCTTGTATCTGGCAAACCTAGGTCACAGCTGCCTTGTGCACAGCTGAGCCTCCTCAAGCTTGCCTGAAGAGTGGGGTGGCCAACCACACCCTTCACAGCTGAGCTCCATCAATCCCATGTATGTGCTACATACAGACTTCGAGGAGCACCACCACCTCAAAGGTGAGTAGAAACCTACATTTGATGCCTGCGTCTGAAGAGTGGGGTGGCCAACCACACCCTTCACAGCTGAGCTCCATCAATCCCATGTATGTGCTGTGCCCAGCAATCTCCACAGAAGGTAAATTCTAAAGACTAACAAGTGTCTACTGCAAATGAACCTGAGGTTCTTACAATTTGCCAAATTGGTCAGGTTGACTTCTGCTCTTCCTGTGGCCTGCTCCTGCTTTAAAAACTCTCCTCTTGCCAAATTTCAGGCTCCTTCCTCAAAATTCAAGGTTAAAAAGCTTTTCAGAGGATTCATCAGAAATTTTGTAATGGGATCAAGATGTATCTTTTTCTAGCCTTGGAAACAATTGAAGTTTTGTTGGAATTGTTCAGTCTGAAGCAAACAGGTTTTGCACTTCTTTGAGGCGAGTAACTTAGAGCAGTCCTCAGGAGAATGAGACACACAGAAGCAGAAAGACTTCTTGTGCATTGGTGCTTTAGTGGCTCTACAGGAAATCTGGGGTTTGAGACCCTGATCTTCTGAAAGAGGCAGAGCTAGAATATGTCTGAAAGGTGGCCTCTGTATTTTTCTCCATCACTGTATGCTTATGTGATGCAGTGAAAGAAAGGATAAAAATCTGTGTGAACAGTGTTTGTGCGTGCAGATTGGCTGTTTGCTATCTTTTGCGGGGTTTGAGTGGGTTGTTGGCTAAGTGCACTTGACCTGAATGTTCTAATCACGATAAGCTCTGTTTGTTGTGGGCTCCTTCCTCAGCCGTTCCCACCCATGCGCGTTCTGTAGGAACAGCGGCGCCGGTTCCACAAAGGGTCAGTTTTGTTCAGAGGAGAATATAATCTGAAGAAACTAGGAAACCTTCCTACGCTCCAGCTTTCACTTTTCATAGTGCAAAATGCTGAGTGTCAGAATTTTGGGCTGATAATTGGATGCAGTTTGTATAGTTTTGCTCTGTGAAATTTAGATAAGGAACTTTTTTGCCTTCTTTGTACTAACCCAGAAGGAGTAAGCAATTAAATCCCAAGGTACTGATTTCAGGACAGATCCTGCCATTCTGTTGAAAATCCTATGAGAGGATTTTAAAGTGGAGATTCCTGATTTCCAGGCGCTTTTGCTTATCACTTGCTCATGACACAGCCATGGCTACCAAAGGCATTCAGTAGAAAAAATAGCAAAGCCATATTTTAAATATGTTAGGAAGAAGTGAGTCTTTCGAGTTCTCTCTGGCCTAATGATCTGCATGGATTTGGGCACTAATCAGGCCCCTGTAACAGTTTCATGACTTGTTTTTCCCAAAGTTTATAGCAAGGCCAAAGAGAATATGTGACTGACTGCCTTCAGCAATGATACCAGGGAGGGAGGAAGTCCTGTGTTGTCTAATAGCCCTGTGCTTGTTAATCCCTACGCCAACAGTCTCCAAGTCTTTTTTGAGCAGTAGGACTGGCTGATGTTCTGAGCATGGTTTCCCATTCCAACATTAAAACTGGAGTGAAAACTAACAATCTCTTTTCCATCCCTGTGCATCCATTAGGATTATCTGCATTATCTCTAGAAATGTCTTCTCCCATTGCCATAGCTGTGTGTCTTGATCCCAGTCTGCCTTTTCACTCCTCTGATTGTATAGGCAGCAATCCTGTCTGGGACAGGGGATGACTATAGGATGAATGTAGCCAAGTCGACAATTTTCTTTTTACATTGCGTTCTTCAAGAAAAAGAGCAGACAGGGCAGCAAAATCAGTCTTGGCTTGTGAAGTAACTTCTCTGCATGGCTTGTTCCCCTGTGTGCAGCGCAAGCCATAAACCACCTGCAAATGACATTTCATATGTCTGTCTTTCCTTTGTCTGCTGAGCCCTGGTGTATTGCTGTTGGTCACTCTTCGGTTCTGCTACCTATGTCCAATCTGGCATAGAAGCTGCTGCTTGCTCCATATTTCAGGAGGCTGGTGTAGGTGTTTGTGCAAGATACGGGAGTGTGGTTTGCAGTTCTGTTGCTAGGAACCAACAGTATGAAATTCTTTTAAGTTTTATGGGGTTTTTTGGTCTCTTTCACTACGAGATAAAAGTTTTGGTAGATAAATGGTGTATGTATAAACTGCACCCTGTTTATTTTACCTTAATTTTAGGTGGGTTTGTGTCTTAATAATTGGCAATTGATGTTTATGCTTCTAAAAAGGTGGGATCTCCAGGATCTTGATTGTAAACACATTTGTTTACCTTCAGGGCAGAGGAAACATACTCTGTACAACACATTCACTATTGTTCAAATGTCCACAACTCTTCAGGAAGACAGATGCCTTGTTTCAGTCTTTCGTTGAGTCACTCCTGCTTATGTAAGGTCTGAATTTGACTCTCTTAAGGTTACATTATGGAAATTAAAATCTTAAATAATCCCTTGCCTGCTGGGACTACCTGCTTCTGATATGGAGGAGGAATTCAACTTGCCTTTCTTGTGTTGTTCTGTTAACAGAAATTCTCTTTTGATCCTGTAATTTTGCTCAAGGGAGAAGTCATCTTTTCTCCGGATTCCTTACATAGTTCCTAGTGCTGACTTGGGGCAGTGTTTCTCTAATCTTAGGTTTGCTCCAAAAACAAACAACTACCTCGTGACCCAGAAGGCCCTCTCGCTCCTATGGGGGAAGTTGAAGGGTCCCCTTTTCCATTTAATTCTGGGTTTCTCCATCATTGCCGCATTCCATTTATGGGCTCCCATCCGGTCTGGGATACTGGCCTCACTTGTTCTGTTCTGATGCTAACCCAAATAGGAGTGTACTTTATGTTTGTTTGTTTGTGGTTTTTTGGTTTTGTTTTGTTTTTAATCCTTTCAACACAGTGGTTTGGAATAATCTCTCAGTTACTATGTTAAAGCTCGGAGTTATTAAAGTGGTTGCTGAAGGATGTGGCTTTCCCCTAGGTAAATACCACACCCCACTAAATAACAGTGCCTATCACATGTTGACACTTGCATTCCATTGCAAAGGGTGGGCCGTATTTGAACAGTGGCGTACGTGATAGGTGAAGCAGTAACTGCTTATGCTTCTTTAGAGGAAAATGGAGGTGTGAGTTTGGAGGAGACAAAGGAGGAGAGGAGAGACGGAGAACTGGACTTTGTCTTGTGATAGATTAGAAGAGCAGATGGCAAACTGTTACCAGTGGATGTCTGATCTGTTTTTTACATGACGGATTTTTAGATTCTAATAATCCTTTTCACTTAACACTATGTTGCTGCTTATTTGAGTACTTGAATGCTTTATTTGAGTGCCTCTAATTTAGTTTACAAGCATTAATTACTTAAATTGTTGAACAGTGTTCTGAAGTGGAGCTATTACAGCCTGCAGTTGTGGGAACTGGAGCAGAGAAAGGGCATGTGTCTGGACTTAGATCCCATACTAAGGCAGTGGAGTTTGCTCAGATCTTTTGCAAATGAGTGTCTGACATTTTAGGATGTTAGAAGCTGAATTATCATGGTAGGAAAGAAAAAAGTTATCTGTAAGTACATTTTAAAAATAAATACCTGTCAGTAACCTCTTTATATGTATGTGCATATGTACATGCATGTGTACAATAATTTCAGAAATCCTGATTTGCAGACAAGTGTTGGTGTGAGGGACTTAATTTTTTAAATGAATGTTTTAATACTTTTTAGGAAATGGAAATAAAGCACAGAAAGGGATCGTGTAACTTTCCTCACTGTCCTGCAGGACATAAGTATCTTTAGACCATTGATGGTGAACCATCTTGGTGCCTGTGACTAGAAGTCCTTTAAAAGTATTGCAACTCACTGACACTGGGATCAATCCAGTTCTATCTTGGTGGCAGGCGGCCCCTGTGACTGAGCTAGACCACAGTTTTACAGGCATTTGTCAAGCCTGTTTGAAAACTCACTGATACCCCTGGAAAGCCCTTTTCTGATATCTCACCTGAATGTTTTGGTTTTGTTGCAAATTAAAACCATCTGTTCTTGTCCTTCCCAGTGGACATGGAGAACAATTGACTGCTCTTACTGTTATGAAGACTTGTTGTGTACTAGAAGACACTTGCTGTGCTTGGTTCCCTCAGGCTAAACAAACATAATTCTTTCAGCCTCAGAGATATGATATTTGTTATTCATCCCTGAACTTTCCTCCATTTTGTCAAAACTTTCATGGAATAGTGACCAAAATGGAGCACAATCATCACAGATAACCAGTAGCTTCTTACAGCAACCTTAACTCTATCTTGTGCTTCCTATCCTTTTTTACAGGAGAAAATTAATTATAACACAATAGTCTTCCACTGTTACAGTGTTACGTTCCTTTCAGGCAGAATCTCAAAGTTATATGGGATACGGCTTCTGGGGCCCTTACAAGAGGATACATTGAAAGCATGGTAAGCTTTCAACATGTGTTCGCTAACCCAAGCTGCTAGGGATAGGAAGAGAGGAGTCTCTGACCAGTTAATAGAAGACAGTTTTGCAATTTCTGTCTGATGGTAGTGGTTTGTGGTGAATGGGGAAGTATAATAAAGGATGAGCATTAAAATTTCCTTCATTTCTCTTTATGTGTTCAGACTGGAGATTCTCCTGTGGTCACTGAATCGTTGAGGTGTTAAACTGGTGGTGAGCCTAGCCCTGAACTCCAGGGCAGGCAGGATAGAGCTGTGTGTCTAGGCAACAGTCTGCACCACCTTAGCAAATAAGATGAAGTGCATGCTCAGCTTCCTTCCCAAGCGCCTGGAGTTCACTCAGGGGAGATTAGCTTCTTGAAGTTATTTCCTGGCCTGTTGCCAGAACACAGTCTCTCTTGATGTTATGCAGAAACCACACCTAATTTAAATGGATTGGCACTTCTTGTAGTACATTTGGATTTGAGGTCATATACAGTTCACAAATGACATGTTTGTGCCTTAACAAATTGTGCTTATGTTTTAGGCTGAACCTATTTATTGGTCTATGTATAGAGAAGTGTGGATGTGTTTGGGTTTTCAGTATTCCCAAATATTCATCCTGTTTGGAACTGGTAATTCTGTGTCCTACCTAATAGGATGTTAGGCTCATTTTGTCATCTAAAGAATGTTGTCTTTCTAGATGTCCCTTTCTCATGACTGGTGATGTCCATCAGTGACCCATGGGAAGCGGAGGATAATGAGAGATGGGCAGAGAATTCTCAAATTGCCAAACTGTGGCATAGGAAGTTTCTGAAGACTTAAACTGCAGTTGTTCTGGAGGTTAAGAAAGATTTCTTTCCTTCTGCCACACCATCTGCTAAAGTGATGTTTGATTTACCACAAAATTGTTCTGGGTGATGGACAGCCTGGATAAATCTCAAATGTCTGGGCTCTGAAAGTGAGTCAACTTTCCTATAGTGAGGAACTTTCCATTTACTTCTTGGAATAATAACATTTCAGTTTCCAGCAAGACTGATGTTCTGGCAGAACCCTGGTAGGGGCAGAACCTCTTTGGTTCTGTTTTCCTGAATTCGGTAGGGACAGGTGGCAGAGCTCCATCCTGTTAGAGAACCAGTGTCTTTCAGAGCAGAGCACAAGCTGCAAAGGTAGAGATAATGGCCATGTTTAATGCCTGCTATCAAGGGTAGACATTTCAGTATCTGTTAGAACAGAAAATGTTGATTCTTACTAAAATAAAATCTGTCTTTCAGTCAACACTATTGCTTTTACAACATCTCAGTGAGAAAAGTGAAGGAAACCCTTGTGACAGTGCAGCTTTAAAGCCATCTAATGCCTTGACTATTTTGGCTTTTGGCCTGGGAATGACATAAAGGTTGTAGATATTTCACTTGATAATGATCAGAAGCAAAATGTCAAAGTTGATTCCTGCAGAATAGTGAGCAGACTGCGGCTCTTGATGCTGTTTGCAGAAAGGCAAGCAATGCTTTCTCTTCTTCACACTTCATTTTCCTCTGATTTGGAGAGGGACTGCTCCTGGAATTACAAGTAGAATCCAACTGTGGAGTGGGACGTGGGATTTTGAGCTCCTAGTAATTCAGTCTGATACCAACCATCCGTGTCTCTTTTCTTCACTTCTTCCTTTGGTCCAGACATGGTGAATATCCAACAAGCTTACCAAGTATCCTAAAGAGCAGCAAGCTGAAGAATGTATGCATCTCACTGCATGGTGAGGCATGACAGAGGAGAAAACGCAGGAACCTGAGGCTTCTGTCTAGCGGCTTTGTTTCTGCTTATTGCATTAAGTGATTCTCATGACTGAAGATTTAGCCCAGCCCATCTTGAGTGTGGTACAAACAGGAAACGAAAACCCTGCAGTCAGAGGATACACCTGCCAAATGCTGGTTGAGCAGCTGTGGCCCTCACCCATGGTTGAGTGCAAAACCAGAAGCATCAAGGGCTAAGTACAGGCTGAGCACCGTTTCTTCTCAAAGCTTTGGAGGCTGGATGATGAAAGAAAGGGAGGGAGAGATGAAGGTGTAGTCACAGTTTGCTGAGAGGTGCTGATCGGGAAGTTGCTCATGTAGCATGCAAACTGCCGTTCTTTAGGAGCATGCATTCTCCCTTCCTGTTGATCATCAATCTTACCGCTCCAGCTGGCACTTGTATACCGTAGGAAGATCAACTGTGTGACAAAGCAGCGAGTGTTAGCTCCCTTGGGGACTGAAGCAGGTACAGAGATAGTCAAGGCTCTCAAGGCGTCTGGCATGTGGAGATTGCTCAGTGATTTCCTTGATCAGGGACATGATTATATTGTTTGTATTCCTTCAGTGACAGCTGACAGCATTTGAAGTAACACAGCTGCTGTGGCAGAAGGCCAGTTGCAGTGATTTGGACGAATTATCAGTTGATGTTGGTTGGCATAGCACCTCTGACAGTCTGAAGAATGTTGCATATCGGATCAGGGCACAGACTTTTTAAACCAGGTGCTCAAATGTCCAGACTCTAGGCTGGGCTATCCACTGATGTAAGTTATCATAGAGCAACATTTCGATGCTCACCCTAATACATTTTTGTCTAGCCATCAACAACCACTACTGTGCAGACTAGTGTTAGTGTGCATCAGGAACCCGTTTACTGCCCAGTGACAAGAGAAGAGATGAAATGTGGTAATAACGGGGCTAAGTCAGTTGCTGTAAGAGCCTCACCCTATCTTGGGAGCTGAATCAAGTGTTGCGCTCAGAAACTTAGTTATAAAGGTTTGTGTGAGTGTTTGCTCGCATACTCCTGTCGGATCTTGCTTGGGGAGCATTATTCTTGTTGACTTGCTCTTTCACCTCCCACCCATTGAGATCTTTGTCTCGACTTGTGATTCATGTCTGATTCAGCCAAGTGGGTAGTAGACTTGGCAGCAAGAATCTCCTTAGTTTGAGGATTCCAGAAACCTTTAATAAGGGGCAAAAGCACAGAAACCATCTCCTGAAAGTACAAAGTAAGTGCTTTATATGACAACTTCAGGGATTTCTTTTTGTGATTTGGGGTACTTTTGTTTTAGCTATGGGCAAATCTTGCACCTTGCTTCCCTACCCAGAGCCTTTGTGGATATTTAAGTTATATTTCTCCCAACAAATAAGGGAAAAATGACATGTGTGCTTTACTTTCTCCATTGTGGTACAATGCTTTGTTAGGTCTTCTAAGTTTCTTCAAATACCAAATGATCCCAAGCCTAGGAGTTGTTATAGTCTGGACAACTAAAAAAAAAAAGTCATGGAATTTTGATCAACTGCAATGAAAAGCTTTTAAATGCACACTTTTAAAATATCTAAAGCAGCTAGTATGTGTGTGTGTGTATATATGTGTATATATTATTAGAAGAAAAAACAAGGATAACTATAATTTGCTTATATGGGGCATAAAAATGTCTGCTGTTCCAGGATCTGGATCTGACCAAGTCAACTGCCTGCCTCTTTCAGATCTGCAAAGACAACTACACTAAGCCTCAAACTGAAAGAACTCAAAACCAGAATCCCTCAGTAGGCAAATTCTGTGACTGTAACCGGAAAGATACCATGTTGCTCAGCAACTCTCACTATCTTTTAAATTATTTTTTTTTATATAACATATAACATCACTCAAATCCCCAGATCTCTCCATGAGATGAAACGGTATGGTTGGCTATCCCAGAGCTGCACTCTCGAAAAAATGAAATCCCTGATAACCTTTGAAGCTGGCTGCTGTAAAGCTGCACCTGTGTAAAACTTACTGGTTTGGTGGGAATTATGCTGATAACAGCTTACCTTTGTAGAATATTGTGATTTTGACAAAGCAATAGATTCTTTGTTAAAGTGTTTATGATTTTTTTTTTTTAATAGGTTGTAACTATAGTACTGTAGTTATTGATTACATTCACATAGAGAGGGAAGCATATCTAATTACAGGGTAATTAAATTAGGCTAGTAATTGTCTTGGTTGTGGTCCACTCAAAATGATTTCTTATGGAAGCTTTTTATAGTAATGGCAGGTGGTAGCTGCATTGAGAGATGAAAGTGAAGTTTTGTTCGGGCTAGGCTTAGTTCATTAAACTAATATGGTTAGTAGCTTTGGACCTACATTTAAGTTCTTTATATGTGCAGGTCCAATATGTCAGGTCAAAGCCAATTCAAATAAAGTGACAATACTGAAAATGGAGAACAAATCTGAATATGTTAATTTCATTTTACAAATTGAATTAAGTAATTTAGTAAAATGGCATAAAGAATTAAGAAAACAAACTAGCTTTCAAGCTGATTTATTTCAGTTTTAATAAACTAAGGTAAATAAAACAGTCAAGGATTTTGTAGATGAAATTAACTCATAGGGTTTTAAAAACATTGAGTTAAGTAAATGTATATACTACAAAAAGTAAAACTGAAACAATAATAAAGCTGTAAAACATACACAGAGTTTGGAAGGAACAAATATTAACAGAGAGCTATTTGCAGGACTAGACCCTAGCACCTGCTCACACTAATACTTACAACATCCCTGTGAATAATCTTATGGACCTTATGAGGATTTGTTGTATCACTCAAAGAGGGTAATATGGGTGCTAGTGTGTGACCCAGGAAGGAAGAGAAGAAGGGAAGAAAAAAATTCACAACGGAAAGGTGAGCCACTGGAGAATGACTAATACTGTGCATGGATAAGTCATAGCTGATACCCAGTTTAGTAATGCTTAGTGTTAGCTTAGGGCCTGCTCGTAGAAGGCAGTTCCAGCTACTGGTCTGATGGGTTCCCAGGTGTTACTTTTCCAGTCACTATTGTTATGGTTCCTGTGTCCGGAAAGAGGCCGACACCCATCACCTTCTTGCATGCTTGCTCATTTGCACTGCATTGGCTGAGATTGTCAGGCAAGGTATTGCCCAGTGCTTTTGCCTTTTGGGCACATGGCTCTTACAGAATTATTTTGAAACACATGTAGTAACTTTGATAATTGTATTTTTCTGTACTCCTTGCAAGTCCCTGTGGAGGAACCTTGTTCCTTCTAGGAGTTAGTGAGATGCTGAGTAGGCAGTGGCAACCAGCAATACAGATCAGATTTCAGCCCCCATGTCCCAGAGTGGCAGAAGTTAGCCTAAATGATGTAAAGACTTTAAGAGAACAGTAGATTATGATGACTGACAATTAAGTACTCTTTCTTAAAGCCTTTTAGGAAAGAAAAAGGTTACAAAGAAATTTCTCACCATCCTTTTGTTTCTTGCTGTCATAATAGCTCTCTGTAGGCTTGCGTGGGCTTTCTACTAGTGCACAAAAAAAGACAACAGGATCTTGGATAAAGAAACTGCTGAAATTTTCCTGGAAAAAGGATTCAAGGGTCATTGTTTACTATAGTCTAGCAGAATTTCCATGAAAATTTACCAGCTCAAGCAAGAAACTACTCCTCCACTCTGCTGCAGATGGAAAAATGAACTTTTTTAGGGACCCTGTTGATTTATGTTACCTTACAATGTACTTTTGTTCTTTAACTTGCTGTAGTTTCAAGTAACATGCTAGGATTCTTAAAACTGATCGTTTCTTTTTTTTCCTGAAGAAAGGGTTTTT
>NW_008795128.1:5755316-5834040 GCF_000699145.1 Aptenodytes forsteri
CATCGCCCCCCCCCCCCCCCCCCCGATACTTACTAGTTTAGATGTGATTGGTGTTTTTAATTATTGTAATTGCTTCACTTAGGACTTAATTCAGCAAATTTCTCTGTACGTTGCCTGTTTGTCAGTGCTTGTCTGAGGGTAGTTACATGTGTTTAAGGTGTTCACAGAACCGAAATTTTTGATTTCATTTTACCTTTAAATAAGGGAGAGATTTTATTTATTTTTCCACAGAACAGCAGAGGAAGGTTCAGGTTCCTATCCCCTGTTGCCCTTAGGAGTCAGAGTGGCTCATCAGCATATGCTAGGAGAGAGATTTCAGTTGTTTTATACTTCTTGTAAAACAACAGCAGCAGCAGCAAACAAAAAAACCCCACCTAATCCAGGGAGTCTGCAGTAATCTGTTCGGTGAGCTTGGCTATTAGGATGTTTTAGCCCTTGTCCTGAAATGGTGGGATGGTTTCAGGAAAGCTGGTTAGTTCCTGTGGACTAACTCTTGGGGACAGTGAGGCCTGAGCCAAAACCCCTTAAAAACATAGAATCATAGAATAGTTTGGGTTGGAAGGGACCTTTAAAGGTCATCTAGTCCAACCCCCCTGCTAGATTTAGACTAGATATAAGGAAGAAATTTTTTACGCTGAGGGTGGTGACACACTGGCACAGGTTGCCCAGAGAGGTGGTGGATGCCCCATCCCTGGAAACATTCAAGGTCAGGTTGGACGGGGCTCTGAGCAACCTGCTTTAGTTGAAGATGTCCCTGCCCACGGCAGGGGGGTTGGACTAAAATGGATGAAACGCCTCCCAGTGAGTTTAATGGGTTTTCCTCAGCCAAGTCCTACTGGTGTATTTGGGCAGGATCATCATGGCTGTGCTTCTGCATACTAGCAATGTATGAGGTTGTGCTCTCATCATGAGAAAAGGCCTGGAGAAAGCTGTGCTCACAGGAACGAGTGGCTCTTGGTTGCTGCTCATCTTTACTGTTTCTTAATGGATAGGCATGATGGCAACAGCTACCTGTATCCGGGGTTGAATAGGTTGAGAATACCTCATCTGGCCAGCATCTTGCCTGCATGTGCCAGTGCTAACACAGAGCAAGTCTGCCACATCTGCTGCATGGATGTGTGCTTCTCTTCAGTGCTGTGCTTCAAATTCAGAAGAGTGATTCAAAAGAGTAATCCAGATAACACAGACCAATGTCAGATACCAAGCCACAATCCTTTGCGTGCATTGTAGCTGCGCTGTGGGAATCAGTTCTCCCATTCTCTTCCCCTGAATTTTTGTTCGTTTGCCAGGGACAGTTCCAGTGGCTCAGCCTGTCACACAGGCTGACCTGTTGGCAGAAAACTAGCTTTTCCCCTCTTCAGCATCCCACACCTTTTATTGCTTAGGGAGATATATATAGTGTGTCAGTTACAGCTCACATTGAGTAATTTATAAGCTGAATCTAAGTGTTAATATTTCTCATGTTTGCCTCTTGGCCCATTCGGAATGGTTTCCTTTTTCCTGTTGGAAAACTCTTGAGTATATTGATCTCAAGAGGCATATAAAACAGCATTGGTGATGTCAAGGGCATCTGATTCAGGCAATCCTGATACAAAGATATCTGAGTTTTCCCTGAATGTATGTGAATAGTATATACTGGCTATAATCTAGAAGAAATGAGGGCTTGTAGAAACCCAGGTAGAGCAAAAGATCCAGGAAGGCTGAGCAGGAATCTAGAAGAAAAAGGGACTGAGGGAGATATGGACTGCAAATACAGATGGGCAGTGGTAGCAGTCCTCTTTGCCATTGCAGCATAAAGCAGTGATTTGAAAAGCACATAATACCATTGCTAACAAAGAGGAAGAGATCTTGCTTTAGAAATAGAAGTGAGAAAGATTCCTCCCACAGCAGGCACACAAAGTTTTCATCTTCCCACTCACACCACTGCTCCAACAGCATGCCGCCCTGTTTGCATCCTGGCAATTTGCATCCTGGGTTTAGTGAGTTGGGAGACTGGAAGTTGCAGTAGGGGAAAGTGGAACTGCTGAACCCCTGCCGATGGCAGCATGCCCCATGGGTTGGATCTGGAAGCAATCCTTTCCCTCCTAGCTTGAGCCTCATGCTTTCCCTGTCTTGAGGGAGAAAAAGGTTTGTGAAGAGATTATTTAAAATAAAAAAAAAAAAAAAAAAAAACTAATAAAATAAGATTATTTAAATAAAAAAAAAAAAATTAAAAATTGTCAGTGTCTGCTTATTGGATGAGTAACTTAAACATAGTCATCCAAGGCAAGGCAAAATTAAAAATTGTCAGTGTCTGCTTATTGGATGAGTAGCTTAAACATAGTCATCCAAGGCAGCTGTAACCTAAGCAGCCAAAGTCCACTTGAGCTGGGGCTGAATTTGGCCCATTGTACTGTGGGTGTGAAGGAGAGACAAATAAAAGCTGCAGCTTCTTAGGGCTAGGTGGGAGGGAGGAGGCGGGAAAGCCACTGGAGTGTGGTGTTGCATTGACAGTTGATGTGCATTCTTTGAAAACCTGTGCTGCTCATCAGTTCTGGATATAGCAGTATGACAAGTCATTGGGAGACAGGATGCAGTTTGTTAGAAGTGGGACATTATGATGAGTATAGCATCTTTATGAGAGAGTTACGGAGCAACGCTGACTTCAGATTAAGGGATGGGGAAAAATCAGTGTTACTTTGCAAATTGGGCTGGAATCTTCAAAAACTAAATCTTTGGCAAGAGTTACATTCAAAGGGGTCATTTTAATTCAGAATGATGTTTACTTTCAACTGTTCTTTAAATAACTTAGAGCTGTGTGCCTCTAGAGTAGAAACAGCAGAGTAGACTGAAAGGCTTCTGCGATCAGTTAAATCTGGCAAATAGACTATACAAAAGTAATTTATCTTTGCTACTTGAATAACAATAGTTACATTGCACTTTCCTTCAGAAGGAGGCTATGGACATTTATAAGTAGTGTACAAGAGTCTCCCTCATCCTCACTAAACAGCAGCTAGCTCTGTGATAGAGCCACGTCGCTGTTTAGCGCTGCAAGGTTGCAGTTTGGAATGACTTAAAGCAAATAATACAGAATATGAAATCCAAATAATATAGAATATGAAAGGGTCCTTTAAACCTGCAGAAGGTATTTATAAAACTGGAGTTTAGCTAGAGCTAGTAACATCTGTGGAGTTGCAGTAAGTGCATCTGAGTCTTCATGATTCCCAAACACCCAGGATTTTCTTTGGATGTTTCCTCTCACTGGCACAGTATGTTATCAGAAGTATTACTGCTGCATGGGGCGCTTACATCAGACCGAGAGTGACTTCATTTCAGCTTGAACTGCATTCAAAGCCAAAATAAGTTAAATAGGAAGAAGCAATCTTATTTCAGAATAAGTATGCTCATATGGTGATTATACTGTTATGTCAGTTTATTTTGCAGCATAACTTAAAACTTTCTTGTGAAGACAAATCCTTAAAAGGTCGCTTGCGTCTGTGAGTTCACATATCCTCTTGATACATTCTAAGATAGCCACAGGGTTTTGCCCTCACACAGTGACCAACATTGCTAGAGGATACCTTATAAGAAACGTGGTATAAGTGAACAAGTTTGGGGAAGGATGGCCAGGTCAGGGTGTGATCTGGAGAGCTACACTTTGCCTGTGTATCATTGCCTGCAATTTCACTTCTTGTATTTTTCACTTCTACAGAAGTATAGTGTAGAAGACAATAAAAATCAGGTATCCTAAGCACCTAAATTGTCAGATCAGTATCCCTGCTAGAGGAGACATGGTTGTTTTGAAGGTGGATTTTTCAGGTGTTGAGCAATGACCTAAACTTGTTTCCAGTGAAATCAATGCCTCCCATTGATTTTGGTGAATCCCAGTTAGGCCGTTGATAAGCACTTCTGTAAATGCAGCCTAATCCCCAACTATACTTGATCTCGGCAAAAAACCCTCAGCACTAAATTGTCACGCACAAGTATTGTGCAGCTCCATTTTTTTTTTTTTTTCTCCAGCAGGGTATCATGTCCTAGTGACAGAAGAAATGAACCTACCGTCCTTGTTTGTAAAGCGCTTCGGGATCCCTCAGAGCATAACATGAACGCCAGTGGGCTGTGGTTCTCTGCCACCTGGGTTTCAGTTCCAGAGCATGAGACTTTGTCACTTTCTACTTTTTTTTTTCCTTTCTGCCTTTGCAACAGAGCACTTGGCTGCTGTTTGTGAGCAGCTGTTCTGTTTCCCCGTCTGCCCACAGTGGTATCCAGACAGCTGCGCTGTGTGGCAGCCAGAGGTGGCCAGAGCAATGCCCAGCTTTGTTAAAAAGTAACACGATTGGGAAAGAGGGGAGGGAGCAGGAAAATCCGTGACCTGGAGTAGATTCTACAGCACACTGTCAATGGGTGCTGAGAGAACTGGGTGACCTCCGTGTCCAACTAGAGATGCATTTTCTATGCATCTGTCACAGTAAGATTCACCTGCTGACTCAGAGAAAGCCGTTAATCACGAGGTGATGCTGAAGTTCTCTGGGAAAGGAAGTATTGCTGACAGTGGCAAACAGCTTATGTTCATGTCTCGTGGAAGCTTAAATGTGCATAAGTGTGTGTTCAGCATCTGCTCTCCTCATACTGCATGACTCGGACACAGAGAGGGTCAGGTGTGGCTAAGAACAGGCCTGTGATGTGCAGTATGACACTTTTTTTTATTTCTTGCAGGCAGCTTTCTTGTGGATGCTAGGGCATTATATTTAAGTATTTGTCCATTCTTGGTTTTATGTGTATGTTTTTCCAACGATGATCATAGTGTCTGTTTCGTGGTTCCACCTTTGAGCACTTACAAATTAGTGAGGAACAATTCAATGTGCATGAAGCTATGTGGTAGGCTTGTGGCATGTCAGGATTTCAGCTTTTGCCCAACTTAATATTTCTTTTCTTTGTATTCCAGAAAAAGGCATGGCATACAATTAAAACCATGGTTAACTTACCAGTCATCAGCCCCTTCAAGAAACGCTATTCATGGGTGCAGTTGGCTGGGCATACAGGTGAGATGGGTATCTTCAGTGTATTTGTCTCTGGAGTGGGGATGGCAGCAGCAAGGAAAACAGTGTTTCAGTATTTCTCTGTTTCCTTCCTTCAGGTAAAAGGAAGCAGGCAATATCACGTGAATCTGTGAACTAGAACATCTTTCCTTCAGTTGTGGTGGGGATAGGGAAGGGGGAGTGATATACCTGAATAACGAGATGAGCAAGGAAGCAATGGTCAGACTCTGGGGAAGGGCCAGGCTCCCGATGCGTTCTTATAAGGTGATATATGTAAAATATGTGTTAGAGGGAAACAAGAGGGACTGGGGAGTTGAAGCCCTAGTCCATCTGTTGCTGTTGGTTGTGGTATGGGATCATCTTTCTTGACGGGAGTAGCCAATGTTAGTTCCCTAACATTGGGAAGGATTACTGTCTGTGCCTATGTGTGCCTCAGCCCTGTCAAGGACAGTGTTTCTAATACCAACCCCAAACCCCTCATCTGAATGTAAGCCCTTGGGTGGAATAAAAATCTGGTGAAAATTGACTTGCTGACCAGGTGTTTGCATTGCAAGTCTGTCATTGTTCACTGTATGAGTGCAAGGAGCAGCTCAGTTAGCTGGTTCTAGTTTTGTGTCTGTGGAAGTTGGTAAGTTGCTCCTGATGTAGGCTTTGTTTCATTGGTAAGACAAAAAAAAAAACAGAGAAGTCATCAGGTTTGCTTCTCTCATGCTTCATTTAATTCCTATGAAGCCCTTGTTCCTAAAGTGCTAGTGCGGGGTTTATTAGTACACATGTGGGCAGGCACCTACGCTGCATCGTGCTTTAATGCAGTACCTGAACCACCTCTTTATATGCTAATACACTAATATGATGCACTTCAAAGCTGTGCAGAGAAATTTATTTAGTCCTAGAAATGGAGTAGCTGCATTTTGCACAGTGGTGTTGGTGGGGCTGACTTGTATCACGCAGAGTGCCAAGATGACCCAGTCTTATTGCAGTTTTTATCACAGTGTGTATGGGGTTGGCATGATTTGTGTGGAGTGATGCACTGGTCGTGTAATCATAACCCTTCTGGAGGCTTGTGTAGTAGGGTGGAAGAGGAGGGTTAAGAGGTTACTAGAAGCTGATGAGGAAAGATACTGCCCCACTTTGCTTTAGATAGTTTTCTGTGGTTGTATTTAGTCCATCCTTTTTGCAGCTGTTCTTCTCTGATATGACAAGTTCTTTCTAAACTAAAACCTGGCCATCACCACCCTCGCCCTTGTGCTGCAGCAGTGTCAGTTCTAGGATTTGTCAGAGAAGAACCAGTTTGCAGTGGCTGAAGGACCCTGCTATGATACAAGTTGAGCGTTAGACCCAGGATTAATGAGGCTCCTACTTTGGCACCTATTTTATGTCGTGTAGGTTAAAGGGTACCTCTGAATGAAACGTGTACTTTCCTCAGACGTTATTGGCAGGTTGCAGGACAGGAGAGTGACTTCCGCAGCTGGAGTCTAATTACTGCCAGTCTTGGCCTATGCAGATTGTCATTTGTACTGGATACCATTCAGACACTGGGTTGTAAAAAACCAATTGCACTATAGGCATATCTGCAGATTAGCAGGGCTCTGGAGAAGAGGCAGTACCTGGAGGTACACGCATGCGCAGTCACAGCGTGTGTGTGTAGAAAGGGCAGTGCTTGGCTTCTGGCCTGTTCGTGGCTGTTTAACGATCACTGATTGACCGTACTGCCTCGGTACGTACACAATCGGCAGGTATACCCGATGTGGGGATTAAGGACAAAGCCAACGTTGGCAGTGTTATGCAGCTCTGAAATAGCCTGTCAGAGGATTAATGAATTCTGGTTCGTGGCTTCTTCCTGTGCTTTTTAGTAAGTATAGTAGTGTTTAATAACCTAACAAAGAGTTTAGCATGGAAAAAAAAAAAAACAACGGATGGCCTGGAGCAGCTGCACTCCTTAAAGCTATAAATTCTGACATGGGAATGTATCCAAATGGACTTTCACTGCCAACAGCTGTGTTTGTCCTGGGTGTTTTATTTTTTATGAAAAGCATGTTATCTTTTCTGTTCAGGGGAAATCTTTAACTGGTGTCATGAGGCTGAGGTAGATGAAGCTGGAGTGGTGGGGGAAGGTGTTTTTCTTTTTTGCGGGTCAGTCTTGTCAGCGTGTGTTTGATTTTCTTTTTTAGGGAGTTTCAAGGCAGCTGATAGTGGGAAGATTCTCAAACGCTTCTCAGAGAATGAAAAGGAGTGTTTTGAGCGATTGATGAAAGACCCGCTACGTTCCTGTGTCCCTTGCTTCCATGGTGTGGTGGAGAGAGATGGCGAGAGCTACATTCAGCTGGATGACTTGCTTACTGATTTCGAAGGGCCTTGTGTGATGGACTGCAAGATGGGGATAAGGTGGGGTACATGAAAGAGAAAGTGCTTTCTAACCCAAATGCATTTGAAGGAAGTGGGAGAAGGGGAGGATGTGGTCATGCTCTGTCTGGAGGAGTTTGGTAACATTTTTGGAGCCTTAGGATTCAGTCCAGACAACCTGTTGTTGGTTTGGCAATCGCCTTGGACAACCTGAGAGAGTATGTCCCGTCGTTGCCTGATTGTACATGGATTCTGTAAACTGACTGATTTATAGCCTCAAAAAGTATCCACATCAAGATATTTTTAGGGGTGATTTAAGACAAAGTTTCTCTGCAGTGGCGTGATAATACATAGGAAAAAAATTACACGATTCATTCACTGCCAGTTCATTTAACCTTTGTGTATGCAGTGATTCAGAAAACCCCACAAAGAGTAAAATTCCCATCTCCAAATGTGAATGACTGCATAGCAGTGTGAAAGCCCATTTCCAACGCTTGAATGAGTCTTCGTTGGTATTGATCTTTTCTGTAAAGAAGAGAGTTGACCATCTGCTCAGGACTGACCTGTGTTTTTCCCTACTCTGACATCTCCACAATGCTATCACCTTTTTCTCCAGATTCTCACTTTCTTTTCCTTTTCTTGTCTGTGATTAAGAGGAAAACCTAAAAAATGTTATCAAAGCATAACAAATAGATAAGGAATCTGTTGAGAGCCTGGAGTAACAGTACAGAGAGGTATGAACTGTCATAGTAGTCTTTTGGGTGCCAGCTCAGATGCTCAAGAGTTATTGTCATAAATGAGTTATTCAACTTACAGGAGTGCAGACAAGCCATTTCAAATAGATGAAGGATCTTAAATGAATTGTCAGCTAAATCAGAGTAGAAAGTGTAGCACTGGTACGCCCAGGAGAAAGAGGAGAAGGATTTGCAGCAGTACATATTTTATTCAAAGTAGGTGACATTCTGGTAATGAGTGACAGCATCTCCTAAATACCAGCCTGGGTTATTACACTGTGATGAAGAAAGTACACTCAGGCGCCTGACAAAGTGCAAGCTTTGTGGAGAGAGACAAGCTCTAGGAGTCCAGTGGAACGTAGGGAACATGGATAGTACCTTTCTAACAGTTACCAGATTAACGGGTTGAGTGATAACAGCAAAATGTGGAAGGCTTGTCACCCTTCACCTTCCCGTTGTTAGTAACCTCTTCTGGTTTGGAGTTGCCCGGATAATCTGCTTTACTCTTTCATTTTTACTATATGAAGAGTGATTCTGTCTTTCATTGTCTGATGCATTAAGTGAAACCTTAATTGCTTTCTGAGGCCTAAAAAAATCACACATAATGATGTTAGGTTTTTTTGAGGAGAGAGAAGACAGTAAGACTTCAGCAGCCCTATTTGCTTTTGATTTCATTGTAAGATCCCTCCTAACTGTCCTCTGAAAATACAGTTGTATTTCATGGCACAGTAGGAATTCAGCTTTCTCCCATTCAGTAAGGAGGACATAACAATAACATGTAACAGTAGTAAAGCTATAGTTAGAACAAGAAGTGAATGACACAATTCCTGATTCCTGCAACTGTTTCACTAAATATGCCTGTGCAGTCATTAGTCCGTGTTCTTTAGTTTCCCCATATGCAAAACTGGGGTAATGATAATACTTTCTTGGTTGACATTTCTTGAGGCCAGGTTATAAGTTGTAAAAAGAAATGTTTGGGGAGTCCTTACGGTTTTGTTGGGATGTGATGTTTTTGCAGGACATACCTGGAGGAAGAGTTGACTAAGGCCCGTGAGAAACCAAAGCTGCGTAAGGACATGTACAAGAAAATGATTGAAGTGGATCCTCTTGCTCCCACAGCTGAAGAGAATGCCCAGCATGCTGTCACCAAACCCCGATACATGCAGTGGAGGGAAACCATCAGCTCTAGTGCCAACCTGGGCTTCAGGATTGAAGGGATTAAGGTAATAGCTTCACTTCTGCCTGTTCTTGGAGACCGAACTTTTTTGATTTGTTGATTAATCAAAAAGTTAGTGCGCATCAGTAGCCAGGTTTTCCAAAGGATTATGTGAAAATGCACTAATTAAAACCACAGAGTACAGTGTATTGTGGTTTTAAAGCATCCATAGTAATTACAACAGAGTAGCGTCAATGAAGTTATGCATCAAATGCACATCAGCCATACTTGGTTCAACCACAGAGACATTGCAGGAAGGACCCAAGCAGGTACACAGTGTAGATACAATGAAAATGAGACTGTTATAAGGAAGAATTCAAAACTGAAGAAATAACTGCCTCTCCCCATGCAATTACTTTTTTTTAATCCAGGAACTATACACATTTATTCCAAGTGAATCACAGTGAAGTGTTTTTGTTCCAGTTACGTTTATTTGCAAGTCATGTTAAAAGCATTAGCTTAGATATTCTTGAGATTGAGGAAGCCCCTTTTCCTTTTAAGTACATGACAATATCTGGTATAGACGGAGCTGGAATAAAGACAAAACAACCAAAAATAAAATTTCTCCATCAACAAAGTCCGTCTGCTGTTCTTGATGGAGAAGTTTGTGCCCCTATACCATTCCTTAGGGCACTACCTTACAGCCATAGAACAACCCTGGCAGTTTTCTTTCCTCCCCATTAATTCTTTATATTTGTTGTGCCCCATGGCAATGTCAGACACCTACCCAGAAACCCAGTAGGACCTACTCTCAGAATATCAGCCACCTGACTCAGTTACTTGAATGTTAACACTTGCTGGAATCCAGAACCATGCTTTCTGCTTGCATAGGCCTGTCACAGCTAGCCTTAAACTAGTTTGCTTGGGTTTAGATACTGGTGTACCTGTAGCAGCACAGAGCATGGTGAAGGCTGCCCAAACCCACCCGCGCCCTGGATGAGTACTTGTTACCTGAAGCCCATGATGGGACAGCTATGAAGAAGTTCGCATGGGTTACCCTGTGTGATTTCAGGATGTTCCCAGAGTATATACGTTTAATTTAGGTATCTTAGGACATTGTAAATTATTATCTGGATGAGTTTTGCTTCCATTTCATAGTTCAAGCACACAGGAAGAAGAAAGGGATAAAAGAGGGTGACGCTGATAAGCAGAGGCTCTTTAAACATCCCTTTCTTTTCTGCTTCCCCGTGTTGTCTTCTCCCTTCCTCATTCACAGATTCTCCTGCTGTGATATGGGAACTAGGGCTTCCAGCTCATGCTGTGCTGGCCCCTGCACGCTGTGCCACCCACTCCTGGCTGTTAGACACAGGCATCTTTGCGCAGGAACCGTCTGGGTGGTAGATGATCTGGCTCCTGTCCACCCAAGACACTTCCTGTCTTACCCTTTAGCCATCTAACAATGTTGTCAAGATACCTGTTTTATTCCTAAACCACTTAGGTCTTTGGATGCTCTGTGTAATGGACTCGGAAACCCAGATGATCTCAAGACCTTTTATATATGTTCTCGGAAAGGTAGTTGGTCAGTGTAGAAGACTTACAGATTTATGTTGAGTCCTGGAGAGTGACTGAGCTGAGGGAGCACAAGGAGCTCCAGTAAAACCTCCTGGCTTGTTCTTTGTGGTTTGGCTGGTTATCAGAGGTGGGTAGGAGCAGTATGGCATGCAGACTGCATGATATTTCCCTCTGTTGAGACAATGCTGTAACTGTGCAAAACAGGACACACATACTTAATTTTTCATTAAGCACAGGAAATGCTTTGGAGTACTGTAGTGCATTACCTTTTCCTCTATCTCCCTGTGCTGTTACAAGGGATGTAGGTGGTATTCTCTTTTTTTTTTTTTTTTTTTTTTTTTATGGAGAAATGGTGACAGAAACTGAGTTGTTAAAGCAATACAGCTAGTCAGTACTCCCTACACTGTTTCACTGTAGCTGAACTGTACATCCAGTTCTGTATATTTGCAGAAAAGCAAAGCCATGCTGCAGATTCTCATTTTGAGAGGAGAGCCTAAAAGGATCAGTGGTGCCAGCTAGTGGTTGATGGGGAAAAAGGGGTTTCTCCCTGAGTGTACTGCTAACTGCTGGAGTTAGCTGAACAGCTATGTTGGGTTTGGTCATTCAGAAATATTCCTGCCCTGTGGCTGCTGGAATAAGAAGCAGAAGCAAAGAAACTGAAATCACAGAAGCCCTTCTGTGAAGTGGCTTCCAATAAATGAGATCTGATTCATCATATGCACTCCCTCTTCATCAGTGGGGTGCCTTTTCTTTTCAGGTTGATCCATCTCTTTTTCTTGCCTTGCTTCCATATCTCTGAAATCAGG
Source organism: Aptenodytes forsteri (assembly GCF_000699145.1). NCBI lineage: Eukaryota > Metazoa > Chordata > Aves > Sphenisciformes > Spheniscidae > Aptenodytes > Aptenodytes forsteri. The sequence continues at coordinate 5,766,946 of NW_008795128.1, forward strand.
CCGGGTTCACTTACGGGATTTGTCCCGCTTCCTCTTATCAAAAATAGTTGGAACCATTGGGTTTCCTTACAGCTGGCACCTGACACTCAGTCTCTTGTGCCTGCCAGATTCAGAATGCAGGTTTCCTCTCTGGAAGGGGCTGTCTGAAGGCTAGGCATCACAAACATTGTCTCTACAACACTAATAGTTTTGCAGAGCAGAGATGCATGGGGCTGAGAATCCAGAGTTCTGGCTTCCCATTCTGTCACTGAATCTCTGTGCAGTTCGGGAAGTTACTTCTTCTTTTGGTGTCATTCCTTTAGCTGCAGATCAGGGATAGCCATTTTTCCAGGAGGACGTCAGATTTGATTCATAAATCTTTGTGAATCCATTTTAGGTCACGACCTTAACCCAGAGCCCTTTAAGGGAAGTCTGCAGAGGAATCTGAGCAAGACCACACAGGTTAAGATAGGTAGCACTATTTTATGGAGCAGCCAAACCTGCCCTCCTGCTAGCCGTGTCACTGTCACATCTAATGAGAAGTGCTGCAAGTGGCTCACTAGCTGCACTGTGCAAAGGACTGCTCTGCTGTGCAGGAATGTATGTGGAGGCCCTGACAAAGGCATGACTTCAAGGAGCAAGTCAGGCAAGCGCCTCCTGAGGATCAGGTACATCCAGAGTTGTTGCAAGGACCTGGTATAGAATACGAGGGATGGTGCCATTCAAAATCTGGATGTTGTTTGCAGCAAGTAAAGTCAGGCAGCAGTTACGTTTCCTGCCAACCACTGCAAAGGAACGAAATCATAAAAGTGTTTCTAAACAACAGGGAAGCAAGCAATTAGTCTTTCCAGACAAAAAAGGATGAAAAGGGAACACGCAGCAGCTATTCCAGACTTTGCTCTGGGATTTGGGGCACAGGGAGAACTTATTTTTAAAACAACCTTACTCCAGTGAAGAGGTACAAGGCATCAGACTAAGTTCCAAATTTCTATGTGCTGCTGAGTATTATCATACATCAGATCAGATGGCTCCTAACTTTCACTGCCTACCTGCTGAACTTCTCTTGCATAACTTACACATCTCATCAGGCTGACATGCCACACTTGTATCTGGCCCACAGCCTTGGAATAAAATTCTGTTTATTCTGCTGCTAGAAAGTCTGGTAAGTGGGAGGCTGTTCTGCATGGCTTTGCCATTCAGTCAGTTCATTCTCTTGCATGATAGATCTGGAAATTTAGCATTATCAGATTTTTTCGAGGATATACTAGGGGGCGAGTTCTGCTGTGGAGTAAACAGTGTTTCACCTGCTAAGACTGGAGCGGAATTTACCCAGTTTTGTTGCAGTGACTTTTAACATGTGCGAGGGAACACATTTTGATGACCTGTTGATTTACTCTTATAATGGACATGAGGGATTTCATTGGACTGATACGATGGAGAGGAATACAGTTTGATCATATTGCAGGCTTTTAGTGGATAAAGGCTATCAACTGCAATAATTGCTGTATTTTACATGCATGTCCTAAAAGCTCATATTTGTGTCTCTTGAAGCAACAGGCATGTTCCTGGAGAAATGCATATTCGTATAGTCTATGTTGACAGATACCTCTGATTCGTGCACTGCTCTTGCTTACTTGTAGCCCCACAAGCACAAGCTGGTCACTACCACCACATAAAAAGACTTGTTTTTTCAGTAGCAGGATGATTCTGTACTGAGTTGTACCGCTAGCCCGAAAATAGTCTGAATTTCTCTAGGACCCAGCTGGATACAAGCATGCACACACTGTCCTTTGCCAACATTCATGCACCTGCTTTGTCACTGCTAGCATTTGTGTCACTGCTAGCATTGCAAATTCAGAGTTGTTCTTGGCTGCAACTAGCTTTCCATTCTGTGACTTCTGGGTCACATTAATGTGCAAAGGTATATTGGGAACTGAGTCTTAACGGCAATTCTTTGATTTCCCCATTGAAAAACAAACCAAAAAAACCCAAACAAAAAGGACTAGTAAAATTTGGTTTGAAAATGTCCCCTTACACCCCCAGCCAGGGTTTGACTACACCAAGCTAGATGAGAGGACAACCAAAAAGGTCACTGTGGTTTGCCCCATTGAACTTTGCACTGCTAGTACTGACATGTGAGAGAACCCTCCTGCAAGCTGGTAATATCATGAGTTGTTTTTTTTTAAACTGCACTCAACAGGAAATGAAGTGCCACTTAAAGTTATCCAATCAGCTTTTGTATCTTTTCTCCACTTCTTGCTTGGTTTATCTGCTCTCTTCCTGTTCAACTACTCACTTTCATCTGGTTAGCAAGAGCTGAGTGATGGTTCAAGAGGATTGACTGATGAGGGGAATGATATGTATGTAGTATAAATCATCTCTGTGTGTTTTTGTGCAGAAGGCGGATGGAACATGTAACACAAACTTCAAAACTACGAAGACACAGGAGCAAGTTCTACAAGTTTTTGTGGAATTCATTGAGGGCAACACAACTATTCTGGTGAGTCTGAACTCTTCAGGTTCACTGATCTTTGACCTGATGAACTTGCTTCAGGGCCACGTGTCCTCTGGTACAAGAAAGATCAATTAAACTATAAAGGAAGAAAATGGTTTGGACTTCCATTCCCTCTCAGCAGATGGAGTGGACATGGGGACTTGGTGGGCTATGAGAGTAGTTGGCTGAGACCAGTTCTGGCAGCTCTTGCCATGAGTTCACCTGAAGTTCCTCATGCTAGCAAAACATCGGTTAAGCTAACTTATGACTTGCCATCAGCTTCAACCATGAGTGTTAGATGCAGCAGTGGGATGATGATGTCTAAGCAAGTATTGTGTTGGCAGGAAAACTTGTGATTTGGGAATTCAGTCTGGAGAGGATAAAACCAGAGCATGGGGGCAGGAAGTGAGATTGGTGGCTGGCTGTGCTCCTATGTGTGAGACTCGCCTCAAAGAGCAACTCGTGTATGCTACTTCATGGGCAGCACCGCAGGCATGTGGTAGATGGCATAACATGTCTCTTGTCTTTGGAACTTCAAAGGATGCCATAGTGTTTTGCTGCAGTGTAGAAGCCATTGTGAAGGCAGATTAGCCCTCCAGGAGGAGCATGCTTGGTAACACAGGGCAGCATTAAAAGCGTATACTAGAGCTTTATGTATTGGGCCTTGATTTTTTTTTTTTTTAAATTCCCTTCCCCCCGCCCCCACCGCCCAACACAGTTGGAGCTCCTTGTCTCTCTAACACAATTTCATTCTCTCTTCACTGTGAAGAACTGAAAGATTTTTAATTGCTTGCAACTTTTTTCTCTTTATTAAAAAGAAAAAAAAAAAAGGGATGCAGAAGGTGTGCAGCCAGATGCTACCTCACTGCATCCGAAGCAAGACAGATAAGTATGCTTGCTGTGACGCATGCGGCAGAGGAACTCCAGTCTGTTCATTCACTATGAAAGCCTGTTGAAGTGTGTTTTCAGATTGACTTTCAAATGATGAACCTGTTGTTTTGAAGGACTTCTAGCCTAAATTTAACATGATCTCTTCATTATATTGACTCTTGTAAACAGAGTATCATCATTCATTCTTTACTTAAATGTTTACGGGTTGTTTTTTTCTCCTTTTTCTCCAGAAAAAATACCTCAAGCGTCTGCAGGAAATTCATATCATTCTTGAATCCTCAGACTTCTTCAAGCGACATGAGGTGAGCAGTGAATGTAATGCTGTGGAGGTGCATTGCTGCTTCGTTTGGTCATTCAGATGTACTTCGGAATAGCCTGCTGTATTAGTAGAAAGGAGTTTGTAGTAGAAGAAAACTACTTGTTGTTAACAACACAGATACCTCAAAGCCTTCATTGCAATGATACAGATGATTAAACCAGTTGTGGAATAATAAATCATCCCATCTTTATAACATCCCAGCACTTATAGCTTTGGGCCACAGCAGGGAATGGTTTATTAGTACCAGTTTCCTGTGGTTTCTCTAATCTCAGAGTGTTCCAGTGGGAATCTTTATGGGGGAATGGTAATGTGGAAGCTTGCATTTGGTACAGTAGCATTCAGTTGTAGTTTGACAATGAAGACTTTATTAGTTATACTGGATTTATGCTGAAACACTGTATAATTCTGCTCTATATGTTCTCCTTGTATGCTTTGCTGTGGAGAAGGCATCATTAGCATTGTAAGTTATGCTTGTTACAGCTCCAGATTTTGAGATCAGGTATTTTGTTTGACCTTGTTGATTTCCTCTTGCCACTAGAGGCATTTTTGTTAATCACGAGTCATGGTCTTTCTTTGAAAGTAGTCACTGGCTTTTGTTGAATTGCTCAAATTGAGACCTGCTGCCAAGTGAGCTGGAGAATTGCTTTTCTTCCCTTTGTCTACTTGGGTCCCTTTTCCCATCTACAGGCCCATTTATACATTACTGATTAATATGGTTATGCAAATTGGGCATGTAAATTGTCAATGTGTAAGCACAACCCAAAAGTCTGTTAGGTCACAGGTGAAGAGGTCATCTGAGGAGGTAATCTTCTTAGTGGGAAGCGTTAAGTGATGGGAGAGAGCCAAAGATGTGTTTTTTTAACCACATCATCTCAATCTGTCTTCCAGGTCGTTGGAAGTTCACTACTCTTTGTACACGATGGCAGTGGGAATGCCAATGTGTGGCTGATTGATTTTGGAAAGACCACCCTTCTCCCTGATGGGCAGACACTGGATCACAGGATCCCCTGGCAAGAAGGCAACAGGGAGGATGGGTACTTGTTGGGACTGGACAATTTGATTGGCATCTTGGAAAGCATCACTGAAAGATGAGTTGAGAATGGCACAAAACTTGCAGGGCTGCTCTGAAACTTTCTGCTCTACTGGGATCACTCAGTTAGAAGGAAACCTTTTAACTCCCTCCAAACTCCTGAGGTCATCAGTACAGAGGGAGCTGCATCCAGAACCCAGCAGTTAGTCATCAAAATGACTTTGCATTGGCCCTCCATGAACCTAAATAACTCCAGATTGGTCTGTATTGCACCAGCCTAACTTCAGACTGGTCCTCAGAGAATGAAGATCTCCATACTCTGGAATCACACCAGCATGAGTCAAGAGATCTGTATGGTAAACCAGAATGATTCTGATTTCTGGCAAACAGATGGGACTCCAGATTACCTCTTAGTGAACCAGAGCAAGTGCGTGGGGATTCAGGGTAGAAATAACAATTTTTCAGGGAACTGCATAGTTTTGAAACCAGCAAGAGTGTTGGTTCCCCTCCCCCCCCCGAATTCTAAGTCTCCTTGCCTCTGTGTACACTATAGGTTGGACCAACAACTTCTGCTGCATTGTGTTACAGTGTGCACAAGGTGGAAATGGGTGATAATCACAAGAAACCTAGAGCAAAGAGAGACAGCAGTTTGTAGTGGCTGGATGTGGTAACTGCTGTTGACCATTCCTCCTCTTCCCTACCCTAGCCTCGATTCACTTCTGTCCAAGAACAGTCTTTGCTTTTATGTAGCCTCTCAGGAGATTACAAATACTCTAGGGAGAGAATAGCAGCCTATTGTCTCCAAAAACATTTGACTTTCAGACTGGGTGGGCTGCTGGAAAAGTGCCTGGCTTGGCAAGTTTGGCCTCTTGCAGCTGAACTGCAGTTCTGAAAATCAGTAATGACTCTTTCGCACACAGACCAGGGAACTAAGGTTTTTTTTCCAAGGCTTGTTTATTTTTCAAGACAAAACCCCTATGCACGTGCACACACACGCTCGCACTAGTAGCCAGCAATCAATGTGATCTCTTAAGATCATGGTTTGACTGTCTCCTAATGCACATGACTTGTTGGCCATGTTCCTGTTCCCACATACGATGCGGCCACTTAAGTATATAGACTGGTGCAGCGATCAGGAGGGTAATGTTTCTGCATTCACAGCATTACACTAATGATGAGATAATTCCCAGGCATCCTTCCTCCAAGGTATCAGCTGTTAACTCAGGGCAGTTTGGGGGAAGGAATGTCAATATATCACATGCCCTAGTCCCTGTCTGGAATTGCAGGGCCATCTGTGGTTCATTCTTTTGCTGTGGCCCAGGCACAGCCACAGAAAATTTACAGTGTTTAGGTGAAAATCAAGAAAGACTGAAGTGGTTTCTTGTAATGGCTTCACATACCTTCTCTCTTGGTTGCTTCTAGTCACTTGAACAGTTCTTTAAATACTAGCAGTATAAATACTATCAGTATTCACATGTTCACTCACATTCCAGGTTTTAACATTAATAATGTGATGATGCAGTTTTCAAAATGAGGACAAGACTTATGTTACTATTTGGTTGTTAATCTCCTTTCAACATCTAAAGCTGGTAATGCACATTGATCAGAAATTGCTGTCTTTTGCCAGTGTCCTATGTTCAGAAGAGATTCTGAGAACTTCAGGATACATGAAGGTGACTCCATGCTTTGGGAAACTGCTGTTTCGATAATAATCGTGATCACGAGCAAAAAAAGACTGTAGAGTCCAGATCTGGAATGACATGTATCTATAACATTTGTAATCAGAATTGAACAGCCTAAAATAATTTCTAAAAGGTGTTACTTTAGATAACACACTACTGTACTAAGAGATCAGCCAGATTTAATAACTTTTTCATCACCTCTAAACAAAACAGCAGTATTAAAAATGCAAGCTCAGTTGTGACCTAAAAGTTTAGACGACATACAGTGGGTATTCTGTAGGAAGTAATGACACATGGAAACATTTCATCCTAAAACAGAAGTTGTTTGAAACTGTTAATTATTTTTGCAGTTCACTGCAAATTCAGACTTCTTCTGTGGCCTCCCAGAGTCCCTCTCAGTTCTGTTTTCCTGATAGTATGTTAATGAATTTTCCACTCAGATGTTTCAGAGGGTTTATACTTTCTTTTTAAAGTGACAGCGAGCCTTCAATAGAGAGCACAGATATTATCATTCCAGATGCCTCCTAACTTTTGAACTGTTATGAGATGACAAATAAATCTGTGGTGAATTTCATACAATTTAAAAAAAAAATCTTCCTCCTTTCCAGCAGCCAACAGGTAAGCCACTGGTGAGCAGTGCTTAAGGAGAATAGGAATTAAATAGGTCTCACAGGGGAGGACTTTAATAATACCTTTTCTATGAGACCTGCAGTTGCAAGCAGTCCTACCGTAATAAAAAGAAAAATTAGAAAAGTTAGAAATGACACTGTTAAGGTGATAGAATTCATTAGTGGTTTGCCTAATTAATCTTCAGAGTTAAATTTCTTTCTTCTGTTACCACATGTAAATCTTTTGCACCAGTGTAACTTACTTTCTAGAGGGGAAATTTGGAGGGTAAAAGCTGATGCTCAAATGTCAGTTGAGAATTTGAGACAAACTTTTAGAATGACTGTCCAGTTCTAAAGGAGAACTAGAAGCAACGTGGCACCAGTAGCTTCAAAAAACCCAAGTGCTGCTTAGCACCTGGATGGTTTGCAATACGTGGTCTTGGGGGAAAACATGGAGAATGATCCATTCCTCTGCAGTAGTTGAAAAGGTCAGGGAGAAAAGAAAACCTCTGCTATAGCAGACCTTGGTCTGGAAACTCATTCTAGATGATAAATAGTTCTAGCAAGTTAGTTTTGAAATGGCCCTTTGGCTTGCCGAGGGTTTAGAAGGGAAGAAGCCACAATCTTCTGCTGCTGTTGTGGGAAAGGAGAAAAGGAGGCAGCTTTTCATCAGCAAACTGCAAGTGTAGGACTGCAGCTGAGCACTGGAGCTCTAAGGGGCTGGAGGCTAAGAGCTCATGAGCAAACTACCACAGGGTAAGTTAGATACCTTGATTCACATCAGATGGCCCAGAGTGCCTGTCAGTGCACACTCACTTGCTAGTGTGAGGAAGCAGCATAGCCTTCTTTCACTATGGAGTAAGTTGCCTTGAATAAGCTTATATTTACCAGAGGGTCAACATGATGCCTTTGCACAGGCATGTAACATAGAAGAGCTGATGCATGATAACCGAGGTACTTGTTTACATACAAGTCCAGAATGTAGTTCTGTAATGCCTCCGCTGAGATATTGCCTCACTCCGGAGGCACCGAGAGCACGTGTGTTTGAACAGCATGGTAAGATATGCTGGCCCAGAGGCACTTTGGTGCTGAACAGCTAACCTCTGACTTAGGCACCAAGGTCTTTAAACTCACTAGTTAGATGCAGCACTGCTTACTGCTCTGCTGCATTGCGTTCCTGCGTGAATCTATCAGTAGGACTTCTCTCCCTCAATTTTGGCAGTGACTTGGTTTTTTGGCCTTGGACAACTATCCTAGGCCTCAGTTTTGTTCCCATTTTACAGATGGGAATAGTACCTACTTACCTCACAGGAATGGTGTGAGGCTGTCCTTCATTATTGCTTGCAAGATGCTGTGAGATTCTTTGGAGGAAGGTGCAATATAGAAGGAAATGCACAAAGAGATACATCAGCAAAGTTTAAAAATGATGGGTGTTGGGGCCCCACAAGGATATAAATTTGGATGAAATTTAATCAATGTGGTAAAAATTAAATCCCTCTTAATTTTACACGGGGGAAATCCACTTAACATCTGATCCAGTTCCTATTATAGGGAAAGATTTCAATGGGAGTTGGACCAAACCCTTAAGTATCTCAGAGGGCTCTTGCTATTTTTTTTCGTATTGCTGTTGTTATTATTTGTTATTCTTAAGGTACTGAGATCAAATGGCCTGTATCATCCACAGTGCATCTGTTCTGAACACTACAATGCAATGCTGACCATGGTCACTTTTGACATTGACTGTATTGGTTGAGTGTTTGTTATTCTGAAGTGTGTATGCTACTAAATAAATGAGACTGGAGGAAAAAAGACATCCACTGTGGTTTGGTCACAGGACAGTAATGTCTTTTCTTCAAGAATTTCCTTAGGGAAGGGACAAAAACTATTTATTTCAGTGTTTCTTGTACTTTTAGTCTTTAGCATCTAATATTTCCTAAAACAAAAGCGGTTCTAAGACATACAGAAGCTAATGTTGGAGCTTGGTTCCAAAACCCATTAGATACATTTGCTTTAGAACCTGATCCACACAAAGCTCAACAGCTTCCTTCGAGGTAAGCTCTGTCTCAAAAATCTCAGTTCATAGCCTACAGTATATCAAAAACTTGTGATCGAAAGGCACTTGGCAGACTCACAGCAGTTAACTGTTCCACAGGGCAGTTTTGTGTGGTGGCAGGGAACAAGCAGTCAACCCTCCAGGACTGGCAACACTTCTCAGCAAGAGAGGTGTCCTCTTACCTGTGTGCAAAGAGTACTTAGCAGAGAGGGAAACAAATAACCACCATTAGTGTCTCTTTATTTTGTGTTGCAAATATAGAAGTATACACTTGTCCAGCTTTAAATTGCATAGAAGCAGGCATGTCATCTACTTATGTACAGTAGTCACCCAGAAAGTAAGTTGGCAAGAAGTGCTGCCATGGTCAGAGGTAATGACAAATCAAAACCTATTCAACTAAATGAAAAAGTCATGTGATGAGATGGGAGGATGTTAGTGATGTCATGCCTAAGGTCTCCGCATCAGATTGAAAAGGGTAGGCAGCCAGGAGAGAGCATGGCCACATCTACAGGAGAAACTGTCTCGCAGAGCTCTGCTGCTCAAGGGTCTGAGGAAGCGTGGTCCCTGGCTGACACAGCTGTGGAGTTGCAAATACATATTGGGGAAAAACCATACTCCCAGCAGTAGCCTTCTCTTTTGGGTAAGTAGGGGGAGGGTACTGGAGATGGAGTAAGTTACACTTGCAAAAGCCTGTAACTATTTAATTAGACTTGCTAAGCTTTCTCAGTGCACACCTGCCCGTTGGCAAATCAGTGGAGAACTTACCTCAGGAAAAGGGTTGATATGAGGGGACACCTTAAATCTCTGCAGTTAAAAATTCTGTTTCTTTAAAGGGTAAATGAAGATACAAAACACTTAAGTTGAGGAGAGAAAGGAAAGAATTCGGAAGCAAGAATATCATCAAATGTGAAAAGAAAGCAGAGAAAGGCAAATTGAAATTTGCATTATTATTTCATCTTTTGTTATTCAGTCCCCTCTTTAAAATGTAGGTGTGAGGTTGTATGAAGCAACATAAAGTACTAATGCTGAGCCCAGAAGAAAGAAACCCAACAACTATATACACAAATCTAAAACCCAGTTGGTAACATGGTAAAAGACAGACACCCATCAGGAAAAGCAATTTATAATAATCCTATAAATGGCTGATTCTCCAGTGGGGAAGTGTTGGAAGACTTTTCACATGGATTACAGGACTGAATTAATCCCAGATCTCCAGCTCACGTCATTCCTCTAGGAAACAAAACTGGGTTTTGGCTTTCAATTGCCAAAGTAATCTAATTTTGACACTATGGGTTCAACTCATTGATTATGCACTAAAAGTGGCTCCTTTAAAAACAAGTTTCAAGCAAGTTATATTTTGAAATGGTAGCAATTGAGCACTATGAAATTTGTGATTGTATGAACACTAAGTTTCAGTCTCAGAATTGTAGGACTGGAGGTTGTACTATACGTCATTGTGACATTTTTCTTTTTAGATAACATGGTTTGGACAGCACGTAGCATTTCAGCATCACAACAGGAGCAATATTAGCATTATTTCCTCCAGGATATTAATTAAAAATTCATTGTCTGTGAGGGTTTTTAAAAGCAACTAAGAGATCAGATACGCAGAGAGAAAAACTGTTACAGGTCAAAGAGTCATGGCAACTGTGCTGACAGAAGATTGTTTACCTTTAGTTCCATTTGAGGGAGTTAAAAGCTTATACAAAATTTAGGTTGCTAATGCACATTCTTTTAAAATTGCTGGCTCTTTCTTCTAGTGCCCATTTGGAACGTGCAGCTCCATGTTCTGTCTCAAGACACTGCATCTGGCTCAGTACATCCCTGAGCTACGTGCTGTTGTAAACCAGCAAAGTATGCCTAGGAACTAAATAATCACTACATGCTCACTCTACTCTTGCAGTTGACCTTCAACACCCCACTGTTGGTCATTCTTAGAGATAAGAACTGGGCAGGATGGAGTTTTATTCTGGCTCGGTGCAGCTTTGTCTATGCTCTTCCTGTAAATAAGTACCTTGACAGAGCTATTCAGTAAAAACAGGTATTTGCCCGAAGTGCTGGACTGAAGAACTTGTATTTTATTTATAAAATGAAGGCATAGCTGCAGCCAAGACTGCCTGTGTCATTGGTAATAGAGCTGTGCTCTTCTCTCACTTCACTTTTCAATGGCTTATCTAGTTTTCTCACTGTTGGCCTTTCCAAATTTGTGAATTAAGTTGAGGCAAGTGCTGTGAATGGGGAAAACAATGGTAGCTCAAGCTGGGTCACCATAGGGACAGCAGGGATCCTACCTGCTTCTCACTGGAATCTTAGGGTGTTTTATAGTCATTTCCACGTGGAAAAATGAAGAACTGCCTTGTGCCCTGCTACTTTATAAAAAGTCAGCAGGAAGAAAAGGTGGTATACTTAACTTCCCATGGCTTCTGAACAAGTCAGCATTTTGCTCCTCACCACCAATTTCCCACCCATGCCAATGGCTAAGGAGAACTGAAAGCAGAGTCGTAATGGGCCTGCAAAAGCATGGTCATGACCACCAGCAGTCTGCTCAGGGTAGAGCCTGTTACAAACAAGGGTTGGAAAGCGATCTGGAGTCACAGCCACTGCAGCTGAACTAGGATCACTACGCTCTGCTGTGGCCTTATCACATATGTGGGGAGGAAGGGGCTGAGTTGCTGACGCCCAGTCACAACTGTTGGAGACTTTGACAGCTCACCTTTGGGGAAAAAAAACCCGCCACTATTAATGCATAAACCATAGGACTAATATAATCTGAAAGGTAAGGATGTTGAAGATGAGCTGGTGTTATTCCAACTAGCCAAGAGTAAATGTATTTATTCTTGACTAGCATGTTCCAGAGGTGGCCAGCCTGAAACATGACCAAAAAAACGTTAGCCTCTGCAAGAGGAAAGAATGAGGAAATTTCCTGCTAACTGGGCCTTCCTGCCTCATCTAACTGGGCTGTAGCAGCTCCTGGACGTAAGATAGGACAGGCAATGAGCGAAACAGGAGAGAAGCCAGAGAGCTAAAGCAAAGGTGAAATGGAAAGAAGGGCATAAGGCAAGGGAAACCATCTACCTCGGTCACTAAGTCCATCAGTCCCTACACCACTCCTGGAATTCGCCCACGCACAGAGGGACCCTTCTGTTCTGACCACCTGTCATTTCCCAACATGGATTTGGAATTATTATTTCCATACCATACGGGTCATTGCTGAAAGGTGGCCATCATCACCACTCAGGTCTGGAAATGATGGTATATAAAACCATTCATTCTAAAGCCAAAGGCCTAAAACTATAGGAAGCTTGGAACAGATACAAAGTCAGACCCACAAAGCATAAACCTGAGCCGAAGACGGATTTCACTCAAGATGGATTCAGCCTCTTCACTCTGTGCTTTTCTGTACCACATCTCAGTAGTGTCCATCCCTGGATGATGCAGAGGACAGGAAGTCTGTGTCGTCAAAGCAAACCCTCTCCTGCCAGCCCACATCTTCAAACTGTACATGCAGCCGATAGCCAAGCGTGAAGCTTGTACTAGAGCGCCTCTTCCCTCAGAAAGGAACCAGACAGCATCTACGACTGACATCTCACCATACAACTTGATTAGACATGAAGGCAGCATGTAATTTGCCACCGTAGGTTGGCAGTGCAACATTCAGCAGTGGGACAAGGACAAAATGCTTCCGAGACCGTTCAAGCTTAAACCAAATTTTTTACTTTTTCAGTCTTCTTATTTTGCAGGCTTTAACCAGTAAACATCAGTTTAGACCCTAAGCAACACAAGAAAGCCTTAGAGATGAGCTGTCTTCAAAACAAACAACTACCTTTACCAGCAAGTCTGTATGCTTGGAAGGCAAGAAGAAATGACGACCTGCTCAGGTGTGTGAAGCCAAGTCATGATTTTAGCTTTCTCAAATGGATGAGCTATTCTACCTTCCTGTGTAAAGGGAACTGTAAGGTAAAGTTTGTATTTGGTTCCCCTTCACTCTGCCCCTCCCTTGCGTTACTTCATTTCTACCTCAGAGGAGTAGGTACTAAAACCAAGAAGAACTCCAGTGTGCCAAATGCTAGACAGTTACCCGAGAACCTCAGCTTAATGCTTACCAACATAGCACGGGAAATTACTTCTGAATATCAAAGTACTTACAAAAAATGAAGTTCATCCCAAGTAAAGTCCATTAAAAGATAAAGACAGTCCATTTCTCATCACCCCATGCAGCTCACCCTTTCTTGAAAAACCACCTGCCCTTTCCACGCCAGGAGCTGTGAGGAAAGCGACACCATAAGGCAAGCAGCACACTTCCATCACTATTCAAAGGGATACTATCAGCTCCACCAACTATTTCTTTTTAATAGTAAATTTGTTTGCCTCTTCGTTGCTTGTTTTCAAAGCACATGCTCAGAGGAGCCTGGATTTTTTTTTCATCCTTCCTACTGCTTCCAATTTGAGCAGTAGCTTCGTTTTCATGTTTTTCCACAGGGTCTGCTAATAAAACAGATGCAAATGTGGCTGCTATTTATTTACTTCCCTTACAGTGCATGAGCATCATTAGTAAGTCATCAGGACTGTAAAAAGCGCTCGGGGAATATAGCAGCCTTTGCAAGTTGGATGCTGCTGGCACAGCATGCATTTTTGGTTTCTTCCGTCAGAAAGAAGCGCAACCTGTGTTGGTCATTATTTCCATCCAAATGCTGCGGTTGGATGGTAGGTCCATTTCTTTTCACCTGAGCAGATTGAGAAGGAGTCCTTTCATTAAGTATTGCATTCTGAATCAGAGCAACAATGCCATGGTTCTCCACCGCTAAGCTGGTTCAGTGGAACACATTTGATGGACAGAGATAGAAATGGCAGATAGAAATGATCGTCTTTAATGATCTGGGGATCCGGCAGGTAGAAGGAGGAAGCAGAACATTGCTGATGTTGAATCATCACCCATTCGAAGGAACTTATGGAGGAAGTAAGTGAAATAGGAAGCAGTCCTTCCAGACACACACATTCCCTGATCTTTGGAAGAACCGTTTCTGTTATACTGGAGTAACACTCAGGTCATCTGACAAAGACAGACCAGAGTCCCTCTCTCTTGATGTTTTCTCTGTTTTATAAAAAGGCTTTTCATCTCTATGCGGAATGGAGCTCCTTAGCACAGCTGCTCTGACCTCTGCTAAAGCTGATGGCTGGTGGTCAGTGCTATAGCACAGGTCATCATAAGCATAATTTACATTGCCGCAGGGGAAAGTCTGGAGTTTCACCAGTTCAATCCCACCGATATCCAGGTGAGGGCAGTTGCTCCGACTTGGAGATGCTGGAGATGCCCGAGAGCTAGAAGAACTGCAATTCCCATCAAAGCCTGAATCTTCCCGCTCTGGAGTTGCTTTGAGCTTGGAGCTGGGGCTGAAGTGACAGGTGTTCTCTAGTACCCATGACCCATAGGTTGGGTTCCAAAGATTTTTCGTTTTGTTTTTAAGTCTGTGCGTTGGTGGATTGCTGAGCTCCAACTTCTGGTTCGAGGTCTGCTGGAACCAGGACCCGCTGTTGAAATCACTGAGGCATGGCAGGCTGGGCCCTCGAGCAGTCCAGTTGCTCAGGTTCTCCACCAGTAGCTCTTGTGGACATTGTGCAAGTTTGTGCCCAGCATGGTGGGAGTCCAGTGTTCTAGGCGTTGTCTGTGGTGTGCGAGAAGGGCTTACCAACAGGGGCACTATCCCACTGGAAATGTTTGGGCGCATGACCGTACTCCCTTCATCCTCTGGTGCAGGGCCACACTCCATGGGCAGCTCAGTGTTGATCACATCAGGGTCCTGAAAAAGAGAGACAAGAATCTGTTACACCCTGAGCACCTCCAGGGTGACTGGCACACCTGCATTTTCAGAGGAATAGCTATGAGAGCGAAAAAGCTTTTGGCAGAGGCTGACATCAGGTTTGGGCAATATTCCTGCACGTCGTACAAGGTGCTATGTGCCGTCTGGATATAACATGCTGTTAGGACTTGCAAAAATGCTCTCTCATTTACATGCTTTCCTTTGAGCAGAGGCTGTGCTTTATTGATATCAGTGGCTAAGCTGGGGGTATAGTATATAATTTAGTATATAATTTCTCCCGTGGGAGGTTGGATCCAGGCCTGTAGCTGTAAAATGCTACCAGATGGTGAACTCACCATGCCATCTCATTCCCCCGCTCCACTCCATATCAACTCAGCTGTGGCTTTCGAGCAACATTAGGCAAGATCAGAATATGGACCTTGAAAGAGATTCTAAATACCTTTCTACCACAAAATGAAGGACACTTTGCTACTGAACAAGCTGAGAGCTGAAAGCATCCACTTGCACAGGAACAGTATAATCTCATTTTGGTTAGGCTGAAGATGGAAGAGTGAGGATGGATACAGGAAAACCCAAATGAAAAGACCAGTTGAGCCAACAGCACCACTGCAATCGGGAAAGTAATTAGATCAGTCTGTCAGGACTCTTCACTTGTTTTGGGCACTAAACCTAGTGCCTTTGGATAGTTGGCATTCCATGGATTATCATTCACCTGGATACTAAAGACCAATACCTGTGTGCAATACTTGATTCTTTCCAGGATTGTGGAGAAGTTTGGCCGATACTCTGGGCTGTGCTGCCAGCACTGTGTCATGATCCGGTACCTTAAAATAAGTAAAAAAAAAAAAAAAAAGCAAGCATCAATCAAGAAAGATGTAAAATGTGTTTCAGTATGAAGCGATCACGGGTCCAGAGGAACTGTACTCGGTACGTGGCCCAAAGGAGGAGAGCAGAAGTGGACATGTCATTTCTGCATCCTTGGATCCTGAGCCATTAGGGGACCACTACTTAAAGAAAATCCTATAGTGCTCTAAGCTATACACAAGAGGCACGGCTCAAGAGACATTCACTAATACCCATCTAGCACTGGGGACAATCACCATTCCCTGACTAAAGGTGTCTAGTTGCCTTTGTCTAACCTGTTTGATACCTCTACCTCTTGGCTTGTGGGAGTAAGGAAATACTTACACTGGCCCTGGACAGTTTTTTGGTGGATCCATTCTTCCTCCACTGGTGACAAATTCCAGCACTTCCTGATTGGTTTTGCAAGGGTAGGGCATGTAGCCTAGAGAGAAAATCTCCCAAAGAAGCACACCAAAGGACCTGTGTCAGAAACCAGCCAACAATCCCAATTAGGTTTCATTTGTGCTCCACAAACCTGCCACAAAGCTGTGTAGGTAACACCACAGCAACAACCTTTCGAAGCTGTAGGCCAACCACAGTAATGTGCAATTCTCATGATTATGAGTCAACTTTGATATAAAAAAACCCAATCAATCAAAACCTTTGCTCAAGCTCCAAAAGTAGCTTTGCAGAGGTTTCAAAGTATTTGAATAACTCTGAAATTGTTCTTTCTGCTGCATTTGTTATTTCTAGAGCAGGAAATGCCAGAGCATCCTTTGCTATGTATGGTCTAACTGAAAAGAACTGTTAGATCTGGCATGGAGATTCCTACCTTACTTGGGAAGACTCGAGGTGTTGGAATCAGTGTTTGGGAACAGGACGCTCAAGAATAAAATCAAGTAAGAGACATCCAGTGAAACTGAAAGGCAGCAGCATTTATTTTTTTGTCATGATACGGTTGCTCTCCTTCTTTACATCCACGGCTAAGTTAGGCAGTGCCACCGAAAATAATGTCTGACTTAGACCCAGGGGAGTCAAGAAGGTTCTGCCAGAAAATTCTGACCCTGCTGAAGTCAAGAGTCACTATTTGCTGCAAAGGTGGAAGAAATTTCCAGTACACGCATGTTACTCATAATAGGCTATTACAGGAACTGCAGCACTTTCCTTCAAAATATTTAGTACTGGCTGCTCACAGTTAGGCGCTGATAAGCAATCCCTCGTCTTCTGGCATCACTAACAACTTCAGGAAACTGGGTCAGTGTGGCATTTAAGGGAATGTCTCAGTACAGTATTTTGAAGAATCTACTGTATAGGGAGAGAGGTGTTCTTAAGCAACTGGAAAGCTTCCATTCCCCAGCACCTGTGTGTGAATGTGCTACTATTGAGGGGGTGCTTATTTTAAAGAAAGATCAAGTTACATGAGGAATCAATATATAAATATTGTTTCCTCAGCAACCAGCAAGGACTTCTGATTAAATCTGCTGTCATTTTATATAGAACAGAAAAAAATTCTACAAAAGACTAATCCTGGGTGGTACAGAGAGTCATTTACAAGACACATAAGCAGGCCTCGTCACTGATAGAAACTGAGTGGCAGATACTGAGGGTTGAGGGAAGTGTCTGATGGTATTTGTCTAGATTTTTAACTGAGACTTCTTGGGAATCTAAACTGCTTTCTCTCTTCACTTCTTGCTTGCCTTTATATGATACTCTACATTTATGTATAGCGAATATTGATTACCTCCATTTACATTAGATTTTTTAATTCTTACTCAGAATTCTTTAGCCATGCTTCTACTGAATGCAGAGGGAAGACTTCGAATATTTTTCTGGGAAATTCTGACATTTTTTAAGGTTCCTGCTAGGCAGACATTTTTTTCTTGAGCACTACATTTCTTGACTCTTACCACTGAGTAGCAGAAGTGATTAAAAGACATTTGTTACCAGGTATCAGTCTTGGAGGTGAAAATGCCCTCTAGAAAAGCTTCTGGTGGCATCCACTTGACAGGAAGCATGGCTCTTCCTCCCTTGCGGTAGTAACTTGCTCTGGGAAAGATAAAATGCATGGAGAATGTCACACAGTCTGAAAGGGCTCAGATATATAAAAGATCTTATCACCACAGCAACAGCAGCTGGGGATTGCATGCAGCACTGGGGGCCAAGTGAGAATAAGGGAAAGTCATCAACACAAATAGTGCATTGAAGCAGTATTTTATATCCTCTTTGCAACTGGGATGGAAACTGAGGATGTTGTAGGTGCACAGCTGAAGACATCAAATTTGCCAATGCTTTGCACAGGGTGCTGATGCAGCAAGTCTTCTTGACATCATAAATTGAGAATTATGGTTGTTTTTTTTTTTTTTAATTTAATATTATTTATGATCAACTAGCTAATAAATTTTGCCTATGCTTGGTTTAGTGTCCACATGTGTTTGCAGTGTTCCCTGGGGCCCAGTCTGGAATAAACACAGTTGAAGTGTATTGGCTAGTAGGCAAATTTGTTAACTCCAGTTAGTTAACTGGTAATCAAATTCAGACACATAATGGACGGTTCCACTGCTTCAGATTCCATGAGACAGTTCAAACCAGTCAAAATGATACCGATTACTGAGTTATTCACAGGACTGAAATGGCCTTTCACTTACCTGTAAATATCCCTGGCCATCCCAAAGTCACCAATCTTGGCTATTCGTCCTGCTCCGGTGCAGGTCAAAAGGCAATTCCTTGCAGCTATATCTCTTTTAAAAAAAATAAATTATTAATTCTAATTCTAAACTCTTAAGTAGCTAAAGGAATAAAGAAAGAATATTAGACCCAGTCATGCAAGTCTTAGTTGAGTCATCTTTACACAAATGAAAAGAGCCTTATTAAAAATAAGAAATAATGCCAGCTACATTATAATTTTCATTAACCATAATTCTTAAACTGCATTTACATTACATTTTCTACCCAGTGTTTTCCAAGCACTCCCCCCTCCCATCTCCTGTCACTAAGGCAGAAAACAGGGTCAGTATCAGACCAGGGACAGACCCAACCTCTTTTGCTTCAACCACATTATGACAGATTTCTTTCTTGCTCTATTTTTTTTAAAGAGTGGCATGTCAGCAGTGTCTCCATCAGTTACAGATGTGATGCTATTGGGTAGTCTTAGTAAACTGCTTGAAAAGTCAGTGTAGGACCAGATTCGGTAAACTGTTGCTTTGTTGCTTCTGGATATCTCCTGTGGAACCAAGCAAAGCTACATATGGGAGCAGCCATTTGCTGGGTGCAGGTTTAGCTTGTGACAAATGGCAGTGATGACTGCATGGCCAAGACTGAAGGATTTGTGTTCATTTTAAATACGCATTCTGAAAAGGAACTCATTAAAATTCATAGCACTGTGGGGGTCCTGTTGACTGCCAAGAAAAATGAGCTTCTTGAACAACTCATATGTTTCTTCCCACTGCCAGCCTTGAAAAATCCCACAGGATTTGGAAGTCAAGCTCAGCTTTCTCTTCCATCATCAGCTGTGACTCGTAAATGACAAGACCTGCCCTTAGTGACATCTCCACAAGCCCACTACACTACCTTGTCCCCCTAGGATACCTGTTATCTGTAATGATAACCTCCTTCCCTTCCCAACCCACTCTAAGTAATACTGACATCACTAACAAAATACTAATACAGAACCTGAATGAAATTCCTTCTATACCAATTTCCTGAATTGTTGGCTAAAACAAAACAAGTCCATTCCCAGGTTGCTTATACTAGAGATCAAACAATGCAAAAACTGACCCAGAGGGGTTTTTTTTAAAAAAAACTTTATTTTTTTAAAAGTGATATGCTGCTGTTAAAAAAGTCAAGCACTAGTTTCTTCCATTTCTCTTCTGAAATGGAGATTGGTCCTGAGCAATAACAGCTGGCCTGTCCATTTGTTGACATAAATATTAGAAGCTTTATGTGATGACTGCTGGGCTCAGTGACATATGATAAGAAAACCAGGGAACATCTACCTGACAGGAGAAATGAAAATTGGTTTTATAAAACGCTTGTGGAGAAAATTTCTGTTTTCTATTGGACTTCTTGCAGCACAAGCAAAAATTGGCCCTTATCATAAATTCCACAGATCAGGGTGGGTGGAGGTTGATGAAGGATATTACTATTACAGTAAGGATTTTTTAAAAATAATGCTGTAGCGATTAACTCTGAAGTTTCCAATTAGAATACTGATCCTGTCATGTACTTATTAAGAGATCCAAGAGTGAAAACTTGTTGCATGCTCTTACTGCTCTTTTTTAATGACAGAAAACTTTAATCTTTTTTTTTTTCAAAGGAACTTATTTACTGTTCCAATACAAAGGAGACTGAAAACTGTCTCAGAAGCTCTAATCATAAAGCCATAACATATCCCATATCTCAGTCTCATGGCTTTTTGCACTGATTGCTGCTTGCCACTCATTTCCCTCAGCTTCTCCAGTCTCTACTCACTCTTTCCTAGCTCTGCCTCTTTGCTCTGTGCAATGTCATGCATACGTACACATGCTTGTGCACGCACGTGAATCAGTTGTCTACTTGCATAACTCCAGGCTGCACGTCGGTTTAGTTAGAGCCTGTGTGACCCTCTTGTGTGCAGGCCTCTCCTTTCCTTTACACACAAGGGCTGAACTCAGCATGGAGTTCATACTCAGGAAGGACTCCAGTTGCACGCTATGCAACTGAACATGAACATGAGCTGAAACAACTCAATCAGAAGCAAAGGAGTCCAATATCCAACTGGGAATTTTAAAAGGCTACCTATAATAACCTTTACCTCTTCTATAATATTTTATTCTTCTTTGAAGCCTGCCATATCAACATTTTTTTGCTCTACAAAAGAGGAAAAAGAGGTGTGAACAGACAAATATGGGCTCCCCAAGACTACACAGCAGGTCAGCTGCTGAGCTGAGAAGGAAGCCTTAGAGTTGTGTTTTTACCTCCTATTGTCCCTCTTCTACCCTTCTCTAGTCAATGGCTCAACTATGATGGGATGTCCTGTGCTGATGGGATAGGGAAAACATTAAGTCAAGACCGGGAGATCAGAAAAGAGAGAAATGATACCTTATTGTCTTACAAGCTAACACAGAGTGACACTACCATCTAGTGGACTACGGGGCTAATCTCAAATGTGTCTACATTGTAGGCACCTGAAAATTAACACTTGAAAATGTTCACTGCGAACAGAAGATTCCTTTCTCCCCAGCAGTGCAGAGCCTAACTCCTACCAAAAACCAGTGAGACCAGCCCGGACATCTAAGCACAGGCCTGCACTGGTAGAGGAAATCTCTGTCTCCCCGCTGGAGATTAGGTCTGTATAATCCACTGCAAATAGAAACTGTGTGAGCTTCACACACCTTGAGATACATCAGAAGGGACTGTTTCTCCTCACCTGTGGATGAAATGATTCTCTTCCAGATATTTACAGCCGCAGGCAATATCCCTAGCTATGTTCAGCAGGTCCTGCATTGTTAGCGTGGATGGTTGGTTCTGGAAAAGGACACACAGAAAATGGTAAGGGAAGAATAGTGGAGTAGAAGAATATATTTCAGGCAGGGGATAATCAGCGAAGGGCAGAAGAAGGGAAAGAGAGAGATATACATACAGGGTGGGGGAGGGTTAAATGAGTCAGGAGCAAAGAGGAACATAAGCAGATCAAAGTAAAGAGTTAGAATATGAGTAAACTCTTATTTAAGCCAAAAAACTTCCAGAAAATTTCATTTCTCCTGAGCACAGTGCATGAGTGCAAGCTGGCGAGAGATTTATGGCCTGGCCTGAATAACCTAGTAAAGGGGGTGGGAGAGAACTATTCCCTACTGGTGTTGGACTTTGTGAAATCAAGACAAGCAGGTTTAAAAGGTGAGATGGGAGAGAAAAAAACCCATGCACTTTTAAAGAGTGAGTTGATAAATTATCAACAGAAATTAGCACATGAACTCAGAGAGAGAGCGAAGATGCACGAGTGCACACCTCTGCACCAGCAGTCAGCATTCATCAGCTTATCCATTCTTGCGGAAGGACAGAGATTACCCTCAGGAGCAGTATGCAAAAAATGGATGCTTTACCACAGGACTCCGGGACTGGTGCTAGCCCTTCACCATCTGTGCTTCCCTAACTGAGAACAATAAAGAAGTCTTTCTCCAGGAGCCCTGCTTATTTTCATCCCATCATTTATTTCCCCATAGGGAGATTTCTTTGGTGTTTCTCCAGGAACTTCTGTATTGCTTTCAGGAAGGGTGGGGAGAAATTACTACACTGCTGATCAAAAGCCCGAGAGATATCAAATAAATTGTTCTTTTTAAGGCTGCTTTTGTTTCTGGATGCTGTTATTGCTGTAATTCCTCATGCTCAAACCACATAACATACACTACAGCCATTGAGCACTATTTTTATTGGCTAGGCAAATTATTGTACAAAGCTCTTGGACATCTGCCAGGGAGAATTATTATAGTTATAAAGTAGGCATTTCTGGAGAGGAAATTAAGAGCAAGGAGGAGAAATAGAACCACAGACTTCCAGACCTTATCTCTGCTCTGGGATCCCTCTGTCAGAAGACTGAGGGACATGCATTTTCTCTGCAGCCAAGGAAACTTGTCGTGAAATACATTAATGATGGGGCTAGTTCTGTTTTCAGAAAAGGTGTACAGGGACATTTTTTTGAGTACTAAGGGGACTTCAAATATTGTATTTGCTATACAAATATTGTACCTGCTAACACAGTAGCAGGTTTGTTTTCACATGATATTTAAAAAATAACTGTTCTTTACACTACAACTATACATAATATTCAAATAAGAGTATTTATTATTCTCTGCTGCCCACAGACTTTATCTACTCTCAGAAATTGTACCACTTTCCCTATAAATGCCAAAAATAAAGATATACAAACTCCTCCATCTGGGTTCTGTTATACCACTGTAAGTGCATTTAATTAGTATATTTACTCCTGCATGAGGAAGGGATTAAGCCTGATCTTTTAACAACATGTTAATACCAGCATAGGAGTATAAACACATGAAGCTATATTGTCATAACTATCTGAGGTGTATGTGTGCGTGGAGGAGAAGCTGTGCAACTGCATCATGTGGTGTAGGGAGTACATGAGGCACCACTCAGCCTCCTCCTGCCCCTGTAGGCAGCCAGCATAGGCACCTCAATACAACAAGAAATAACGTAGAATCAGGCCTAACTCTTCTTTTTTTTTTTGAAGTCTCCACTCAAGCAGAGATATATACTTATTTAACAGAAGTGCCCAGGATCACACTGTTAAGAAGCAAGAACACACATCTGGAATCAGCTATTCATTATAAGAACACTGCAACTAATTCCAAATATTCACTGTACTTGCTTGGCATCAATACAGTATTAGAAATCAGAGGTAATTTGCAGAAACCCTCATGACAGCTTTTTGTAAAGGTGGGGTTTTTTTAAACAAAAATATTTGACTTGATAATTTCATTTGCATTGATTTAAATCCCTGTCACAGTGCTACATGCAGGCTCAGCTCTTCAACTAGTATAAATTTGCGCATCTCCATATGGTGCTGATACACACCTGCTGAGGACCTAGTGCTACAAATTCCCATTACTGCACATCACTGTTACAACTTCAGCTCCTCACACACCATCACAGTGCACAGAAAACAAGGCAGACATTGAGGAAGGAAAGCCCCTTAATTTGTAGTTCAGCTGACAGAGAACTCTGGAATGGCAGGACAGGATTTTACTCTTTCCTCCTCAGCTACTAATAGACTGGAGTTCTGGCACTGCTTTCATTTGCTCTCACTGACATCTGCTTACATCAAACAAACAGACGTATGTATCCAGAAGTTTGTAGGAGCTGAGACACATACAGAGCCCTGCTTGGCTTCAGTGCCTTTATCCAATTCATAAAAAAAATACAAACAGTTGTACTAAAATCAACCACAAGCCTAGCAGGGAAGTTATCTCACCACCCTGGGTCGATTCTGCCGAAGAAAGCTCTTCATATCTCCTCCAGCCATGAGCTCAAGCAGAATGAAGCGAGGCAGCGTCTGTAGGCTAACACCGATGCACTGCACGATATTTTGGTGATTGAACTTACTGAAAGCCAAGATCACAGCAACATGAAAGAGAAAGACAGCATTAGCACCTGGCCAGCATCCATCACACTCACTGTGCCTTGAGCTTTGACAACCTGGATTGAAGCAAATCCTGATGCAGTGCAAGTTACCAAACAAATTCCTACTTCAGCCATATCAAAATGCCTCTCTGATTATGACAGCCCCAAGATCAGGGTTATGCCTGGCTTTGCCCGTGAAAACCTTTCAACAGAAGGTATGAAAAGCTGAAAGTAAAGCAGAGCCTCCTGTCTGTGAAGAGAGAATTTAATGGACGCACTGACTGAAACATGGGGGTGACGTGAGAGGGGAAAGAAAGCTAAGCACTTCAAATATGCAAATATTATTGGCATTTGTGAAACAAAATCCTGACCAGTGGGGATTTTAATTCAGCATTAGTTATTTTAAATATACTGCTGTCTAGTTTGGTGGACTCAGTTCAGTATCTAGTCTGCTGAAGAGGGGCTCAGCTAATACCTACTGCAGCAGCTGCTTATGTGATGGCTTTCTGCCTCTTACAAAAGAAAACTGAGACTGTCAAGAAGCTTACTAAGACTCAGTCATTAGAAAGCAGCATCTTCCCTTGGATGGTGATTACCTGGATAATACAGGAACTAAAAATGGAAAGGAAGTTGAGGAAGAGAAAGGGTCATGTGCTACTAAGTGAATCAAAGCACTCTGATTGAAATTGCTCTTTAAAAAAACATACATCAGTGTTAACCTCCTGTTCAGCTGCCAAGGTTCTTGCAGACTTTAGGAAGCGGCACTATGTCATGACATTCATGCTTTAATAGCAGAAAAACAGGATCTAGGTATAAGCTGGGCCAGACAATGAGAAGAGGAACTTCATGTTGCACAAATTAAAAATGCCTAAATTCTGATCACTTACAATCAACCCTGACTATACTGTTATTTTAAAGTCACCCTTGACTATACTACTGTTTTAAGCTTATGGATTTGGGTTAATGAAGTAAATTCCAAGACTGGAGTACTTAAAGTACAGGTGGTAATAGGAATGGCTGTCTGTTATCTTTTCCAGGCAGGTTTTACAGATCTTATAATCTGACCCCCCACTGTCGTGCAGATGAGACCCTATAAAGGTTCTGCCAAGCTTGCAAAGACATCAAAAGCCAGAACACATCTAAGAGAAGTGGCCACACTGGGAGAAGGGCTGTGTTCCACCTGTGCAAGCTACACACGCAGAGCCATATTCACTCTTATCCCTACACAGGTTTCAGAGTGTCTCACTCAGCTATTTTTGTGCAAAAAAAGGGTAAAAGCCCAGGACCTTCACTGCAAAAAGCACGCACTTATGGCAAACAGTTCTACAAATAGAAAAAGCAAAAAGGCTGCATGTATGCTTAGCTACTGCCTGAAAGCCACAATGGGAAAAGCTTTTCACACTTTCTCCTTCTTCAGCTGCCAAACCTGCTCTTATAAAAACTCTCTTATTTGCAAGAGATAATATAGTTTAAGCCCTAGCATCCAAACCTAAAAACTTACCTCCCTGGCACAAAGCCTGTGTTGTACCACCTTGTTGCTGGTCTTGCAGAGGCTGAACCTCTGAGTCACTGCACAGGTGGCTCTAAACTTTAGCTTTCCTATTGCTTTCCATTTCATCATTGAAAATTTGTTTTAGCAAGGGCTTCAGGATATGATTTATACTTAGTAAAATGGCAATGGGATTCCTTGAAAAGGAAAACACTTCAAACGCAGAACATGTTTGTACAAAAATGTTGTGCCTTTTTAGTCCTCTGAACATGACAAGCAGAACCAACCAGCAGAATTTTTTATTGATTCTCTTCCCCATCCCACTGCTACGTGGTGCTGAGCTGCCTACTGGCATTAAACCACAACACATGTGCAACAAAATAACCTCAGTTACTTTATTTGAGATGAACAAGTAGCTGAAACCAGTAACTCATACGCTACTAAAATGCCATCTGGTGAAAAATAAGGCTGGATTTCTTTTCCAAACCCAAGCAAGTGGATTAATAATTCTTATTACCTGAATTAGTCCTTCTCCCCCTGCCCACCGTCAGTATAAAAACCTTAAACTATACCTGATAATCAATGCTTCCATCAGGAAATCCATCTCATCCTGCTCAGAGCAGACTTCTGGCAGGGTCTGTTGAGAAGTAAAGACGGTGAGGACCACCCCACCAAAGAATTGAGAACATTTAGGTGACCACCAAAGGAAAAAAGAAAAAAAACAGAAAAGAACAAGCATGTAACACGTGAATGACTTCAGGAACCTACGAGGAGGGCCTCATCTTTTCAGTGCCCAGTTTATTGGACTGCACGTGACCCATTTGGTAGTTAAAGTTAGAATAGGAAACTGGTGACCTACTTGGAGATTTTTTGTGTGCATTTAACTATATGCAGTGTTCTGGAGCAAAATAGCTTCAGGTACACATCAAGAAAGGCATTAGCTGGGGAATTACAAATCTAGTAAGCACTTTAAAATGACAGGTGTTAATTTATTCTCCCTTTTCTATATGTCCACGTTGCAACACATGCTTCCATGTCGTACGACACGTACAGTCACATGATTTAAATAATTGTGTCACGTGGCCTTACAGCTTTCTCTCCTGCCAGCAGATTTGGACAGCATCTGCCAATGATAAACATGAATTGAGAGCGCAGGCAGCAGTAGAAGCAACGCCTGCTACTGTGCCCACTGTTTTAACATTACAGGATGGTTTGGCCACAGCTGTGTGTAGTGCCCACTGCCAAACTGCACGCAGAGAGGTGGGACGTTTACTGCTCAGCGTCGTGAGGCTGGCATGGAAACAATTCTTGTCATCAGCTGTGTGGGATACAGAAGACAGGGTTGCATTGTGCTATCTCAAATAAGTGATTGCTTCACACATGACAGTGCAGATGATCTATTAAATTGGTGGAATACTCACAAACAATATGTGGAGTATGTTGCAAATATATTTTTTAATTTATTCCCAGTCTGCACCTGCTTCTTCTGCAAAGTCAGATCAGGACTGATACGCTCCATCATAGAGCAAGGTGAGCACGGCCACAGCTTGGGCCCCATGGACACTCTACCAGTTTCCAGCCAGGGAGAAAAGCAGCCTTTTAATGATGTTCAGGGTGTTCACTTTACAGGGAACTGGGTGAACAAGGGGGCAGGCGGGCAGACAGGGCCCTAACAAGTAGCCATCATTGCTAAGACTTGCAAAACCGGTGACATCCTCACTGGGTTATCACAACTGAACAACATGCCGATCTACTTCTGTTTGCCACTGTGCTGTGGTGCTTCCTCCAGTCTGGACTGTGAAACTGGGTTGGGCTGTTACAACTGCTTGCTAGTGTCTGCTCTGGGTTTTCATGCACATTCGTTCAGTGGCACAGGGAAGTTCATAACAAAATGCCATAGTGCATGATCCTTTCACTTTTTTTCTTTTTTAAAGAGGGTTTTGAAAGACAGGACGAATAACAATAGAACTTCTTTTTATTAATGAAATCTACGTTTTGCGCTGAACTCATAGAAGTAGAGTCAGTTCTCTGAGTCACAAGCTTATAAAAGAACAAAAGCAGGCTATGAGCATCTCTAACTTCTGGGCTGAGTAACTGACAAATCCTGAGGCAACAGCAGTAATTTCTCAGAAAACCAGCCTGTTATCTCCTGCCATTAATGTCATCAAAATTAGCATGATATCACAATATATATTCACAGCAGTGTATTTAACACTGCAATACTAAGAGACTACCTGGAAGTTTCACATATGGTAGACAAACACTACTCTCAGTATAAAGGAAATGTAATTGAGAAACAGTACAAATTTTTAAATATGGTAATGTTATGTGAAAAACTTAGGAGAAAGCACTCAAAACCACTGAAATGCAGAAGTAATAATATATAAACATTACTATAAATGTTTACTGTTTGCTGTCACATAAATGCTTCACACTAATATTTGCCAGGGCTTTCTTTTCTTTATACAAGATTTAGAAATCCCCTTCTAGTCCGCAATGCCCCCAAAATGTCTGCTTGTTGCTATTTTTTTCCCCTTAAGTTCCTTTTTTTCTTGGCTACTCAGATCTATAAAAATCATTGTGGCAGAAAAGCCATTGTGGCAGATTCTCTGCTGGGGTGAACTGATGGTTCTGTGCTGATTTCAAGGGAGCTACATTTATTTATGTTGATAGAGAATTTGTTATTTTATTTTAACTAATCATATTATGCAGTCTCCAGGTGACTAATTCACACAACTTCCCATCTGAGGGCATTGATTCTATCTCTCCTGAGCAACGGGAATGGAGTTTACAAAAGAGATTGCCCTTTTTAGATTCTCCTCCTAGTTAGATCACAACTTACAGCCGTTAGGCATGCAGCAAACAAGACAGATGCTTCACTTTCAACCTGATGCTAGCGCCATACAGCTTAAAAATCAGTTTATAATTCCCGGATGCAGCAATGTGTGGAAACCTACATCACACACATGCATATGTCATTATGCATGTGATGAATGTGACTCTCCAACTGGAATAGTAATAAGATAATATGGCTCTTATGGGCAGTTATTGTTGTATAAGAAATTTGTGGGTACTGACCTTGATAGCCACTTGAAGAGGGTTGGGATCCCCTGCAATGCCTACCACGGTCCCCTCATAAACCTCACCAAATGCACCATGTCCTAGTGCCCTGGAAGAAAAAAAGAGAGAACAGATGTTACTATGTCCCCGGATCTAGCACTGGCTGAGCTCTTCTCTTCATCCAGTCCAAGAACAGGAATAGAACCTGCTGTAAGAGATGGAATCAACAACAGAGTTTTGTTTTAATCTCAAAGCATCTGAAAATAACTTCTCAGTATTTTCTGTCACTGTCACTAAAGCAGGGAGATTGGATCCTTGCTGGTTCTGAACAAATAAAGCAGCCTGCTCAATCCTAGGGTCCTATCACCAAGTATGGCAATAGCAAGGCAAGAAAGAACTGGAGAACAACAGAATAAGGTAGCTGCAAGCTGATGTCTTCAGGAGATGGTGTAAGACAGCACATAAGAACGATCAAGTTTTTCCTTCTAAAGTTTACATAACTTTGATCAATATCATCTGGATGGCATGGAGCTGAAGAGCAACCTAGCATGTATTTCCTTGTGACAGGAAATTTCCTTGTGACAGGAAATGCTGAAAAAGAAATACTGCTACAGATTTGGAAGGGAGTTACTACCAGGTGGCAAGTGTAATCCAGGACATCATATAAAAACACAGAGGTGAAATGCCCTATGCTTTGTGTGGGAACAGGGAACAGGAGACTCATGAACTTATACTTCTGCTTGAGAACTTTATGGAATCAAAATATCTTCGAGAACATAGTAAGTGTCACATCTGTCATGTTTTGGCTGGCTTGGACTACGTGCTTTCCAGTTAGTCAGACAGGTGGCCCTCGTTTTCTTGTCCTGGATACTTGATGATGAGTAAAACAAGCATGTGAGCCCTACCTCTGCCTTTGCTTCAGGCTGCATTTTCTGTCCTGTGCCAGAGAGCAACCCCTGCTGCAAGCCTTACCGAAGCAGAGAGATGTTCTTCCGTGGGATCTCCTTCAGCTCACTCAGAGTGGCGGCCTTCCCTGCAAAGCAGTAGTTGGGGTTGTAATCTGTCATGATGGCTGATGTGCGGATTTTGCTCAGTTTATATTCTGGGCTCTGCAGTCGTGCTCTGGCTCCTTCCAGCTGCTGCTTCTTAAGGTGATAAACTGGGGGTGGGGAGACAAATAAAAATGCACAAACAAGACAACACCTGGAGAGAAAACACAATGCTGGCCACACAGAACAGAAAGAAACCAACTCCGTAATTATAAATACTCAAGAAGTATCTTTAGCTTACCAGTATCACACTCTTCTCCATGCTCTGTAGTGATTTAATACTGGATATGCAGTCTTAGTCCTACAGAGTCCTAATCACCTGGGAGCAACTTAGGTTTCCTCTGCTTCTTTGTACATTGGCTGAGGAAAGGCTGCTCCACAAGACACCTTGCTGGCATCGAATCCCAAAAAGCATACCATCTCCCTGAATTAATTATATGTTTAATTACAGACTGACTTCAGCGTATATAGCAGTGGCTGCTAAAGAAATGCCTGCTAAGAGGGCTTTGCAAGCTCTTTTCTCTGTAGCAAATACCAGAACAGAGCAGTTCTTGCCCTTTGGGATTATGCTTGTGCCTAACTGTGGGGTGGTGATGTTTCCTATGACTTCTTTCTCCCTGTCCCTCTCATCCATTTGGGAGACCACAACACTCTGGCTCCAAGTATTAAAAGTAGTAGCATGTGGTTGGATAGTCTCTTTTTGTCTAATTTAACTGGGAAAAGCCAAGTCAAAGGGTGATAAGGAGTAAGTGTTTCTTACTGATAGATAGGCTGCCACAAGAGAGGATCATTCCAAGCACCACAATCACAGCCACCACAGCTAGAAGGAGTGGGAGAGGAAGGTGTCCCTCTGGGATAGGACGCTGGGGCACTGGAAAAAAAAATAGAGGTGCATTAATCAGAAAACTGTAAAGCATCCCTCTCAAGGTTGCTCCCATTTCAGAAAACAATACAGAGATCACAGCCAGACCATCTTATAAAAATTACAGCAAATCCCTCTACAGCCCTGGAGGTTATAAAAATACCTAAATAATTTTAAAAACATTGTGAAGATAGCAAACTAACTGATAAAACACAGACTGCTTATCCATTCTCCAGTTTTTTATTAATGGGTAACACCACCGCTACCAAGATGAAACTCTACAGTCTTGATGCTTTGGAGTTGCAAGAGACTGTGTCAGGAAATAACAGTGAATACCAGACATCAGCTGAACAGGCACAGTGGGAACCTGCTGTGGAAGGAAGTAATTTGTGGCTTAAATAACTCAGCAGTAGGTGGTATGTTATACCGGAAAGGTATTGATGCTTAAATATCTGATACACTGTGCCCATTCAGGAAATTTACACTGTGTCTCTTTACAGATATTTTACCTCCTACCTAATCTAAACCTGAATTTTGGAGATGTTGATAGAGATGCAGCTCAGCGTGTAAGGAAAGGACATCAGGAATTTTCAGTCATATGTTTGACTGACATTTCTCATAACACAGTGTTCACTGGAGCCACCAGCTGTAACTTGGGGATTTGACCATCAAAAAAGCCAGGAGGAGAGACGAAACAAAGAATACAGACATTATGCAATGAGGATAAAATTCCACATCTTACCAGTGCAGGTGACGTTGTCGTTGGCTAGTACAGCCCCCATCTCACATTGGCAGACTGGCAGGTTGGTGTCAGGGTCCCGCTTACAGTTGTCTGAGTGGCAGTGGCTGCAGTTAAGATAGATCTGAACCTCCACCTCACCGTGACTCTCCATGGCTGAATGAGGAACCAAACACAACAGGCGGGTTTAGTTTAGCTTTTCCCATATTGTTCCGGTAAGGAAAAAAAATAGAGCAGGTACCTACAACTTCTCTCCTTCTCTGCAGCAGAGCAGATAGCCCAACACAGTGTGGACACATGTCAGAAACCTTAGAGGGGCCAGGAGGGAAGAAAAGATTGGTTCCCTCAAGCAAACAGAAAGGTCTTGAAGTGAATTGACCTGGAAATGTCTGGGACTGAGGATATGCAGTTGAACTTGATGACTGGTGTCTCTCCTGGCTTAGAGATTGAGAGGAAAAAAGTCCCAGAGCACTATAGATGTATTTAAAGAAATGACCACAGCTAAAGATCTGGCCTGCAGAGTGACATATGCCTGAATGAAATCCATAAAAAGCAAACACAGGAGGAGAGGGATCAGGAAAGAGGAAATAGAGAGGAAGAAGGAAGAAGGAGGAAGAAAAGAACTAAGAAGAATAAGAAGTAGTATATTGTACCTGCCAGGGGATGCAAGAAGATCTCTCCAATGGGGTTCACAAAAGAGATGCCATCCTGCCCACCAGCTGTGATATCATCATTATCAGAGGCATGTCCCCCTGGGGAAAGAAGAGTATGGCTAGCTGATCAGTGCTGCATGCTGCAAAAACGTGATGCCTCTGAAGGGCTGCATTCGTTCCTGGCTCTTGTCACCTGGGGTCATTCTGCAACCTTCCAGGGATAGATTAATATGTATAGCGTCCTTGATGGATAAATGCTCACTTGACCCAGCCAAGCCAGTACCAAGGCTAGTGAAGTGACTTTTTCCAATGTAGGTTTCTCAGTTCAGCAAGGTAAAAATATATTTGCTTTAAACAGAAAAAAGAAATGGAACATTTTCCCTGGGCAACTTGGGGACAAATGAAGGGATGATTCAGCACACCTTCCAAATACTAAATCACGCAGGAACACTTCTACAACCTTGATTTCCCCAATTAAAGAGAGATGGTGGAGAGTAGGGCAGGTTTCATACCATTCAGCTTGAAGTATCTGTGAATCATCTTCTGCAGTAGTGTACCTCTGCACTGAGAGCTCTAGCCCTTAACTGCAGGCGCTCTGAAGGGTACAAAACTAGACAGCATGACTATTCCTCCAACAGACCTACCTCTGTAGCCTCCGCCTCCTCCACCAGAAGTACAAGCTCCTCCTCCCCCACCGAAGCCACCAGAGGTGGCCCACTGGAGCTTGGCTAGTGCTGGGGGACAAGCTTGACCCCCTTCTCCACCTTCCAGAAGGGACTTCCCAGCCTGAGGAAGTAGAGTCTCATCTTGCCAGCCACCACCTCCACCTTCACAGTCAAAGAGTGAGAGAACAAAACAAGAACAGGTCAGGCAAGCACATGCAGAGGAAAGTAGGAGAGATACTGTAAAGAGACAGAGATTGGCCCGTATTAATTTCTTAAGTGCCTGCATTCAAGTTAACTCCTTCTTTAAGTGTAAGAGAATATACAGACAAGCTCCTTGTCGCCTTGGATAATAACAAAGTGGAAACCTAATGCACAACCTGTGGTACATGCTGCATAACCAGCACCTTAGCACCAATTTCTAGTGGCATTAGGGAAATAAGGAGCCCACCACTCCCCTTTGGGAGAACTGGTTAGGGCTTTCAGACATGTGAGATGCTGAGCTCCCCGGGGAAATAAAAAATAAACTGGATTTCCTCATCTCCCTCTAGTGGCCCCTCTATAAGGGTATTACAGCAGGAGATGGAGAACCACTGGACGTTTTTGCCTCTTAAGAATGGATTCTAGGCACAGCTGTTACAAGATTATAAATGAGTTTCCCTTTCTGGTATAATTCCCGCAATATAATTCTTGTTAGGGTTTCAGGGGAGTAACAGGGAAAAAGTCTTTTCTTCGAGGCCATGGTTACAGTGTGGAGGACTGGGCTCCATCCCCCAAATATCATTTTCACTGAATCATTTCAAAGAAGAGAGGAGCCCTCCTATGGAATAGCCTCTACTGGAGCACTCATCACCTGTCCTGTGCATTCTCTTTTTATCTGGTGACACACCATATAAGAAGACATCCTTTACAGACTACCAGCATATTTCTAACAACTACTGCCACAGAAAAACTCAAAAAGACCAAAGAGAAGCCCCTCACTTCAAGCCTACAGGACAACTTGTGTATTCAGCCATCTGTTTCAGACCCTGTGTAGTTTTTAGTGTCTCACCTGCTGCCCCAGACCTCCCACTGACTCCAGGTACTGCAGTGCTGTTCTCAAATTGCTCCAGTGGTACGTCATCCAGGGAGCTGTCCTGAGCCTTCAGGTAGGCTTTTCCTCCTCCTCCTGCTGCGATGAGCAAAGGT
The DNA here is from genome assembly GCF_000699145.1 of Aptenodytes forsteri. Classification (NCBI taxonomy): domain Eukaryota; kingdom Metazoa; phylum Chordata; class Aves; order Sphenisciformes; family Spheniscidae; genus Aptenodytes; species Aptenodytes forsteri. The sequence goes on from NW_008795128.1 coordinate 5,800,478, forward strand.
TCGAAAATCCCATCCTTCTGCTGGAAAACCCCCCATCAAACATCAGAAAAACTTCACATCCCTTGGATATGTGAACTCACATAAACTCATCAAAAAGCATGAAAGCATCCCAAAGAAGAGTGGCCCGAGGCCAGGGCAATGCTACTGATTGTTTCCTAACTGCACCACAAAAATGTTTTACACAGTGTTTCTGTGTACAAAAATAACTGTTTAACTGAACACCAGGGGTTTTGGCGGTTTTTTTGGTAGGACTGCTACCACTATTAAAGTGGGATCCTGGTGTGATTCCCAGACCTGAGCTGTCAAGAACTGAGGAACCAGTTCAGCTAGCTTAGTGACAGCGACAAGTATGATCAAGGATATGAAAAGAGATAAAGAATTTAAAAAGACAAAAAGACAAAGAGAGACAGAAAGATAGGGAGGGAGGGAGAGAGGGAAAGAGAGGGGAGGGAGAGGGAGACTCCTTTTTCATCACCTTTTTTTAAGTATCATCTGCCATGATTGACCGTGAAAGCTAGTTGCTCTGTTGGACACTGCTCAGGCAGGATGCAAAGAGGAAATACTTACTCTAAAGATGTAGGTTGCTCCTCCTCCACCCCCACCTCCTCCAGCCCAGTCCTTCAGGTCCTTTTTTTTTTTGTAATCTTCTTCAATGAGAGATGACTCCCCTAAGCAGATCTTCTGGGTTTCAGGATTGCCCTGAAAGGAGACAAGAGATGCACTCAGATATCAACAAGAAGCAATACCAAAGAATTCATGCTGAAAAGAGGCAACTTTTGATAAAAGGATTTTCAAATCATTGGGTCTAGCATTAGAAGATACATATGTAAGCTTGCCCTGAAAGAGACAAGAGATGCACTCAGATATCAACAAGAAGCAATACCAAAGAATTCATGCTGAAAAGAGGCAACTTTTGATAAAAGGATTTTCAAATCATTGGGTCTAGCATTAGAAGATACATATGTAAGCATTCATGCCACCAATTTCTGTTTGTCATAAGTGGGCTTTTTGTCATTAATATGTCTAATACAGGGGCCACTGCAGTTAGTGGGAAGATTCCCATTGGTTTGGTAGGCTTTGGATTCAGACCTTAGTATTTAAACTTAGAGAGTATCTAACACAGCGCAGCCACAAGGCTGCTGGATGCTTCCATAAATAATATTAAATTATCTGAAATCCTGGCAGACAGAAAGAAACCTAGGCTGTGGAAAAATAAGAGAGGGAGCACACAACTCTCACCTACTAGCTCTCTGCTTAAAATAAGCAGAAGAAAACTGATGAAGAACTTATTTCAAATACCAGGAGCTTAAAGCAAAGCTCCTGTGGGCTTCATATTTGTTTGTGCATTTTGGGATTGTTTTTCTTTTCAGAGTTCTTTATATTTGTTTTGAGATTCTTTCTAACTTGGTTTATTGGTTCTTCCCAGTCTCCTGACTGGATTTCATTGCTGGATCCTGGGATTTCTATCTTTCATCACCAAACCTCAAGCCACCCACTGAATCTCACTGAATCATATCTGCAAAGCCTCTGCCCACATGTGCTTGTGCAGCCCTCACCCCAGGGCAGGCATCCTCCCCCTGCTGCCCCACTAAGATGTACAGCAGCTCATCTTTCTCCAGCTGGAAGGTGGCCGAGATGAAGACGCCATGGGACCTCTTATTGTGGTTCTTGGCTCCCTTTCCTCCAGCTGCTCCATAGGCAGAAATCCTGGAAGAAAAAGTAAGGAGTTAAAGAGGCAAATCTGACACTTCTCATCCCCAGAGCAACTCCATCTGCAAGCTCTCCCCAGCCTCCAATCCCAAACAGGCATTGCTCCAGAGCCGGCTCCCCTGCTGCAGCATCTCATGGCTATTCTTTGTCTGAGACCCACGCAGACAAGGCTGCTCAAGAGGATAGACCAACTCTACACCAGAGCACTGGAGACGGAAACTTCAGGAGTAAATAGCATGAGCTGGTGTAGCCAAATCTAGAAGACCAAGGCTTCAGGACTGAAGTGATGGCAGCACTTCCACTTGACCACATGCCCACAGTCACTCCTGTTCTGACGTCTTCTAAGTCACCACTCCACCTGTCCATGCTTTGTGGTAGCTCAGACACAGATCCTTACAGCTACCGCTCCTATTTCTCTCAGTTCACTGCCCCCTCCACCCACTCAATACAGATGGTCTCACAGTTATGCTTGCTGAAACTCCACAAACAAAAAGTAGTTAAACGTGGCTGCCTCTCCAGCACACGCCAATACTCACCTGTATCGGTTTGTGGCTGGCACTCTCCAGACTTGCACTCCCCGGAGCCTGCCCTCTTTCTCCACAGTCACTGACACATTGCTGTTCCTATAGGCACTGTTGCACTGAGCTTGAGTTGGCCCATGTGGACCACTGGCACCACACGTTGTGAACCACCAGAGAACAACAGATGTGTCCCCTGTGACCAAAACAGAAAGGTTTGGGGCAGGTGTGAGCTTCCCTTTATTTCTCAGACATGTGCAATAACTCACAGAACTATATAACCAAAGGGCAAGTGCCATTGAAACAAACAACTGTTCCTGTTGGTATCTTTCCTTAATGATCCTTCGATAACAAAATTCACATTATTATTCACAAAGAACATTAATGATTTTTATATAAAAACCAGATGATCAAGAGAAAGACTATGCTGCAGCAGTATATGCTATCTACAGGGCTTTGAAACTCAATATGTTTATTTGATCACATGCTTATTATTATAATCATACAAAAAAAATGCTTAAACTTGCATTTACAGTGTTGAGGACTTGAAAGCCAGTACATGCTAAACTTAAATTTATCTGTTCAACTTCAATGCAGCTCCCTCGTAATACAATCCACTAAGATCCACCATTAATTATATGATCACAGAGTACTTATATTATCCCAACTTTATTCTAGTCATAGCACAACTACTGCTCTGTATATAGTCACTGTTTGCTTTTTTCCCCTCTCACCTTATTTCCTGCACGCTATTTAATAAATCATGGACTGCAAATAAACCCCATCAATTGGAGGGAGGGGACTTCTGAGAAGGGGTTTATCCAAGTGTCTCACAGACATTATCAGATTTCTCTTCTCAGTGCCAGTATGAAGCAAGGAGATATTAGTCAACTTTCCAGATGAGAACCGAAGCATATATATAGAAATAAAAGTTGAAAACATCTGCCATTATGGCTAGTGACCATCTATGAAAGGTGGTGAAAGTTTTAAGTAAGTGACTTGTCTCAGGCTTGCACAAGAACCCTGTGGCAGCAGCAACAGTCGGGAGGACAGCCTCTTGCCACTTTCAGTAGGGGCCCTTTTCCCTGTCTCTCATTAAGCATTATTCTTTTGTTTCTACAACAACGCAGCAGATAACCATCTCCTCCATTTCACAACCCTTGTCCAAGACCCAAACATATCCATCTTGTCCAGTGAATGAGATGAGGCTTAAGAATAAAACTATTCAATAATGTATCTAAAAACTGTATGATGCAGTGCATGCACAAGGCCAGAGTCAGAAGTAGAACTGTTTAAGAGCTGGATGATTAAAATAGCAGTAAAAATCACAAACTTTTGAAAGAAAAATTCTAATCTTGTTTAAAGGAAAAGGCAAGCAAAACTATTCCCAACAGATGTCACCCTGTGAACACGTAGATGGATCATTGGGGTAAGAGTGTTAGCTACATTACAGAAATCTCTGCCCCCTGAGCTAACAGGAACTGACAGCAGTACAGATTGTCACATTTCAGGTGGACATAGTCTTCAGGAGGTGGTGCAGTCACACACAGGTATTTGTTGGCAGCAAAGCAGCCTCAAGTACAACCTCTCCCGCTCAGGCCCTCCTTTAGACAGCTCTTCTCACCCACACAGTTATTATCTGTCCTCCAGAGTGGCAGTCTCTACTGCTATCAGTAAACTGGTCCCCAGTATCCCCTGTTCTCCTAGTTTTTAATCCAGTTTTTCTCCTCAGTGGATTTCCGGATCCTCACTTCCCCTCCCTGGATCTTCATCTTTACACCCCTATTCTCCACTCATTAGGTTCAGCTTCACTGCCCACCAAGTCCCAGTAAATCTCTTTCTATCCCCAGCTCTCTGTACTGGTCTACACCTTTTGCTCCTGTGCTGGCTTTTGTGCACTCTGAATTTGAGTCATGCAGCTTCTGCTTTTACTTAAAGCTTCTTTACTTAATGATTCTGCTTTTCTTTAAGGCGGTCCTGCTGTTTAAGGACTGGTGAGTTGGGATCCAGCAAACTGCTGCCCTATAGCCAAACATGGTCTCCACATATTTGGGATGGATTATATTTAGTTGCCCTGTTGCTATAGGGCAGGCAAATCACACACAGGAGATGATAGGAAGGGAGCCACCTTTTATAGCCAAGAGACAGGTTTTCAGTACTGAATCATGTACCTGGGAGGGAGGGCTCTTCCAGGGGGTTCAGAAGGTGCTCATCCAGGATACTAATCTCCCGTGGGTACTGGCGCTTCCCACCAAAATGATTTGGTTGTCTTCCTGTAATAGTTTGTAGAATGGATGAGAGAGATGGGAGGATGGTAGAAAAGAGAGAGAGAAAATTTAAAGATCACATGAATGAACCAAGTACAATAATACCTTGGGCAGAAATGGTGTTTTAAACAATCATATTTTTTTATTATTCTTTTGGGCCCATGTTTTGGGTTAGCTACTTGTATTTGTGCTGAAATCAGTGGGTCTTCACAACACAAGCTCTCCATGTTATCCTATGCAGGCTCACCTGCAGGATAAGCTCCTTGGCCAGCAAATTGCACTGGCTGTGCACAAGAGACTTCAGGAAAAACATAGTGTGGGAGAACAGATACCACGTATTGATGCTCTGCTGGTCAAAGGGGCAGGTGACAATTCTGGACAGGCAAACGAGTGGAGTTGTAAAGGAGAGTGAGAGCAAAAATTGTTATCTTTGGTTCTGAATGGCATCATGGTAAGTAAACCAGCCTAACAGATAGCTCCCCTCTCAGCAACCAACTTTGAGCACCTCAGACCTTGCTTAGAGAACAAAATACCAAATAAAATTACATGTCTCACTAACATACACAGTTAAGAAACAGCAGCATACCCTTGACACAAGCTGTAAATCTTTGGACAAAGCTTTTTGAAAAACACAGAACAAAATGCTACATTTCTGACCAGTGAAACAGGCCTTTAAAAATCAGCCATTTCTCAGAGAGGAGGGACTTCAAAGCAATTGCTGATCCAAAGCATCTGAATGCATTGAGAACATCACACAACCAAAGCTGCCTTACAACAAGAAAAAGTAATAGCTGAACCCTTGTCTTATAATCTGCAAGCATCCTGTTTCAATAGTTAAATTACCCATTTTATGCAGATCTTTGATTGGAAGGTCTCTGTAAGGAAAAGGAGACTTCCATTTTATGAGCCCTCAGTTAATTTAATACTGAACATTTTTCATTAGTTGAAAAACATTACAAATATTTCAATTTGTTCCAGTGTGAGAATCTAACAGCTGTTTGATGCTCTATTCAAAAGAGGCTCACTCAGTTCCAGCTGGACAATTATCTCTGCCGCAAAGCCACTGCTCTAAATAGCGATAATTAACACCCTTGTTAGCTGTGTCAGAAAGGCCAAATAACTAATTGAAGCATGGAGACCTTACTGAGCTTTTACTCCTGAGAATATTCCCCCCAGGTCTGACTGAAAGCACATTGATGGACGGAAGCAAAAGGGAGCTTTGTACTGACACACTCTGTTCATACTGAGATAGAGAACTTCAATGGATGGAGTTGTCAAGCCAGCGAAAAATGAAATTAACTCAAAACAAATGATCTGGATCAAAGACAAGAAGGAAAACCAAATGAAAAGACGATGCATGGCCAGAAAAGATGCTTGGTCTCCCAAGGCCTGCACTGAATTATGAATCCCAAAGGTCACAACAGTTTCAGATACTTAGAGACATACAAGAAGTTATGTTTGCCAGAGCAAAGGAATGTAAATCACTCTCTGAAATAGAGAGTCAGTCTGTGTGTCTGCATGGATTTTTTTGCAGCATCCCAACTGAGTATCCTAAGGCAATGCCTCGTTTCCAAACAAACAATCTTTCTTCCTTCTCCAAACAGTCTCAAACCCTCAATGCACTGGAAGAAAGCTTCTGTCTCCTCCATGCTCAGCAGCAGACAAACTGCAAGACAGGGTGAGCATCACCCTGTCCACATGAGCCATTAACTCTTAGAAGGCTGGTATTTTATGCACTGTCAGACGTGAATTTGTAAGGTGGCATTTTCTATGAACATGGTGTAGCCCTGGGATGCAGGGGCTGGTGCTCCAGTCTATTTTAGCTTCCACTTCCTCCTCTGACAGCCAACATGTTGACTGTAAGTGAACAGAAGGGAACAAGACTTAATTCATATTAAGGTGTACCTGTATCAGAAAAATATGAAGAGTACAGGACTCCTTTCTCCAGGATTTAGCTAATGCTGTTGATTTTCACACTGAAAAGGGACAGAGGGAAGTGTAAAGGAGAAAGACAGGGCATCTCCTGCAGGCAAAGAGCTAAAGTAACTCAGTCCTACTTCGCTGTCTCTGGGACTGTAATGAAAAAAGATTTAGCGGTCCTGGGGCCAGTATTAATCAGAGTAAGGTGCCTCACAGGATCCTCAGAGTGTGCATGGTCTCCTCAGAGATCTCACCTTACTGATGAAGGTTGGAGTATTCCTGGAAGCCTCTCCAGCTTGTCCTGGAGTGGGACAGAGAATGAGGAAGCTGCACCAACTTCCCCCTTCCCCATCCCTTTGGTTGATCTATTGCATTTCCAGTCAACACCTTCTTAAATCAGCAAAATGAGGCAGTAATGAGGCTTGAACCACCCCCCACCATCCACCTCAAGCAATGAGACTGGCAGGTCAACAGAACCAGACTTTGCTGGGTCGGGGACTCCAAAGTCAAAAACTAGAGAGATGTTACACAAAAGCTCTCTTTGGACAGTCTTGCCATTTATAAACCAGTCTTCTGGGAAATTGTAAATGATGCACAGAATGAAATGTAATCCCTAGGGTCAGGGCAGTAGAGCGCACTTTGATAGACCACAGACCTGTGATCTTAATTGGAACAATATAATGCTCAGAGCACCGAAAGGTAATAGTAAAAGCAGTGACCACATAAGCGCTGAGGAAGGCAACAATCAGCACTCTATTTGCCGAGCCAGCCCATGTTTTCATATTTAGACATTCAATAGTCAGACCTCTTCCTATTAAGGCACTAGTTCACTAAAATGATAAAATGTCTTTATGCCTGTCCCCTAAAAGTTCTCACAACAAACCAGACCCATGTCATCTGGTCTGTGACATCATCTTATACAAGATGATTGTACGAACCAGAAGATGGTTTCATCTCACCTTTTTCACAGGGAAAACATCTGTCACTGCCCAGGAGCTGCCATCCAAAGAATGGTCTGTTTGGTTTTTGTCCTTATTGATGTCCCCTGAGCTGCCCTCACTACCCACTTGTTTTCCTCCTAAATCTTACTGAATCTTTCCTCTCGATTTTGAGGTATATGGAAAACCTCACCTTCTTTCCCAGCTTGCATACAGACAAGCAGTGTTTTCGGGGTCTGCACTGGGTTTTGTAGAGCAATTGAACTACAGGATTTAAATAGAGGGAGAAAATAATATTTACATCCTAGCAAGCAGCAAATTCTTCCTTCCTGCCATACATCCTTCCTGCTGCCCTCATGCAAAGAATTCACTGCTTGGATCTTAATTGGCTCCATCTCTGACATCTGAAACCTCTCCTTGCCAGGGAGAAATAATTTCATTACTGAAAACACAACAGAGCTGCTGGGTTTCTCTGCAACCTAACTGAATTAAAGTCATGAGAAGACAAATGCAAGGGGGTTGCTTTCAGAGGCGAGAAAACATCAATTTGCAAAGAGGATTCAAGGAACAGTGGCAAGTGCAAGGCTTCCGAGAAACATGTTTCCTTCATGATGCCTTTCTTCTGCATGAGTCACACATCTCTGGGTCACACCTTCAGATGGGGTAAGTGGCAGCTGCTCCTGGACATCAGTGCGATTTATACTAATTGAAAATGAGGAGCAACTTGGGCGATCTAATGGGCAAGCTCTGAAACACTGCTGCAGTGGCATTTAAGCCCCACCTATTTACCAAAGGATATATCCCTACACCAGAGCCAGCAAAATGTCTGCAGGTAAACTGGAGGCTGTATTTGCTCTCAGGAGGGCAGTAAACCCCAGCAGTTGGGTGCACATCAGCTGGCACAAGAGCATCTGGAATCACTCCCTTCGGTTTCCTCAAAAGATTTCAAAACAAAGTGTTAGCATGGAGGTCCCAAAGTGTTTGGGAGCCAGGGGTGTTAAGGAGCTGGAGTGAACAAATGACAGTACCATCAAGGAACATCTCTTCCTCTTAATTTCAAATTAAAATGTGCATGCTCAGCATTTTACAGAAGGGTGGTTTCAGTGCCCACAGAACAAAGGGACAGAGAACAGGAGACTGAATCAGACAAAGGTGGGAGGGAAAAGGGGCTTTTGTTAATGAACTTTTAACACGTCTGTTTTGACATAAGCCTTCCCACATGTTATGTTAGGCTGCAGCTAGCCTCTGCAGGGACACGTTATTACCCTAAATGCTGACATACTGCGTGTGGTGACACATGAAGAGTGGCACAGGCCCAGTGATGCACATTTTGTTTGCAACACAAGTCACAATTCAAGTGCTGCATCTTCACCAGTTCCTTTATAACAGAGCATATAGGTCTTCTCACCAAGGATAAAAAGAAGGCAGTTTCTAATATTTGCAAGTGGTTCAAGTATCCAACCTCTCTTTCCACTTGCCCACTAAGAAAATCCAGCTCTTGCTAACATACTTCAGAGGGTAGCACTGGCTCCGTTTTGCAGTGGAATACATTGTCGCGTTCGCAGTAATGAAGAAAAGGAAAGCATGTCTATTAGGTATCTGGCAGTGACAGTTGATGTACCTCCTTGCAGGGTAAAACAAACTTGTTGCAATAATCTAAACTTTACTGTCAGAGAGTCACTTTATTCCTTCATTTTCTTCCTTCCCTCCACTAAAATATGGTGACTTTCCCCTTTGATTTCCACAAATTCCCTTCAGCTATCAATTGCCAGGGTGCATAGGTCAGCAGGGACTGCTGAAGAACAGTGTGATGTAATCCTTCCATTTAGGGGCTAAGGAATAACTCCAGTGTTTCTTGCCAAGACACTCAGACAGGTCTCAACTATGTGCTACAGGACATCCCAGATTAGAGAAAAAAAGAGCACTAGGAGACACTGACACACTGTAAAAATTGTCTCCACTAGCAATCTGCAGTAGGTCTGAGATAAAATGGCATTGTGCTGTGAAAAGCTAACACAAATGATCCGTGTGCACTCTGTGGGGGGAACAGAGCGTGTGTGTCTTGGATCTGTGGGATGCTGATTATGCTACTCATTCTTTAAGGGATTCTGCAACATTTGTGGCTCACCGTCAGTGAAGCAGTTCAGTCCAAATGTAATATTGTCGATAGCAATGTCAGCTTGGGAATTCCAGCCCCAGGTTGCCAGGAGTTGCAGTTGAAACCTTTGCAATAAGACAGAAGTTTTAGAGAAGACAGACAAAGGGGCAGGGAGGGGAAAAAAAACCCTAAAAATACAATGTTCCCTTATCATCGAATCATGATCATCACTATTTAGAATATTTCCTCCAGACAAGCCCAGCTGAGTAGCCAAAAGGACTTGCTAGAAATCTTATCCACACATCAACAGTTAGTAATGACCAACCAACATTCATATAATGCCACATTTCACTGGGGAACAAGAATGTACTTCCCCTGCTATCTGCACACACATGTAGAAACACAAGCTGCTGTCCCTCAGTAATATTTATACATGGACAATCATCCTTATTCAATTGCTATAAACAGTAAGAGAGTTAGACATGTGCAAAAGGGAAGGGAAAAAAGAATCTCATTCTTTCCATCACCAAAGAGATAGCCAGAATAAAACCTGAACAGAACAACAATATCCAAATGGACAGGAATCTTGGGCCTGATCCTCAGCCAATGTAGCTCAACAGGGTGACATGAGTTTATTTCAGCTGAAGGTCAGAAAATTTTAAATTTCAGCCATAACTCCCTGAAGTGTTCGCTTTCTGGGCTGTCTCATCTTTTTTTACCATGACCAGGTGTTAGCTACTTATCTAGGAGGTTTGTCATGTCCCATGTGATTGCCACATTCTGAATTCACAAGGAGGAAAGAAAATGGGCTGAAGGATCTCCTTCTAATGGAAAGGACTGAATTGTTTTTCATTAAGTTTCAGAAATAAACAGATGTCTGATGTCCAGCCCATTTAGAGCTTATTAAAAGCATAAGGAGAGGACCTCCACTGCTGTCACTGGTGAAGCTCAATGATGATTTATGTGAGATCAAGCACGGACCTGCCTAACACATTAGTCAGTCAGCCTAGGAACACGCTTGTCCCAAATTAGTGGCAATAAAGTATGTGTGCGTATTCCAACCACCAGCCAAATGTTGGTCCACAACCACAGTTAATATAATGTTGCATAGCTGCATCAGAATCTTTAGGGATAAGCTGCTTTCACCCCAACTCAGGAATGGCCCCCTTTGTGCTTAAATGAAAGCATTCACACCTATACGATCTGAGCACTCTGGGAGTAAGTGTTGGTGCTGCAAATGCAAATCAAAAGTCCCCTGAACGACCACTCTCTTAGCTATGGGGTTAGCAGGGGAATTTGCCATTTGATCCCCTTCCTACAGAAACCTGCCTCTTTATTAGCGATTTAGCAATAGTTTTGCATTTTCATACCTTGTACATAAGTCCACTGATACAAGACAGTAATTTCCCCAGCCATTTGATGGAAGAGAAAGTCACAGCACCCTGAGTCCAGGACTAGGGCCCTTCTAGGACCCACAGCCATAGATACAGCACCACTGCCTACCCCTTACTTAAGACACCCACATTGCAGTGTTCCCTTAGTCAGGTCAATCTACTGCATCTGGTCCATGGAGTAAGAGCAGGAGAGGGTCCACGGCACTGCTGTACAAGGTAGACTTCTGCTCCAGCTGAGTACAAATGGGAGCCTGGGGAATGACCCCCTCCTCCAGTGCATGAGAATAGACATCTCATAAGCTCTGGGCTTTGTATGCCTCCCCTTCCTCACAACTTCAGAAAAGGGGAGGAATTTGCCTTTTGAACTCTGTGCTGTGTTAGCCAGAGGGGTTTTCAGTGTTCCTGCTCATTGAGTTCATTTTGCTGACTCCAGCATATTACATTCTTCAGCGCTCTGATGTCTGGTCTTCTGCCTGCCTGATTTTCTTCTGATAGCAGCCTTTTTCCCTGTGTGTGTGAACCAAGTGAGTGAATTTGCCAGCTGATCACCAGAAGCAGTTTTCCAAGTGGCTAGATGCCCAACTGGGAGGCTGATCAGCTAACTGTGTAGTTTGTCTTCCTTCTTGCCTAAGAAATAAATTCATTGGAGGAAGCTGTTGCTAAAAACCACTTAAATATCCCCTCCAAGGCCACCTCCTTCTATCCGCTAAAGCTTCTCTCCTTCTGGCCCCATCAAGCCATTCGTATCCTGCTACAACAACTATTTGTGCTGCAATTCACGTCTACCCCTTCTCCTTGTATGATCTGTTCCCTCCCACCCACTTTGCTACTGGCTATCATTGCTTCAAGGAACCAGGGAAAAACAGCCCTTTCATACTTCCTTGGGGACAGCAAGAGAAGGACAGGAGTTTCCTGAAGATTCAACATACAGGAAAATGGCATGCCAGCCCAAACTGTGCTAAAAAATTCCCTAAGCACAGCATTGCTTGAGTTTGCATTACTGAGGAAAGCTGCCAGCACCCACGAATATACAGAAAAGTCATTCATGGAGGTTTATACCAAACTGTGCTAAGATTGTACAGCAATGTTCACCATACGCCTCTGTTTACAATTGTTTGCAACTTTGCCAACCTTAAACCAATTTAGGCTGAACTTTTCTATTTTGGGTGATTTAGTATGACTTGCCTACCAGTGAAAATGTTTTGCCAGTTTTGAGGATGAGGCAATGCAGGGATTCATCACTTTGACCATGCTCGAAAATGCTGACAACTTTTTAAGTGCTCTGCGCTACCAGGTATTGGAAGCGGGATCTGAAATTTGTGAGGAAGAGAGTCACATGGCAGGGATGAGGTTTTTTCCATTTGAATGAGAATCTATTCAAATTTTAGTAAAATGTCCTTGAAAATTTAAAATCCCTGACAGTTCCATGCCTGGTAGAATTTTTTTAATCCTGCAGTCTCCTCTTCCCTGGATATTTTCAAGTCTGGGGCTAAACGGTACTTTCCATGGCAGTGCTGTTATTAACTGTGTCAGGTCCTGCTTCAGCTACATGAAGTGAGAACTCCCCTTCCAAATTAATGAATACACTTTTTCTTCCCCAGCCCTTCTTTCTTTTGCTGATCCTGGCCAAATAGGAGAAAGAAGCTGCCTAAACTGAATCCAGAGTGAACAAGGTGGCATCTTGGAGAGGTTGGGGAGCTCCCTGGAAACTTTACAGCAGGGGAGTTTGGACTTGGGGTGCGGGGGGTTTGGGCCTGAGATCTACGGAGAGAAACAAACAACCAGTCAAACAGGAAGACTGGGAATAAAGCTTTATTGTAGGCCTGGGATCATCAAAATAAAAGCGCACAAGAGAACTAGGAGGAGAAGAGAATGGAAGCACAGGGAAGGGAGTCAGACTTAAAAAAACCAACACAGAGACATAGCACCTGCTGAAAGAGAGATGGAAACAAGAAGCAGGGAGGAGTTCAGAGAGGGAGATTATGACTGGAAGCATGAGACAGATAAAATGGGTTCACAAATGGGAGCTTGAAGGAGAAGGAAGAGAGACCAAGTATATGAAAACAAGGAAGAAAGGCACTGAGTGCTCACAGAAGCAGGTGAGACAGGACAGAAGGAGCAGAGCATGGAAGGAACAAGACAAGAGGCCTAGGATGGAGCCCAAGTGTCCTGGGAGCACAAAGAACAGGGTTTTCTCACTTGGGGCAAATTGCAACACCTTCCAGCAAAGTGTGTGCTGCTTCTGCTTCTGTTATAGATCAGTGCAGCAAATGACAACTTATTACTGCTGTCAGGCACTTGGCTAGCTCAGGTAGCACAGGTCTGCTTGCTAGATTGAACAGTTACCGCTTCACCCACAGTGATTGTCACTGTTGTGTCACATTAGTTTTAAATTTGTTTGAAAATGGCATACAAAAAGGTTACATGAAGTGAAACAAGATGGAACTACTTGAAACAGACTGTCATAATACATGCATGCATGACCTACCTACTTCTTTCATTTTGCCTAAGTGCTCAACTCTTTCAAAGTATTTGAATATCCATTTTTTTCATGCAGTGCTGGCTAGTGCTCCCTAAAGCCTCTTGCTGTCCATTCTCTCCTGCCACAGAAGATCCATTTCCCTTCAGAACTGAGGGCTGATGCAGAAATCGGAGGCTTCAGGGGACAAGCATAAGGAACTGTATATCAGAGGAGGCAGAAGGTCTTAAATACCTCTGAAGAGCCCCTAGGACTCTGCTGTGGTTAGGTCCACATGAAAGTGCCTGCAGAAAAGAGCCATTCTGGACAAATTCACTGGTCATACTTTACATATGCAGAACTAAGCAGATGCTAATCCACAGGGCGCCAGACTGTGTCAGACAAGAATATTAAATACACTACCAGCATGCAGACCTATCCTATCCTAGAGGAATAATTCATGGCAAAGGTGCGTATGGTGAACACATGATAATCCCGAGACCAAAAGTAATCATGAAATTAAACTACAAAGAGGGTAGAACAACATTCTCCGTCTCCGAGTTTTACTACTGCTTGGGTCTGAATTGCTATCACTTCCAGACCGAAATCCCTTAGCCTTTTACACAAAGGTGCAGAGAATATTTGAAGTTAAAAGGAATCTCCTCACACCTTCTAATCCATGAAGTTTTGAGACATTATTTATTGCCAATATTAGGCAGATATTTTTCCATTTATAATATTCACTGTATAGACTTTGAGATTTTTTTGTCCTAAGTGTGATATGAAACAGGCTTTCCTGAGGAAGACGCAAAAAATCAGATTGGAGCAATTTAAAAATTGTTTGTGTCGTGCAAAATAACCAGCTGCCAACACCAGCTACATGGCTTGAGATCAAATGACACTGGGTGAGGGAGGAGAAATACCTGAATAAAAACAGATTGGGCTGAAATTCTTCGAATCTTCAATATTTGACTTAATTTGAAAACCGATGTCACACTGTATTTTCACATCTAAAACTGTGAAAACTAGTGCAAGGCTGATTTGGGCAACGGTCTTTTCCTGAGATTGTTGCATCAGTGATGTGGCAATGAATGATCACCAATTGCCTAGGCTGCACTGATATAGACTAGACAGTTGTACTGGCTAAACTGTGGTTTTACCACTCATTTGACTCACATGGCTGTTTTTACTATGGGAGTACAAAGTGCAGCTACGCTAATATAGCTGTTTCCCTGCTGGGAGCACTTTGCCACTGTGAGTATACTGGCTTTCTCAGATTGGTAAAGTGTTTCTAGTACAGACACTTGCTATTCCCAATACCTAAGCACTGTTTGAAGCTGCTTGCAAGTGCAGACACACAGTATGGGCTTGTGCTGAGCTAAGCTGTGTATGTGCATGAAGATATGCACGTACGACAGAATACTTCCTCAGCAAGCAGAATTGCAGTACTCCTGTAATTTTTTCAGTAGAAATGGCCCTGGAAGAAGGCAAGAATGAAAGTGATGCTTCACAACAAAGACAGTAACAATTTACTAAATCTCTAGAGATAACCTTGGATGCTGCCGGTGGAGCTCTTACCGGTTCTGAAGCACTGGCATTGGTAAGGTTATGAGAAACCAGTGGTCACTCCAGCTCCCTGCTCTTTCCCACATTGGCAAGGTGATTGGAGCTCCTTTTATCTCTTCCCTGACAGAGAAGGAGACGGTACCATTGTAGCTGCCAAAAACATGCACTGAGAATTGGATCTGTAATAGAGGAAGAAGAGAAAAAGAATGGTATCCTGAGATAAAAAGGGAAAGGTACTCACTTCTCCCCTCTGTGGGGATTTGAGACACCAAACCTTTGATCCTGGGTCAAATTGTTTAATCACACACACCACTAAGGCCCCCATTGCTTGTGTATGACTCAGCACTGTTCCTAGCACAGAATTTTCTTGGTGGAGACCCTGACTGATGCTCCTGTTAGGCAGCTATTCTCCAACCACTAATGACAATATCCATGGCCTCAGACACCATCTGGGTGAGAGAGCACTGGTTTCCTTGTTATCTCCTTCAGGAACAAAAAGTAGTAAAGCAGAGGAACACAGGCTTAAATTCAAGAAATGCTTTATCATTAAATGCTTCCACTAGAGTTAGGCTATTGCAGAAAAACAATCCTAAACGCACTCCTCTTCAGTGCTCTCACCAGCTTAAAGATTCCTGTGAAAGGGTTTGAACCACAGTTTAAATCTTTTAAGGATTCCCATTGTAACCACCTAGGTTAATGAGTTGCACTGATATGGCTCAATCTATACCCAGGCACTATATAGGGCACAAAGGCACTCCGAGGGGAGAGCTGCCCTGCCCGAAATGCCCTTGAAACCAGGAATTAGGCTGTCTCTAGAGGCAGGAAACCTCAATCCATATACTTGCTCCAAGTCATAGGCACCATCTGGACTATAGCACCCATATGACAGATGAGCAACCTGATCACCAAGCCAAAGAATATTTTGAAGCAGGACTCGTTCCTCTTTCTTTGGGGCACCACTTTCACTTTGCCACAGAGCAAGAGAGAACTGCTATTTCCACCACTGCTTTGGCACTGAGCTGCTTTTTATATGGCAGAGAGCACCAGCACCAGCAGGAATGGGAGCACACACACGCACGCGCTGCAAAGAACAACCACAGGAAGTTCCTTGCTCCTGAAATGTGGGTTCAAATCCTTGCCAATGGAGGAGAGAATGGGTCCAGATCTCCTGTGACCTGTACACCATAACCAACAGTTACTGCTTCTCCTCCTCCTGGTTTTGTGAACCAAGGTCCAAGTACATTTTATTTTGTTGGAACTACCCAACAAACTTGACCTGGATTTATAAATAAATATAAATACTGAAGTTACATTTTTGGCACCTGCACTATATTTCTTTTGCCAGCTCTAATTAGAAGGCATCAAAGCTTTCTGTTTTCTTAGCAGGGCTGGACTCCAGCTCAAACTTACAGCTTAATTTTCCTAAGTGTTATAAGTACAATATTATTTAATATTTTTAATTCTGACATCTCAGAACTCCCCTTATTCTTTGTAGACATTTGGGCTGAAGGCAGGTTATCTGATTTTATCCATGCCAGGTTGCCCTCACCTTTTGAAATTCCTGAAGAATGGAAACAGAAGTTTATTATCTTTACCTATTCCTGGAAAATCTAATGCCTACTAACTTCACACTCCTGTTCTCAGTGAAACTGTCAAGTTTGTTAACTCCTACGAAAGTACTGCAGAATTTATGAAGAGCAGTCTCAGCAGCAGGTATACTGGATGGCTCAACAGCCCAGACAGCCAGCTCCCTTTCCTACAAACCAAGGCCACCTCACACAATTCAGGTGCTGGGTACCCTTCCGAGGAATAGTCGGTACAGTTAGGCTGGGGAGTTTTCCATACTGAGGAGTTGATTTGGGGCTCCTGCTTTCACTTACTGGGGATGCACCTCATGTCTCCTTTCCAGCTTTCAACAAGTAGCTAGCTAGGTGGTACAGCCAACTCTTCTGCTTTCCAGTGTTTCGTAGAGTGTGCAGAGGCACAGGACAATGGGCTAATTGTTCAAACAGTACCTACAGTCTGATGATTAACTCCACAAAGGTGCTAAGACAGAGCGATATACCTGGTAGTCTTCAGTGGCAATCCTGGCTGGCAAGCTGGCACTGTAAGCCTTGGCCATACCGCTTGTCTGATTGCTGTCTGCTCGCAGGTAGAGGAAGTGTCCTGTGAACAGAAAAGTGAATCAGAAAAGACAAGATGATGTTTTGCTTTTTTTTATACTCTCTTGAAATAATTTAACATCATTGTGCTGAAGCACAGTGTAAGTAAGATGACAAGCATGGCTCGAGAGCAAATCTATTAGTGAGTCTATAATGAGCACTCTGGTAGATTTCAGCAGCACAAAAGTCAACATCCCAAACCCTTTCCTGGAACATGAGTGCATAAACCTCAGACACCACTCAGGTATCTTCCCATACAGGGGCTCACACCAATCTACAGTGAGCTCCTGATCAGCCCTAATTCTTACACCATCAGCATCAATGACTCTTGCTGAGACAAACACTGGGCTGGAAGAGCTTATTCATAGTCTCTGTTCCCAGGGACAGTTTATACAAGCTCTCAAGAGACAAACAGGACGCTCATATGGACACCTTTCATTTTGACAGGGAACTGTGAGGCAAGGCTCATCTGTGCTAACACTTCTGACTTTCAATCTAAACATGTAAGGGTCTGGCCTACCTCCTTCTTATTTACCAGGCTGACAGTTCTGGGAATTATCTGACTCTTTTTTTATTGTGGTATTCTATGGCACAGAATGTGTATGATCACTTGGTCTTGGGATATGCTCACATGTGATGCTCTTCCTAACCCACTGGCGGAGTCTGGCAAGGGTCTCCAAAAGATTTGTTTCTACAGGCTGCCTAGTTCTGCTGGGCAATTTTTACTTTGTGATGCAGCAGCTATCATGTTGCTGCTGCAGTACTCTGCAACTCCATAGCTCATAAGAGGAAGAAGGAGGGAAGAAGTATATATAGAGAAAAATTTTTTTAAGGTGAAGGAAAATCCTAGTCTCCAATAGTTTCGTGTTAACTTTGTTGCAGAAGTTGTTTCATATGAAGTTTTGAATCATGTTCAAAAGTTAATTTTAGCTACATTTTAAGTTGTTATAGATAATACTGATGCTAAAGTTGATTTGGCAATGATGCCAAAAATTTTAAACCAATTTAAAAACACTAAGTTCAAGGCTATTGTATATATACATACACAGAGAGAGTGAGAGAGAACTATAAGGAACCTACCACCAGTGGCTTGCAAGGTAGACCCTATAAATGAGTCATCTTGAATCATTTCAGTAAAGCCCTGAATAGACCAAGGAGATGCTGCAGTTTCATTCAATGTCCAGCCACACGGACCCTCTTCAAAAGAGCAATGTGAGCCCTCTGGGAGACTGTCTACAATGGAGAATAAGAAAAAGCAGGAAAATAGGAGAAACTTGATTACGGAAGAACACAAACAGCAGCAACAGTCAAAACTCACTGTGGCTGTCTAAGCTACCCAACTTACGCTACACAGTTTTTCAATGTCAAAATATTAATAGGTCTCATTTTTTTATTTCCAGAGTCACCATCAGAAAGCCAACACTTTGCTTCTGGAGATATTTGAGACTTTGCAGTTCTGTCCTGCTCTAGATACTGTGCAAAACTGCAGCTCCCACAGTCTAAAGAATGGTAAATTACTGCCATACATCTGTAAAGGCCTTGCTGTATATGAAATTGCAGGCATCACAAAGTTTTCTGTGTCCACTTAAAGGAAAGCCAATCAACAGGTTATTTTAGATCTCTGCCACTGTACTTGCAACAAAGCTAAATGATGCTTCTTAGCACCACATATACTGAGTCAGGGGATTTCTCTGTCATGATGTGCAAGATGAGCTCTGAACTGGAATCTTGGAGGGACAGATTTATGACCATGTTGGTGGCTGGCACTAGAAAGATGATCAGCACCCTCCACTGAAGGGAAGTTCAGACCTTGGGTCCAGAAGGAATTTCTCACCCAACTGCAGACATGTAAATAAGGTTTTGCCTTTCTCTGAAGTAGCAGCAGCTATGAAAGGCAGGTCATTGAGCTCCTTACTGCAATATTTAAAAAACCAAACCAAAAAACCCAAATCCATTTTATCCTATATAGGGTGAATTTTCAAAGAGAACCTTGGTATCCAATTAATGCAAATAAGCTAAATTAATTGAGGAGGCAAAATACTGAATTAATCTAGAGACAGAATCAATTTAACTTATTTTTCATTCTAAATTATTTCTTCTAATTGGATGAAGGTTCCCACAAAATGCCATGCCACATACTCACCACACCTCACTCCTTCCTGTTCTTTGGCAGGGCAATCACTGATGAATTCACAGATTCGTAGGTGGCTGACACAGCCTCCATGAAGGCAGGGGAAGGTGGAGCCCTTGTCATATATATCTTGGTTTTCTTTGTCTAAAGGAAAAAAGAGAAAGAAGCCCAGAGATGAGTTGGCAGAATGTGTATGACCCTTCACGTGTATCAGCCTTCACGTGTAGGACCTCAGAAAGTGTCCTTTGCGTGATAAATGATACTCACCTCTTTTTTTTTACCATGCAGGTTTCTATCCAGTATGAGATTCCTGCAGATCACCTCAGCTCTCACAGAGCCCAAATTTATTGCTCCTTTCTCTCTCATGCACTGTCTTCTGCTGCGTTTGTGCTATTTTTAGATAATAAATTTTTTTTTTTTTAGAAAAGGACCTTGTAGTTTCCTGCCGTGGTGTGCTCCTCAGTTCTGCACACGTGACTGTGCATCTGCCAGGCAGCTGTGGCATGCTGCATGACACTCTGCTGCTGGAGGCAGAGATACCCACTTAGCTCCACTCCTGACAGACACATTGCTATGCCCTATTGAGACTCAGGCTTAACTAACACTCGTGCTGCTGACACATTTCTGTGCCAGCTCTGTGGTATCCAGCCCGTGAAGACAGCTGCTTCCCCAGCAAGTCAGCTCACTGTGCAGGAACTTTACTCATGCACCCTAGCTAGTCTAGTGTCAGCTATACTCCGGGAGTATTTGACTGACTGCACAGGTACCCAGCAACCAGGCTGAATGCAATTTTAAAGTCTGTTATTTCCCAAAAGCTTGACTCTTAACGCACCCAGCCTGTCCTGTGGATGTGTGTGTGCACAGGTCTGTTACGGACCTGCAGGTTTGTGTAGTTTCTGGACCTTTAGCAGAGCTCTGCACAGAAGTTCCACTGGGATTGTTAGTGCTCTGGAAAAAATGCAAAATTTAGGGAACCAATTCCAGAAGCAAGAGAAAAGGACACCTCTGCAGCAATCCAGATACAGAATCTGAAAGAGTATTTCTTCATGGCACTGTGTTGTACTGGGTACATGCATCAGCTTGTTTGGGGGTATTTATCATAGTGCTTCAGGCTGTATGTATCCCCACAAAACTCCATGTCAAAAAAAACATTGCATTACAAATATAGTATTTATCAGTGCTTCAGGCTGTATGTATCCCCTCAAAACTCCATGACTGTCAAAAAAAACATTGCATTACAAATATAACATTTGTTAAATTAAAAGATTAATAACTGCAATAAAATTAAATCTCTAATATGATCAAAACCGGTCTCGTGAAATATTATGAAACAGCTCTGTGAAACCAGTATTCTCTTTTGACATTTGAAGCTTTTTATATTACATTTCAAGCTATTTCTACAGTGTCTGCAAAACAGAGGCAATAACATTATATTAATGCATGAAAACCAGGAAGTGAAGATGATTATGTCTCCAACCTGCAGGCTGCCTGTGCCGACAGACTCTTGTACTTCCAAGAAGCCTAAATGACATTAGCAAGGTTCTGCACAGCTACTGAGGATCATTTGCACAACATTCACAACAGGACTGTAAGTGCCAGGTAAAACTGAGGATTTCTGAGCTGAGCACTCAGTACTTTGGAGAAAATAATTACATTCCAATTATTTTCATTTTAGACAGAAGTTCTCAGCATGGCAGTAGCAAACAGATCCCATGGAGTGCAGATTGATGTTTCTTTTCTTCATAAATTTGGAAGATAGAGCCCCAGTATGGAAAAGGCCTTGGTGACACAGGATAGTCTTTTGTTCTTGATTATTTAAGAAAGAAAAATATTAAATGCTAAAATAATCTAGGCAAAGACTTTTTTCCATCGCTGTTGCTGGATGCAGCATAAACCCTGTTGTTTTCTCATACAAAGATCAAGCAAAGCAAATGTGAAAAGCAGAGAGGATCACTTAAATCAGTTCTACAATTCTGAGCCTCAACCCTGCCTTCGGAGCATGTAAACATGCTTGCACACCCATAAAACACATGCAAATGTGACCCTTGACAGGTAAGCACTGCCAGAAACCCCAGAGGAGACTCAGCTTTCATTTATCTCCCATCTGACCGACTCCCTGATCACATTCATCGATTCTGGTGAAGATGCTGCTCTCTTTTCTGACTGCATTTGGTTATTCCAAACCTGACTGTATTGCAACATACCATGAAAGCAGTTCCTGAGCTGCAAGGAGCCCACTGCTAGTACTCCAGCCTCTTGTGCTCCACAGTTTGAATATAGCAAGGTGATTTTAAAAGGTCTTTCTATTCGGCCAATCTGGGCCATCAGGTATTTCCATTTCACCCTGGAAGACAACAAAGAGCTATCAGACAGACATACAGCACACCAGAATCCATGGAGTCTCTAGCATAAAGATTCTGCACTGTACCAAATAGAAGTAATAGTATTCACACGGGGAATAGATCGATGAATGTAAACTCCAACATAACAAACAGGTGTTAATATAAAACAAGTGATGTTCAGTATACCAAGCTCACGTTCAGTTATCTTTGCTGCAGAACCTATTGCTAATGATGAAAAGATCCAACCATTCCCAACGATTCCTCACTTAAAATGGGGCTTAAATTATCACCAATTTTGGACACACACACCCATATATGCCTTCTACATATATGGTTGTGTTCTGTTTGCCCTTGCAAGTACAGATCAACCAAGCAGCTGCAGAAGTCTCTGGATCTCTTCAAACTAGGAGGAGATTGTATGTTCTGGAAGCAAACTTCTGGCCCTGAATGTTTCTTGGTCGTGTCAGGTGCGAGAACCTTTTTCTGTGCGTTCTCTATCTAATCTCCCAGCTTAACAAGCTAGAGTGCACCCACAAAGCAAGGGGAAGAAGAGAAGCGGTGTTCCAGAAAATGCAGATTGCTCTGGCAATTTACATTTCACCACAGAACAAATGCCATAGCCCCTGGACAGCAAAGGTTTCTCAACTGTGCAGCACTTGTGGCAGTTCAGAGAAAGACAGATGGTCCCATGCACTCTAATTTTAAAGATGGTTGTTAGGCATTGAAAGCCAGAGAGAGATACTAAATGGGAATTTTCAAAGTACCTCACTCAAATCAGCCTGATGGAAGTCAGGGGATCCAGGTGTCATCAAAAAAATCCAGCAGAATTCTTAAAAGTCTTTTTATTTTTATTTTTAAAAACTGTCCTTCTACCTCATGTTAACAAGACAATAAAATACAGTTAAAACTATACGTTACTATTTTGGAAAGGGGTTGTAGCAAGGATAGTGACAAAGGAATCCTTGCTCTAAGCTCTCTTCTGAAAAGAGCACCAGACAGAGATAAATTTACCCATACCCTACATGCTGCTGATGTTGCCGGGGGCACCCTGGCTGAGTGACTCCAAGTCAGTGACAGTGGGATGATAAGGAGGCCAGGCCACGGTGTCAAGATGTGTTGCTCAGACTCTGCTCCTAGCATTACGTTTTCATTTGGGAAATGCCTTCAGCTGCCATGAAGTGATCATCTAGCCCTCATCTTGCACCGGAAACACAATAGAAGACAACTCCTGGACAACAAACACATCTCTGCTGGACACAATGTGAAAATCACAGACTACCTAATTTGCAACTTGCAAAAAACCCAAAGCAACTTTAATTGTTTATCACCCTCTCCACTGTTGCTTGCCACTTAGTTACCTAACTCATTCTTCCCTCCACAAACCAACTATATACCTTTTTCTGGTGAGAGTTTCTTACGATCCCTTCTATGGCATCCCCCCATCTTCCACTTTCACCATTGTACACACACATAAATACCCACAGATACCTTAAACTCATCTGAGTTGAGCTCCTCTTATCAAGATGACCCTATTTCTCCTGTTGCCTGTCCCATCATATCATATTCAATAGTTCAATATAATTTAATTCAGCTTCGGAAATCTCCAGCCCTGAACCACAACTGCACCATCTCTACTACCCAACAAAGGAGAATGGCTGCTTTGCTTTCATTTTGTATTACAGTGCAGCTTCAGGAATGTCCAACACTTACAAATATATCTTATAAAATACACTTATAAGTATATCCCCCCATGCCACACTGTGGCACAACATCCGAGAGCATTCAGCACTGACCCAGAACTGAATCACTTCTGCTACATGACACAGCTTTGTTCATCGCTCCATTGCATCCTGTTGGCCACAAAAATCAATGGGCCTTAATCAAATTGGTTCAATGAGCCACTGAAGGTAAGGACAGTCTTTAAATCTTTTGAATTTACCTATTAAGCATACTAGACCTTCCAAGCACTGAGACATAGTTCTAGCACCTCCACCAAGTTACAACCCACCCCCTCAGCTGAGACATCACAGTATCGCCAGTGTTATCACACCCCTGAGTGCAGGAACCTGTAGCACACAGCCTCTGATTCACAACCAGTGTTACATTTAGTGCTAGCAACTAAAGAGATTACTGCCCCACAGCTTAAAACAATAACTAGTTCAGCTGCTGCACCTTAATCCTACATGGTTTATGAGCCAGACATTTTGGAACTTGCCATTTATAGCCTGATACATAAAAATAAATGAAAACCACTGGTGATCTAAGTCAATAAACCAACCTCTGAAACATCAAAACTGAGCAAGACACACTGTCCATTCTGCCATCTCTGCTGGGAGAACTGTGGCATCTGGTAGAAGAGCCAGGCCATTATCTTAAAACACTACTTGTGTGAACTGGCAGCTCTTCTGAGTCAGAGCCCTAAGGTCGCACGAAACATTCTAGTTCTGCACTAAAATATCTCTAGTACTGAAATTTGACTTCGTTTATAACACCACAGGAAAAGCTGACAAGCATCCAGAGACCGCAAAAATGACAAGTAGCTTTGCATCACCCAGAATACTTCTGTGTATGGAGTCTCATCATCATCAGGGTATTCCCCTTCAGAGAAAGCCTCCACCCCAAGATCCAACTGCAGCAAGATTTCTAATGCTGTAAATAATTATACTTTCTTTGCTTGGTCCCACTATCCAAACAGGGGCTAGTCAGAGCCGATTTAGTTTTCTTAACGGAATCAGGAATGAAGCCCATTGTCAATCTAGCAGAAGATGGATCATTGCAGCAGGCTTCCAGATAAGCCAAGCTTGGCAATACCTTTACTATTGATTTTATGTCAAACCAGATCTCAAGTAGTGAAGTAATATTACTCTTCTTCTAAATAGCGATGTTAAAATTGATCTGTATGTATGGAAGGGCTATCAGAGTCTGACATAATTTTGAGACATTTGCCTGGATAGAAAGTTTGGAGCTGCAAGCAACCTGATGCTTAAGGCAAGAGAATTCAAGATTCACCCTGCAAACTTACAATTTCAATTTTTGATTTGTTTTTTCAACTTTTAATTTTCATTAGCCTCTCAATCTCCTCTGCTGAGCAAAAGTTTTCCTCCCCCTCCTTACCAATCCTTTCTATGCCATGCCTTTCCCTATCCAACAAAGGTAACTGATCATTAATTTCAAGAAAGACTATTCTAATATTAAGAACAACAATTTCTTCATTAAGGGTGAAAAATTCAATAAAGCTGAACAGCAAAGCTGAAACCTTTTCTGAATTAGGGGGACTCACTGTATGCGTTATTGCACAAAGGTACGTACACTAAATGCTTCTAGGCTCAATCAGTGAACCTACAAATTAGAAGCTTTACATTACTCTTCAACATACAGGAAGTTGTTATCTGCAAGTGTTCACAAACATCCAGTTCTAGCCATTGGACTTAAAAGGAAATAGATGAGAGAGCAGAACACATGCCTACCCCTCTTGCCTTCACCAACCAGTTAGAGGGCTCTTATTTGACTCAGTGTATTTTTGGGTGCAATTTCAACAGAAGCATGAGGGGCAGTAAATCATACTCCCAAATTAGTGTTCAAAAATCATAGTCTTATATAACAGCTGGACAGCCTCTCCTTTTCTAGCTGCATTTTTTAATCGAAATGGCTGTGCTCATTGTTGTCAGTACATATTAGGCATTTTCTGAGGACGCTTACCAGACTACTCCCTTTCAAATGCTTCTGTAGTTGGATACCTAATTTATGAAACCCAAATGAACATACGTGTTTCTAGACGTTCAGACTAGCTATATGGCAATGTTTCCATGTATAATAGTAGAAGTTAAATAACTTTTGTGGATAAAAACAACCACATTAGTAGATCAGAAGTCTCAAAGATGGTAAGTTTCTACAAGTGTCTCAGAAGCTGGCAGGACATTTTAGCACCACCATCCACCCCCCCACCTCACACACACCCCCAAAAAGGGGGGGGGAGACAGAAAAAACTAAGCAATAACTGTTTTGTGAGGTTGGCTAACTGAAAATCCATGTGTGCACATAGCTGCGAACTTTTTGCTTTTTGACCTACCAAGACTATCATGGCTAGTGCCTTATATTTCAGAAAGAAAACAGAACAAAATCAACTTGGCTTATTGACCATGGAAAGGGAAAAGATTATCCCTGCCCCAAGCGATGTTTTTTTATTTTCACTGAAGTGTGAGTACTTAGAGTTGAAAGAAACTAGCTCCTTACTGAAATGGCTGACAACGCTGAAATAATTGTGGTCAGCAACAAACACAAGCATGTGAAACCATTCAAAACAAAAGCACACAGGACTTAGAAGAATCTTCAGCTGTGACTGTTTCTGGGTCTGCCTGGTAAAGAGGGAAAAGGTGGGATAAGCAAAATAGTAAAAAAGACATTAGATGTGACCTGAACAAGCACCGTAACTGTAACCCTGAGAAAGTGAAGGCAACTTTCTGAGCCAAATGCCAGATGAAGAAGGCTTGGACTTGCAAGCAAAGCTACAAGTTCTTGATGTTTGAGCTCTACTGAGATAATGAGAAATATAATTTTATATATTTTTTGTAAACATACAGAATTTCAAACACCTCACTCCCTCAGTGGTTCTCCCTCTAATGGTAGTAACTCAGAATATCCATGCCCTATAGGTGTGATATATAACAATAGATACTGTGACTTTGCCCTAGTTGTTCAGAGGACATGATGTCTGAAGGTTCATCTGTTTCTTTGTTCTTTCACTAAGGTACATGTGTGAAAAAATGAGTGGCAGCTTCTATACTACTGATTTAATGATAAATCCTAGTAGTTAGTGAGGTGGACAGGACAGCAACTTTCTCTCATGCATGACATATATCTAAGCTTTTGGGAACTGTGTAGCTGGTGGATCCTGAAGGAGGAAACACCATCAGGAGAAGGTTTCTAGGTCCAGAAAGAGGACAGTTCACTGGAGTGGTCTGGTGCAGCTGGAATTTATGGTGAAGTACAGCTTGACCCTGGAATTGAGGGGTGACAGAAGGGACTGAAGTAGAATTTTCTGGAATGCCTGATTATCTGAAAACTTGACACCTAGCCTTTTTTCTATATCTGAGTTTCTGCTCTGGTCTCAAGACAATCCCTTGGTAGTTATTGTCAATGGTTAAACTACATACTACACATAGGCATCTATCTCAAGGTCATTTGCTCATTGTCCTCCTTGTTCTGCTGTAAATTGTGTGGCAGTGTTTGGTTAACACAGAAAAGGTTGCAGAACTTCCACTCCATATGGAAAGCCCCTGGAAAGGGGGAACACTTCAGGATGGTCTCTCTCCTTAACAACCACCACGTTGTTAAAATCTTAATCATGAAGCGAATGTTCATTTCAGACTACCTGCCCAGTAAGAAGCAGCTCAATCACTGTGTTAGAAATAAATCTTGTCCTGCCTGCACGCTCAGATTTTTCTGGAATTGTGCAGA
The DNA here is from genome assembly GCF_000699145.1 of Aptenodytes forsteri. Taxonomy (NCBI): domain Eukaryota; kingdom Metazoa; phylum Chordata; class Aves; order Sphenisciformes; family Spheniscidae; genus Aptenodytes; species Aptenodytes forsteri. Next base: position 5,827,439 of record NW_008795128.1, read on the forward strand.
GATTTTAAAGAGTTTCCCTGTAAAGAGGGGGAAAACGAAGGGTATTTGACCTAACATGGTTCCTAACTCTGTTTTGTCTCTGTTCCTTCCCCTCCTTTCTATCTTGATTTAAAACAGGACTCAGTCACTTTCCATCTTTAAAACCTTAATACTAAACCCTCTAAGCTTACCAGTGCTTCATTTCACTCACTAGGAAAAAGTAATACCAGTGTCTATGCCAACTTCCAGTAAAGCTAACTCCATTCTAATAAATCTAAATGCCATTAGTTTTAGAGAAATTATAATCTTGATTTCATGTAGAATTGCTTTGCAGTGCTCAAATAAGCTGTTAAACAACATTTATGATCCATTCCAGAGATGCTGCAGTGATTGTGATCAAAGCCTGGTCTGGCCAGCTAGGTATATCAAAAGGGTATTTTATGAGTTTATATAGGGGAATGCAGCTGTGGCTGCAGTTGCAGAAGCTTGTCAAATACTCAAAGCAGCAAGGGCAGTTATAGGTAAAAAAGGACATTAGAAACTGATCCCAGAAAATGCAACAGATTCCTTGTGAAATTGGCAAAAAGAATGGGAAGGAGTAGCCAGGAAGGAAGTGAGCAATAGCTAGAAGCAGGAGAGAGTGAGAGGGATCTGAAAGAAAATAAATATGTTTTTTTAGTCAAACTCTGCTATCTTTGGCTGACCAGGAGTCTTGGCTACAGATCTCCGTGGCAGCCTGGGGAGTGCCAAAGAATTCAAAGAAAACAAGAACTGGGATCTATTGCTTAAGTTCTCCATGGGAGTCAGTCAGGAGATGGAAATAAAAAGCTCTGCTGTGTGTCTGACCCAGGTTCTTACAAGGCAGATTGCAGAAAAGGAAAACAAGCGCATGGAAAATGGCAAAATCAGATGACACATGGACTTCTCTCCTTCTTTTCCTGTTGTGATTCATTCCCTTTGCCCATTTCTCCTCCTTACTGCATTCTGCTACACGCAGGAATGAAAAAGTAAAACACTGGAAAGATCAGAGAGAAGAGAATACAGGACAAGATCCAGGGTTGCTGCACTTCCTTTTTTTGCCTTCACCTCTTCTCACCTCTAGCCTCTGTTTTTCCCCTCCCTGAACTCTACAAATGAAGCAAAAAAGGATGCTCCAGATCTTAGCAGACAGAAGGAGGAAATTACAAAAGAAGTAAAGTTAACCCTACCTCAAAATGAGAAATGTGACCCTTGTAACAATGATAGGACCCCTTGAATACTTAGAGGTATCAGTCATGTTGCCAAGGCAGTCTTTGGACTGGGTACATTTTACAGCTATAGTCCCAGCATCAGTGAGAGAGTCAACCACTCTTGACCCTTCCAAATGTGAGGGAAGAAGAGGGAGTCCTAAGCAAGTGTGTTCTTTGCAAAGGGGACGCACAAAACCTGGGTCAGTTATAGCATCCTGTCAGGAAGCTGTATGCTTCAATCCTGACAGTTCTACCTTCATTTTCTGCTGTAACAGCAGCAATGAGCTCAAGAAGGGAGAAGACACTGATAAACAGCGGCCTGGAGAGACTCCACCCTACCCTGCAATTCAAAGTCTAAACAGCTGCAAATTGATTGTCTTACCCGGCATCCTCCTCATGGCCAACTCTCAGAGAAATTATTATATTTCTGTTTGTCTCCACATATATGATTTCAACTGTGAACCTCTGGAGGAGAGGAACAGCATCCTGTGAATATATGGCCAGTTCCAGCAAGCAAGAGTCCAAGCTCCCAGGCAGGATGGGGCTATGCAGGCTGAACTCACATCTATCTGGGAGCCTACTGGTGTTCAGGAGGAAAATGTTCCCTGTGAGGAAAAAAAAAAAAAAAAAAAAAGAAGAGACACACAGTGTGGATGGAAGAGAGATAAAAGAGGAAAATGGATAAGAAGTTTGAAGAAAGGAATCATGAGAAGAAAGGAGAGGACTATGCACAAAACCCAAAAAGTAACAGAAAGTAGAGAAAGGAGAATAAAGTAAAAATGAGGTAAGTAAGTAAAGAAGTGATAGAAGGAATGAGAAGAAACCAAACAAAGCAGAGTGAAGACATGTCCAACAAAACAAAAGCCAAACACTTTGCAAGTCAGACAGCAGATGTGGAGCCAGCCCTGGCTTGTAAAGGATTGAGTTTCCTAAGAAAAATCCAGTCTCTGTAAGCAAAAGTAGCTTATCCTAAAACAGGGAGATACAAAAGGAGTATATAAAGGGGCTGGCTGTATACAGGGTACATACATACACAACTCAGGCAGTACACATACATTATATTGCTCTTAGTGACTCGGGCACTGACAGCACACTTACGAGTTGTGCACCAGAACCAGCATATGGCAGTATTTTTAGTGACATGTGCCTGAGGCCGCAGCCTGCTGGCTCCTGTTGCTGCCACCCACAGCTGCTACCAGTGCTGGGAGAAAGCAGATGTCCATTTGAGGGGAACTCTGTTGTAACTCTGCCTACCTTCAACATCTCCACGGGAGGAACTGTTTTCCAGAAGCAGCTGCTGCCTCTCCTGAGATACCACGACACCAACTGAAGATAACACCCAGTCCGGTTTTCCAAAATTGTCTGTAGACGTCACCCATGAACAGCTTGAGCCGATGATACAAGAGATTTCTGTTATGAGAAACCAAAGGTTTCATTGAGGGCTTCCCCAGTTCAAGGGGCAGGGGTGATGCGGGCACATGAATGGGCAGATCTACAGTGTATGGGGGCTATCTCTCCCAAGAAATGGAATAGTTGAAGGGAAAAAAGAAAGTTTGCCTTGTGCAATAACAACAGAGTGTCTCGCAGGGTGGGTGCAGGAACATGCCAGAAAGAAAAACAACCCTGCAAATTCTTGGCAGGTGTAAAGGAGCATCCTCCCACCGGTATCGACAGTGAATTTACAGCAATGGAAGGTCTAGCCCACATGTACATAAAATCCTGAATGAGAGTAATACCTAGTGCAGCAAGGATATCGAAACTGTACGGATTTAGCATTTTGGCAGAGAGGAGCAAATGAAACTCTAAGGTGAACCCTTAGAGTCTCAGCAATAGAAAGAGCTTGACAGGGTCTCAAGCAAAATAGCTGAGCAATGCAAGCTTTACGTACTTTTTTTTGGGGTGAACCCTCTCTCAGCAATAGAAAGAGCTTGACAGGGTCTCAAGCAAAATAGCTGAGCAATGCAAGCTTTACGTACTTTTTTTTTTTTTAAACAGTTTTGCTTTCCTCCTTGCAGGATGGACAAGAACACCCTCTTAACAAACTCCAGAGTCCATTCGCAGCACTGAGAACACTAGATCATCCTGGCCAGAATTTTTCATAATCAGCATATTATAAACCAGACAAGAAGTAATTCACTGTTCTCTCATCAATCTAATATAAACTCCCTGAAGGGATGTTAGCTGCACAAAGCTCTCCCACACAGAGTGGGGCTGAATAGATATGGTAAGCTGATATTAACTTGCACGATATTTATTTTCAGTAGTAATAATAATATTACAGCAATAACTGGAGGACCCTCAGGTCATATAAGAAATTATAAGAGACTAAACATTAGTATTTGGGATCCTGATGTTCAGAGGGTATTCAGACCTTGCAAACACGAATGACATAATGTTATCCCTTTCGTAGCTCTATTCCTGGCAAGGAGAAAAGACAGTACAAAGAACAGAATTAAGGTCAGGGATATAACAAGGATAGGTGGTTGCACAGGCAACACAGGTGGGGCAGGAATAAAAACATAAGAGCCTCCAGAAGATTCGCTATATTTTAACAAACTTTCAGAAAAAGAAGCAATGGAAGCATCTTTTGAGTGCAACAGCCTAAGTAGCCAAGTTTTCCTAATTTTTAAAGTTAATTGTAACTACCTTTTTATAAAACAGCACACAGTGTGCAGGGGTAAGAGAAACACAGATGTTACAGAGTTGCACATCACTCTGTCTTGGGACAGGCTGTGAACGCCCACCTGAACACACATCCTCCCCAGCCCTGCCGGGCCTGCTTGCCGCTGGAGGTTACTGCCTCTCTCAACCTACCAGCTGGGCCAACCACCTGAATAGCTTCTCAGCCCACCTCATCAAATCCATACAGCTTAGCAAAAGCCTATTGCACTGTTCAGCCCATCATCTTTAAATGGAAGCCACAAGCAGGTGAACTGTCAAATTGTGCGTGTGCATATGCAATGCCGCCTTCCAGCAGGGCACAGGAAGGAGGACACCAGCCACTCTCCCGGCTCTGCTGGATCTAAGGAAAGATGTCTGCACACAGCTTCAGGCTATGGTTTGACGATCCAGTAAAACAGCTTTAGGGATCTCAATAGCTCAGAAACTCCACGGCTGTGTGAGACAAAGCAGAGTCCTGATTGAGACCTGCTGTGCTGTTTCAAATTTATTAAAGTTTGACAGGTTAACTCAGTACCCACAGACTTATTGTCAGTAGTAGTAATATTTTTATCAAGTAAAAATCTAGTTGGTCATAAAACCCAGAAAACAATTTCTCTCACAACAGCATGACAGTGCAAGAGAGCGAAGTGAGAGCTCTGGAAACAAAAAATTCCTTTTCTTTTTTAAACAGAGGATTACTTGAAACTAGTATTTATGACAAAATCATTTCATTAAATCTTACCAATACCCCTGCTTGCAGTAGCAAGGACTGTACCAATGCAAACTTAATCCTTAGAATGCGTTTCACATAACAAAGCAGTTTGCAGCTCAGATAAGTGAACATAACGTTCTCCTTCAAAAGCACTTAATTCCCATGCTCTCCAGGCTATATAAAGCCTATCTGCCGCAACCTGAGAGGATCTGAATGCCTGGAAGAAGAGTCTGAAATAGATCAGTGAAGTTGTTGACATCTGGTAAAAAAAGAGCTTTGTGGCAACGGATCATGTGCACTGCATTGTGATGGAAAGATCAATCAAGAAGAAGATGTTGTTTAGCATAAACTGCAGAGCAAAAGGACTGGGTACACTCATGAGGTCACTGTATAAGAGAATACTGAAAGCTGCAACCTCTGACACTACCGTGTACCACCTTACAGACACTTCATAACCAGCTTTGCTTAGCACCTATGAACCTGGAGAACTTCAAGCGTAGGTCCCCAGAAAGGCAAAATGTGACAGAAATGAAAAGGAAAAAAGTAAAATAGAAAGAGAAATATATCTATATTACCACAATCAGCAAAGGACACATTTTAAGGTGTTACAAAAGTGCTCTGAAGAAGCTTAGATTGAAAAAAGCTCATGGACAGTCACAGGGCATGTCAGAAAGGAGGTTCACACATTAAAGAATCAGATACCTTCTGCAAGATGTTACTATAAGGAACTCCTCTCTGGCAAGTCTAGGTCACCTTGTCACCTCCTGTAAGGAATGTATATGACTTTTCTAGCATGCACAGGCCTTGCTTTATTGTTTAGCATCTTCATTAATGACCTGGACCAAAGGGGCAGAGTGCACCCTCGGCAAGTTCACAGAGGTACAAAACAGGGAGGAGCAGCTGAAACACCAGATGGCTGTGCTGCCATTCAGAGCAGCCTGGACAGGCTGGAGGTTGCGCTGATAGGAACCTCTTGAAATTCAATAAAGTCCTGCACCTGGGGAGGAATAACCCCTGGCACCAGTACATGCTGGGGGCTGACTGGCTGCAAGGCAGCTCTGAAGAGAAGGACTTTGGGGTCCTGGTGGACAGCAAGCTGTCCATGAGCCAGCAATGTGACAAAGAAGGCCAACAGCTTTCTGGGCTGCATTAGGAAAAGCATTGCCAGCAGATCGAGAGAGGTGATCCTTCCTCTCTATTCAGCACTGGTGAGACCATAACTGGAGTACTGTGCCCAGCTCTGGGCTCCCCCGTACAAGAAAGATATGGACTTACTGGAACAAGTCCAGCATAGGTCCACAAAGATGACTGCGGGACTGGAGCATCTTTCATAAGAGGAGAGGCTGACAGAGCTGGGATTGTTCAGCCTGTAGAAGAGAAGGCTCAAGCGGATTTTATCAAGGTGTACAAACACTTGATGGGAGGGAATGAAGAGGAAGCCAGACACTTCTCAATAATGTCCACTGGCAGAACAAGAGGCAATGGGCACAAATTAAAAAAACAGGAAATTCAACCTGAACACAAGAAAACACTTTTTTACCGTAAGAGTGGTCAAACACTGGAACAGGTTGCCCAGAGAAGTTGAGCAGTCTCCATTTGTGGACATATTCAAAAGCCATCTGGACATGGTCAAGGGCAACTGGCTCTAGCTGACTCTACTTGAGCCAGGGGGGTTCAACTAGATGATTTCAAGAGGTCCCTTCCAAACTCAACCATTCTGTGATTATTTCACTAAATGAAAAGGCGTCACTTCAATTTCAATTGTTTGCTACATCTATCCTGGCACCACAGTAAGACCAAATTAATCCATCTATCTCACAAGCATTTTGTCCATCTCACTGGTTTTTACAATGCCTAGAAAAAGAAAACTCCAGTTAAAAAAAAAACTTCATTCGGTATCAAGAAAGGTAGTTTGTTCTGTACTTGCTGGAAAGCAGCTCCACTAATGAGCTTTTATTTCAAGAACCCAAATCTGGTGGATTTCACTGTGCTGATGAAGAAGATTATTCTGATTTTTTTTT
>NW_008795128.1:5834140-5847247 GCF_000699145.1 Aptenodytes forsteri
GGGTTTTTTTAATAAGGAAGTAAGGGACTCCCTTAGGGTTACACTGGCCTTTTTGAGTCATTGCTCCATTTCCAGTCAGAAAGCCAGTGGCACTGCTTTCTGGTAAAGGGTCCTTGTGAGTCCCAGCATCTATCTTGCACCTAGATTCTGAAGTAGAAATAAGGAGGATGTAAGGAAGAGGACTTGTAGTACCTGGTTTAGAAGGCTGATGCAATGACACCATCCTGTTTTTTATCAGGGAGAGCTTCTGAGGTGGATTTGGTGAAGAAGAGTTTTCTTCATGTGATTCAGAACAGGAGACAACAACTATAACAAAACAAAAAGAACAGGGGAAGAGTTGGTGTTTCTATACAAAACTATGCTCCCATATTGTTAAACATGAACATATATTCAACAAAGCCCTGTTATATTACACCCACCCTCATTACAGTGTACTGGTGCGGTACTGTCCTGATGATGTTTCAAAATAGCCCTGCCACTTCCCAGAAACATAACTACAACAAAATATTTTACTTACTAACGTATTCTTTACTATTCTTTTTCCACCCCCATTTTTACCAGCATATAACCTCTAAAGAGACACTGTATATTCCAGTAGTGCCCATGTTGCAGTAACAGTACCTCTAGATGCCTGCCAACAACTACACCTCTAAAGCATTCATGTTGGATGGGGCTTTGAGCAACCTGATCTAGTGAAAGATGTCCCTGCCCATGGCAGGGCGATTGGACTACATGATCTTTAAAGGTCCCTTCTGACCCAAACCATTCTATGATTCTATGAGTAGAAGAAGAGTTCAACTGTAAAATATATGTTAGCTATACAGTACATGACATGGATTTATCAGCAATCTTTTGGGAGGACCTGAATAAGTGCTCTCATCTTCACCACACAACAACAACGCCCCATCTGAAACTAACGCTAATGAAACCTTTGCAACATTGCACATATTCAGAGAACAGATTTCTTTCTTACTGCCAGGCATGAAGCATGGATTTTCAAAGCAATCAGGTAACTTTCTTGTATCTGATGTCTAGTAATACATTGTCTCTCCGATACCCTTCTTATTAATCTGCCTGCACTGCTCTATCTCAGGGATTCTCTTGTCATGTATCTGTAAAAACCTTCATTGGTAACTGTGACATTTGATCATAATCATGACACCCATACATATGCATTTGTGCATTTTTATTCAGATCAAATCTTAGAGTCCTGATGTAAAGTTTGGTTGTGCTGGAAAAAAGACCAAAATCACAGAAGATATAAAAGGCCATAGAAATTATTTTCTGCTTAACTAATGTGAATATTAAATCCAGCATGCCAAGATTAGCTGGTTTTAAATGGAGGTGGTGTTCTCGATCAAATTTTTGTTATTCAAAGTAAAACAAATTTACCAAAATTATTATTCATTGTAGTACTTCTGACAATTAAATATTCAGTACCTTCTGACTTCTCTTTGGAACAACTCATACCACCAATAGCTTTTTTATTTATTTAACCTCTGCATGTGAAAATACACAAGTACCAAACTAACCATGCAGTAATCTTTATTTAAGATTGTCCCTGGTCTTTTCTTTTCTAGGAATCATAAACAAGTTGACCAGAACAAACATCTTTGTTTTCAAAAGGTGTTCAAAGACAGAGAGATGCAAAATGAGTTGCTTTCAAGCCTCAGCCATGGGGGTTATAAATTCCGCAATATAAAAATGTGAAATCATGTCAGAGGAGACAGGAATCCTATCCACATGAATTGCAGTTGAAACAAAGATGTATATACGCTATTGATAACAGCTAAGATATTCTCAACATAACTAATTTGAACAGTAATATTATGAAAACATACAGAAGGATCTAGAAAAAGAAAAACAAAAAAACCCCGAAACCCAAAACATATGTTCAACTTTTTCAAACTTACCACTGCTTTTAGTTTTAGCAGTTTTTTTAAAACTGCTAAACCAATTTTCATTTAATATATATGACAATGTGCATCACGCAGTGAGTAAAATGCTGTGAAATGTTTCATAGCATGAGAATGCTGTATCCTTCCATCTTTTATTCCAGTACTGAAAACAGCCATCAGTCTTCATGGGGTTCTAAGGAAAGGATAACTTTAGAACAGAGCAGCAGCATCATGCTGCAGCAGACACATGCTGTACTGATGACCAACCTGTGGTCTCAGCAGACCTATTGTCAAACACTACATTTTTTCCTGCCTCTGTGTTCAAACATGTAGGGACATTAATGTTTGAAAAGCTGATTCTGCACTCTATATAAGACACTGACACTGGTCTGCTAAGTAAGGTATCTTCAATAAGGGGATGAAATCCTCAAAAAGAATGCAAATTCTTGTTTGGCCAGCCTTATGAAAGGCTTGCCTTTCTTGGCTTGCCTTATGAAAAACAGTGGGGGAATCTCTTCATAAAACTGTCCAAAAAATCCATGCTAAAAATCAATCACATATTGCAAACAAATCTATTTCACCATATTAAAAGAAATTCTGCTGTGGAAAGAGAACAAGACCTTTTGACAGCTTGACTCTGCTCCTCCCAGCTTATGTTCTGTGTCTGTTGAGATGTTGTTCAGTTCTGTATCTCCTGATCTTTGTTAAGCACTGCTGTAGCTTCAGTACTTACTTTCCTTAGGGCTTTCTGTAAAGTCTGTTCCACCCACCCATCTCCTCACATGCTCCAAGCTGCTTGTGTATTTTGGAAATAGCCTGAATATCATGGACCCACAAAACACAGTACAGTCATGGCAGAAGTTCTGCTGGAGACACTCCTCCTGACAAAATTAAAACTTAATCAAAATATTTGACTCGCACTCCCTCCCCCCCCTCAATTACATAAACACCTTTGGTATTTTCCTCTTCTTTCTCATTAGCAAACACAAATTCCAGTGGCAGACTACCATGAACAGAGGCCTAAGCTCTTGAAACATGAATTTACTGCTTTAGTGTGAAAAAAATATCCATTGCCATTGGTGATGGCTGAGACAAACAGGGTACAAAAGTTTTTTGTACCGTTGAGAGAAGCGTCTAAAGAAGTTTGCTGGTTGTTCTGGTTTTGGCCGGGGTAGAGTTAACTTTCTTCATAGTAGCTAGTATGGGGCTGTGTTTTGGATTTCTGCTGAAAACAGCGTTGATAATACAGGGATGTTTTCGCTACTGCTGAGCAGTGCTGACACAGAGTCGCGGTCTTTTCTGCCTCTCACACCACCCCACCAGCGAGCAGGCTGGGGGTGCAAAAGAAGTTGGGGGGGGGCACAGCCGGGACAGCTGACCCCAACTGACCAAAGGGATATTCCACACCACATGACGTCATGCTCAACATATAAACCTGGGGGAAGAAGAAGGAAGGGGGAGACGTTCGGAGTGATGGCATTCGTCTTCCCAAGTCACCGTTACACGTGATGGAGCCCTGCTTTCCTGGAGATGGCTGAACACCTCCCTGCCCATGGTGAGCGGCTTTTGCTTTGCTTATTAAACTGTCTTTATCTCAACCCACAAGTCTTCTCACTTTTACTCTTCCGATTGTCTCCCCCATCCTGCTGGAGGGGACTGAGCGAGTGGCTGCGTGGTGCTTAGTTGCCAGCTGGGGTTAAACCACGACACTGGTCTGGTATTAAGATACATTAAAACTTAACTACTGCTTTGTCACAAAGAGCACTGCAAAAAACTTGATCTGCTAATCACATTATCCACTGTGCAGACTGTCAGCAACAGCCTATTCAATTTTGGCAAAAAGCCAAGAGGGTTCATTCAAATGCCTGGTAGCAACCTTACTCACCTACTTACTGAACTGGGCATATGAGAGGAAAGGAAGGCAGTCATTACAGCTGAGTTCACTGAGAGACAAAATATACTTGGACAGAAGACCCTAGACCCAGTGACAGGCAAGGAATTTGTTCATATGCACCCACAGACATATGCCCCCATTCATTTATTTCCTCATAGCAAAGAATTTCTGGCTATGACTCAGCAGAAGAGGACTCACAGTATGATGAATCCATGCATGGGATCTGGATAGTGGTTTTGTAACACTCCAGTACAGCCTACACTCTTACTTTACATGTCAATTATTTTTCTTTCTCACTCATTCAACCCCTCTGATTGAACTGAAAATCTAGTGCGCACAGTCACTAACAGAAACTCTTCTTCACTTTCCTTTGAAACTGGGAACTCCAGAGATGCTTCCAATAACCCCACATCATATCCTCTCATACATGCTTGTATGTAATTCTTGTATGACATGAATTTCAGCATTAAACAAATAATAAAGACTATCTCTTATCAACTACATGATTTCACTGTCTTGATCAGCAAAAGGCAATGATTTAAGTGAAAAGAAATAAAAGATGGAGAGAAAGGAGATCTGTGATTTTAAGCTAAGTCTGCCACTAAGGAACATAAAATGATCAGGAAGAAACAGTAAATGCAACAATATTCAACTGTCACAGCAAAAATATGGGACCTTTTAACAGCACAGCACAAATCCATTGCTGCTTCTGTAATTGAACACAGTAAAATCAGAAGCCTCCAGCACTCAGAAGGTAATTCCATTTCTTTCACTATCTCACAGAAAAAAGTATTCAGACACCTGCAGGGCTGAAATTTTTCCTGAATCCTGATGTTACTTTGCAGAAGAGAAGAAAATTACAGAAAATACTTATAGAACTCATGATGGGAAATCAATTCCAGGTCAGTCAAGCCATCTTCCTGCCAAAATAGGAATTTCCTTTAGAGCATTTTCTGGCGTTTTTCCCCATCTAATATCAAAATAGCAACCCAATATTTCTCACTGCTTCTCTGAGAAGATAAACTAACATACAGACTAACAGATCTGACCGTCAGGAAGTCAGACTAGACAAAAAGAAGACTCTTTGTCTACTACCTATCCTAGTATTTTTCAATTACTCCTAAACCTTCCACTTTCAGCTCAGTAAATAATCTCTCTCTTTCATGAGTATTTACAGCTTTAAGTTATTAACCTTTCACCTTGAAAATGTCACTGTGATTTCCTGCTGCTTGCTATTAAACTCTTTTACTCTTCGCTCATTAGTTGGTTGGTCCCCACGTCCCTTGCTTACTTACTCTTTTTGTATTCTGTCCAGATAGATTGCAGGTAATGGTCAAAAAGGGGAGCAACATGACAAAATGCAGTTTTGCCAAAGCTTATTACATAAGGTGATACTTTAGGCTCTTCTTAGAGCCCTCTCCAGTTTTTCAGGGTACTTGCTGAAAGGCAGACATCAGCACACACTAATGCCATGCTATGCAGAATGGCCATTCTGCTCCCTCCTGAGATCTCCCTGTTTATCCATGCAACAATCTCATCAGTCATTTTGGCCAAAATAAATCCTCTTAGCTGATCATCCACCATGGCATCAAGTCTCTCTCTGGCATATTTCCTTCCAGAACAGGTATTCCCACCCTCCATATCTATATTATTTCCCTTTGAGATACCTGGTTTTATTGTATTGGTGAGTTGGACTCTGCCTTATTTTTTCCTATCTTAATCTTTATGTTATCAGCAGATCATCAGTACAGTTTTCATGTTGTCTTCTGACTTACTGCTAAAACTGTTAAATAGCCCAGAACTTACCCTTACAGGAAACTTACAGGCAGAGTTAATCGACAATGATTCCCATTTAGACTTTTATTTTAAACCTACATGTGACATAGCGATTGTACCAGCCCAGGCACACACTAGAGTACATATCAAGAGATACCAATTTAAGTACGTGACTGAAGTTGGAATGTCCTACATCTGCACTATGACTTTTGTCAAACTTGTAAATTCACTAAAAAAAAAAATTACACTGCAACAAGAAGTCTTTTCAAATAAGCCCTTTAGATTGACATGTAATTATAAACCCTTTTCTAGTTCTTTAATCCTGTACCAAGTATTCTGATATTTTTACTCAGACTGATGTTAAGGCAGCAATCTTCTATTACCAAGTAGCCTTATTCACATGAGTAGAGAGTGTATCAGCACATGTAATCAAATACAGCCATCTAGCATATTCCATTTACCCTTTTTAAATACTAATGCAAAATTAACTTTCTTCCAGTTCTTCAGAATTTCTTCAGTATCCCAACATTTACTGAAAAATTCCACACGGATGTCTTTTAAAGCTCCTTAGCCAGTTCTTTCAAAATTCTTGAACACAAGCTGTCTTGACTAGTTGTTTTACAAACTAGGCATTTCAATAACTGTTTTTTCACAACATCTCTGTGTTGTTATGAAAACTATTGCATTATTTCTATGTGACGGTGAAGCATCAATCGTTGGGGGTTTTTCTCCTAGAAGAGAAATATTTATTGAACTCTTTTTGTCCCTATTATTGTCAAACCTACCACACACACCTATGACAGATTCATACCATTGCTAAGATGTTTTTGCTACTAATGCACTTGGAAAATTTCCTTAGACTTCCTAACTTTGCTGCTGGTTTCTTCTTAATTTCTTTTGCTTTCTTCATCTATTGCTAAACTTTCAACTTTTCAACTTCCTTTTACTGCAAGCAATGTACTTTTTTCCTTATTTTTTATACCAGCATAGTCTCCCCTTTCAGCTATAGGTTTGTGGCTTTCTAGCCGTTCACACAAACCATACAATTATCATCTGCATTTTTCTGTCCACAGCCTTTCTTTCAACTGAGTTAGTGTGACACTGTTTTTAAACTTTGGGAGATTTACCTCTTCTGGAAGTACCAAGACATAGCACTTCAGATGTTATTTAGGCACTAAAGTCTATTTATTTGAATATCTAGGCTGAAGTACATATCAGACCACTTCAGATTTTATTGTGTTTCGAAGAAGTGTGTATTCAAGCCACCATCGCTTCCACTTGTATAACGTCTGGGTTTAGTTCTGAGCTCAGTTCTCACCTTAATTCTTTATTTGATAAGAATAGGTCTAAGACAATATCCTAACATGTGATATGAGGATTTGCATTCAGATATTGTCATCTACTCAACATTTGCAAAGATGCTCTCATGCTAGCGGAATGAAACCTCCAATATGCCACTTGTATCAACACAGACACAAAAAAGCTTTTTTTCTCCTCTTACACATACCAGGCTAGTTAGTATTTCATTCAGGTCTTTAGTTGGATTTGACAGTCTATAGCAGTCATCAGCAAGCACATCAACATTTATTTTAGGTATTAATTGATCTTTTGGCCTTCAAGATCATTTGGTTCAATGGCTCGGGAAAGAGGAAATGTAATTTTTGCCATGCGATGCTGTTCCCAACCCACTTCTGTCAATTCCAATCACAGGAATCCTCCCTCCTAGTCTGAGAAATTCCAACTTACCAGCATTTAGGTTTAGAAATTAGTAATTCCATTCCATTGCCACTTGTTTATTAGCCAGCCTCATCATGTTGGCAGTAGGCAACTAAAGAACTTCTCTTTCAGTCCTTGGTGCCTTGATTAATTTTATTCTCGACACCTTGACTCTCTGCTAAACAAGTGGGTTTTATTCCTCACTTTTCTATCATTTCCCTTGGTTGCTAATTTAACACCATCCGAACAAGTCTAGCCTAACAAGTCTAGAAGGTTGCTTCCCTACCAGTGAGCTGGAGGCCAGTCAAACCATACAGCCTCTTTTCCCTAGAGAATATAGACATGCATTTCATAGACCCAAGTCTAATACAACACATCTGGCTAGCAGAATACTTACAGACTTTTTTTTTTAACTTTCTGTATTGTTTCATGTGCATGTTGTGGTTTAACCTCAGTCGGCAACTGAGCACCACACAGCCGCTCGCTCACTCCTTCCCCCCACACCGGTGGGATGGGGGAGAGAATTGGAAGAGTAGAAGTGAGAAAAAACTCATGGCTTGAGATAAAAACAGTTTAATAATTGAAATAAAACAATAATAGCAATAATAATAATAATAATAATAATGTAATAATAATGATAATACACAAAGCAAGTGATGCACAGTGCAATTGCTCACCACCCGCCAACCGATGAAACGGAAGAGTAAAAGTGAGAAAACTCATGGGTTAAGATAAAAACAGTTTAATAATTGAAATCTTATAATAATAATAGTAATAATAATAATTAATAATAGAATATACAAAGCAAGTGATGCACAATACAATTGCTCACCACCCGCTGACCAATGCCCAGCCAGTCCCCGAGCAGCGGCCCCCCCGGCCAGCTTTCCCCAGTTTATGTACTGAGCATGACGTCACATGGTATGGAATGTCCCTTGGGCCAGTTTGGGTCAGCTGTCCTGGCTGTGCCCCCTCCCAGCTTCTTGTGCACCTCCAGCCTTCTCAGTCGGTAGAGCATGGGAAGCTGAAAAGTCCTTGACTAGTGTAAGCACTACTTCGCAACAACTAAAACATCGGTGTGTTATCAACATTGTTCTCATCCTAAATCCAAAACACTGCACTGTACCGGCTACTAGGAAGGAAAATAACTATCCCAGCTGAAACCAGGACACTGCAGAACATGAATGGCATCGAAGAACATACCTTGTATGTCCTCCTTCTTTGGCACCATTAGAAGATTTCTAAAAATTAGTTACATTCTGCAAAACTAAAACCAGTCCTTTATGCTAGTATGGACTATCCTTGGTAGCTCCTTGCTTGTTTACTTCAGAGAACCTATTCAGCTGTTACAATCCTATCTG
This sequence comes from Aptenodytes forsteri, assembly GCF_000699145.1. Taxonomy (NCBI): domain Eukaryota; kingdom Metazoa; phylum Chordata; class Aves; order Sphenisciformes; family Spheniscidae; genus Aptenodytes; species Aptenodytes forsteri. The sequence goes on from NW_008795128.1 coordinate 5,842,786, forward strand.
GTATCCCATCCACAAGAGACAGAACACCACCTCCTTGCCCACCTGCTGAAAAGAATCTTCCTTGAAGGGTGGTAAGTGGATCAGTCTGAAGAGTTTTTCACAACCAGGCACTGAGCAACTCCCTGTTATAATATTCACTTGGATTGCCAAAAATCATCTGCAGTTTCCATGACATACAGAATGACTAGACATTTACAGTTGTACAAAATTCCTACAGTCCTCTTTCCCACTGCTCACAGCATGCCTGCTTCCTGGCTGACTCTAGTTACACAAAACGCTGCTTTGTCTCTCATTTCCTTGCTTTCTCTAGTTGGTCACTCAGTGGCCAGTTCCTTCCCTGGATAGTGATGTTTCCTGAATCATTGTCCAACCACTCTTTCTCCTCTCCAATGCTTTGTAGAGTGTGTACTCATCCTTTCAAGCCTCAAATCTTTGTTTCTAATAAAATCACTATGCTGCGCTTAAAAAACAAAGACTCTAAGTTCCAGCACCGAATACAGTACATTGCAGTTTTCCACCACTGTGCTACAGCTATTAGACAGAACTCACACAGAAAAAGTTTCGCCCATGCCATCTACATTTTTCTCACAAAACTCACCTATTAGATAAGATGCAGGATGGAATTCTTGGGTCCTCCTCTTGATACTACTTCCCTAACTTGGCATATTGTCTTTGAATAGCAACCTGCTAATTATGAATTCTTATTCAGTTTTCAGTGTACATGTACATGTACTGAAATAGACCTGAATGACTATTTTAATTACAGTTGAGAAATAGCATGTCAAAACCACTTCTTGAAATCCAAAACTATGCCATCTACTGCACCCTCCTAATCTACTGTGTAGCACATACATGAGCATACTCATGTGTGCACGTATTGTCACATTAACTTAGAAAGATTTCTCTTTTTATAGCACAGCTGCTCATTACTCCTATGTCTGTTTTTATAATACTAACTGCTTATTACTCACAGATAATAAGGGCTAGGTTTTGCATTGTGTCTCACCTCTATTAAAGCTACCAGAAATCAATCATATGCTACCCAACTGTCCGAAGGCTTTCCAAGGACCTTTAAGATGCACTGTTCAGGGGAGCTCCATTCTGCTCTCCACCTTACTTTCTCTTCTCTGTTCAGCCTGGGGTGATTGCTAGCAGATGAGGCATCTACTCCATTTCTGCTAGCTGCGTACAGACATGATACTGGCAGCTAACACAGGTTGTACCAATGTTGGTTCTGAATAAGAGGGATTTGCCCATATGACCTAAAGCTTCACTGGAAATCAACTTCTGTTTTTCTTGGTAGAATTTCATTGGTCTGAGCTACAGCCTTGCATCTGAAAGTGGGCTGTTCCTGGGGTGATGGCATGTAAAAAACACATTTGCTGCTTATATCACATCTGTGTTGGAGACAGCGGAATTCCAAATCCTGAACTCTTAATCTGGTACCTTTCCTTCCCTTGCTCCTCCATATACATTAATGGGGAAAGAAACATTTAAAATAAATTGAGAGGCATAACTGTGTTTTTCTCACAGGGAATATAGATCTTCTTGGGTTCGTAAAAACTGGCCAAAACAGAAGCGGAAAAAAGAAGAAAGGAAAAAAAACCCCAAAAACAGAAGAGTTCAATGAACCAAAAAGTGAAAAAAAATTTTTTTTATTCTTGAAACCTTTCATTCCTTTTTCAAATTTTAAAACACTTTTTCATTTTTCTGCAATAAAAACACCGTCCATTCTTAAGGAAAATTTTCCTTTCCTATTGGTTAAATTTTTTAGGTTAACCTTTCAATATTTTCAATCTAGTTTACAGTCGGGCCACACAAACGGTTACATTGTCAAAACCAGAAGGATGACAAGCTTGGGGGAGAGGAAGGATGCCAGCCTTTCAAGCTGGCTTTGTCATTAGAGGAAAGGGATGTGAAATTGCACCCGAAGATACCTGTTTTAAAACAAACTGTCAAAGAATCATCATCACAGAGGTAGCATAGCTTGGATGACTGGCTTACATTAGATGCATAACTCTGAGATTAATAAAATTAAGGGGCATGTGTCCAACTCTTAATAGAGGTTTTCAAGCAGCTCCAAAGAAGAACCAAGAAGGAATACATGATGGAAATACATTTTGCCTTCCAAGGGAACAGCACTTCAAAACTGTTGTGCTCTTGTGCATAAATTTAGAGGAAGAAATAGAATTGTTTTATTCCTTCAGAACAGCACTCATTATAGGGTTTTTCAATTGCAGCTTAAAAGAAGGTATGTATGTGTGAATTCACAGATATAGATGTGACAGGCATAATCAGTCACAAGGGAACGTGAAGGAAGATACAAAGCCTGTAGATGCAGAGAGAGTTAGAAAGTGGAAGAGAAGGGCTCCCTCAAAAGACTACCTGTAGCCTCACACTCTGCTGACGACCGTAAAATGCTGAGCAGTGACTATTTTCTCATGGCATGTTTTTATATGAAAATGACAGTTCCATTACTTAATGGGAAATACTAATATCTTCCAAATATTCACGTGGAAACTATTACAGCATTTTGTTAAGGTTGAAACATGTCTTCTTTACTCTGTAATCTGGTCTGAGTTCAGAGTTTGTAACATTAATGCAGTAAAATGGTGTAATACCTAGCTGAAGGAAAATATTTTAATGCTTGCAAAACAGACTGTTTGCCATACTGAATGACTACTTTTGATTAAGTCAAAGCATAAATTTGGAACAATTTGGTTTGTGAAAAATGTTAAGATTTTGAATCTTCATCATTATTAGAAATGAAACAAGATTTCCAAAATCAGTTTCCCATGAGACAGAATATTTAGTTTTCAACAAACTCATATGCTGAGATGCCAAAAAAACCCTCTGTGAACTGCCCAGAGCGACCAATAAAATTAGGCAAAAGAGAAAAGGGAAACATAATTGCTAGACAGCTGCCCTCTAGGAGATATTCCGCTACCAGCTTCCAGATGCCTCTGCATTTTGTGGCCTGTGGCAGGAGCTCTGTGTCCCTGCCCTTCAGCTTCCATGGCACAGCAGTGCAACAGTTTGCAGCAAAAGAGAAATTGTGTGCCAGCAAGAAAGTGAAAGAAATATAATTTTCAGATCCAGGTTTTGATTGAATTATTCAGTAAATGTGGAATTGATCCTGTAGAATTCAATTTAGTAAAAAGAAAATTATTTTCAATTACTTGATTTCACACAACATGACTTAAGTGGAGAGGACAAAAGTGATTTTAAGCTGTCCTTGAGCTCCCTTGATCTTCGAGGTCACTTAATGTTCCTTTCCATCCTTGTTTTACTAGGAATAGCCTTAGGAATGCTCTAAACCTATGCACTGCTCCAAGAATCCCTCAGGGGCTGCTCTGCTCACACAGGCTATCCAAGCACAAAGACACATTTCCTGCACTTCTTTTTTCTTTGATCTACTTTTGACACAAGGATAACTGCCAACAGCTCTTTATCATCTAAGGATTCCCCTTTGAGAACTTAACCCTTGCATACCAGCATAAGTCAGCTATAAGGATGCTCCATACATCATTACAAGCAGTTTTATTAGATACACATCTTTCTCTGGTATCTCTTCCGAGTTAGGAACACAGGCTTTCACGCCACAGCATTGTATCTAGCAGAGACACTACTCACAAGCAGGGTTCCCATTCCTGCTCTGCTATTAGCCCTCTGAGTCACTGTGTATAACAACACAGATGGTGGGATAAACCTCCTGGGGAAGGTGCTTTTAGCAAAACAAAGGGAAAGTGCGATGCAAAGACTTCGCTACTGTTGTCTTATCAACCCTCCTAGTTCACCTAAAGGAGAGGGAAGAACTATCACAGCCAGCACTAATTTCTTCACCAGGACACTCGGCCATGGAATCCTACAAGCTTTTCTCCAATATTCAGCTTCTGTATGAATCTGTTAGGAGATTATTGAGGGATTGGAAACTAATCCATACATGGCAGATAATTCCATCCTTTTGCAATTTCATATCAGAAATAATGTCATCTCCTAGTTTCATTAAAACCTACCAAAATCCACTCTCTGCTGAAGAGCACATGACTACCAGTGAATTCTGCAACATTGAGAGGATACTGGTAGCAGAAGAGAAATGCCTAAAAACTTGCATGCTCTCAGGTGGTTTCCATGCTAATACTCAAAGCCCCATGCGCAAACCGCATGCAAAGTGCTTCTCAATACAGTTTTGCCTTGAAGGGAGCATGCACAGTTGTGCACTGTGCCCTCACACACAAATGTAATATTCACACACACAAAGCCATTTGCACAACAGTCTGCCCAGCAATGAACAAGAAAAATATTTCACCACGTCTATTTTTAATAATGAGAAAACACTCAGATATTAAATTAAATAGAGGATATATAAACCAACCAGCTCAATATATACAGTTGTTTCCAAGATGTGGCAGGGGCAAAAGTAGCAGAAAAAAAAAAAAAAACCACTTTTGGGAAGAAACAG
>NW_008795128.1:5847401-5883545 GCF_000699145.1 Aptenodytes forsteri
TAGCAGAAAAAAATAAACCTACCACTTTGGGAAAGCACCAGATGCCATGTTTTAAGCTGAAAAAAATTCATGTTTAATCAAAAAAGTACAGTCTAATACACATAATGTCATTTGTAAATAGTAAGTGCCCATTTGATTTGACCATACTGATCTTTAAGAACATTGTGATTTCCTGCTATTGGGCATCCTGTATTTTCTCTTCTAAATCACAAAATCTTCCTTGTGGAATCAGTAGTAAACATATAACACTGTGAACTTCCTCTAGCTCCTTTTCTTTCAACACCCTTACTAATGACTGACCGCTTTATTAAGAAGAATAGGCTACCCTTGCCTTTACCTATTCTCTTTAAAATGGGCTCTGCTCTCAGCTTTCTTTTAATGAAAAACAAAGAGGGAAGAAGAAGAAGAAGAGTTACACCACCCCTATAAAAAGAGAAAAGACTGAAAGAGCCTGCTAGTTGCTTCTACTACAAGAGCCTCTATTTGTCCCTTCTGAGACTGCCCCAGAGACGATGTTCATCTCAACCCAAGGAGGAGCAAGGGATTAGGAAAAGTCTAAATAAATCTATCAAAAAGAAAACCACAAACTGTATTGCAAATTCAGTATTAAAAAAATAAATAAGTAAATCAAACCCAAGAAACCGCTCCCATCCCAAAAACAACTTAAAAAAAAAACAAATAAACAACCCACATACAAATTGAGCAGAGTAGATAATAACGGAGGGGAAATGCAGAGGTACCAGCTATTTCATTTTTTTCTCGGAGACTGTGGAAAATGCTGTTAAACCATCAATTATATAAGGACGCTTACAGCTACATGGCTACTTCTGATGTTGTGCTGGTACACAAAGAGCCTCTGTAAAGAAGGCAAAAATTCTTGCAGCAGGAAAAGCTCCCGGTTATTGTCCTCCTAGTTTTGAAATGCAGTCTGCTATCAGAAGCACGATGTGCGATTTAAAGTACTGGTCTGAGTATGAAAGTGTAAGAATGAGGCTCAAATCTCTTATTCTCACATAGTATACATTCTCCTGTTGGAAAACAGCATCCAGAGGAGGAGTCAGCAGTAGGCACAGAGCATAGAGTGTAGAATGAGAGAGATCTGCTAGGACCGCAATGTTTCTGGTTGTCCTTGGTCTGATGCTGGTATAGATCTATTCAGAAATGGTACCTATTACTACTGAGCTACTACTATTAACGTTTCTTCTGAAGTGGAGTTTCACAGTAATAACATAGCAAAACACTGTAAACTGCATTTTGAGTACTATAGTTATGGCTACAGTTCTCATTTTGGTTAATTAATTTGAAAGAGAAGTTCAAATGTGTCAAGCTAAGTGAGCTGGACAAATAGCAAATAATTTGACCTGATAGTTATTGCAACATATTATTCATTACTTACCAATTCAGACTCACAAAAGAGAGGAGAATGCAATTGTTACTGCCTATGCTTGATGTCTTTACATCTAAAGACAAATGAACTGGGAAGTAGTTAAAACACTAACATGCTGGGAAACCATAACAGCAAGACCTTACCAAGAATGTCACCCAGTTACCCAGCTGGCAGAACTGAACATCAGAATTTCCAAGAGACAGTCAATAGCAACCTTTGACGGGTAGCAACTGTACAATTTGCATGAAGAGCAAGTGTCTGGAATCCTTAACAGAGAGTTCAGAACCAAAAAATCCGAAGTAAACTCAAGGACGAAACAGATTTTTTGGTTTCTTTGTAGCATCTAGAATGCTAAATACATTGTGATACACGGTGAGAGAGATGGCCAGTCAGCAGCTGCCAAAGAAAACCCCTGTCAGCAGCAAAGCCACCAGCCGAGCTGGAATGGGTCAGGGCACAAGAAACGCTGTGATCACAAAGTCCAAAGACAGTTGCTGGCGCAAACGTAGAACGAGGCAGACTCACATGCTGCTTTCCCAGGTCACTTTCCTGACTTCCCATCCCGACCATCCAGTTCTGCATTCTACAAAGGGCTAGCGTGCTAGTCTATGAGTAAGAAGCTTTATTTGCGTTGTTTTAAAAAGAAGGAAAATAGCAATAATCAGTAGGATTAGTTGTTAGTAGTCTCTTTCATCTAACAGGCTTGCTATCTAGGACCAGGACAAAAATTGGCCTTTTGTCTTTCATGAAATTTCTCCTTTATCTCAGCTAGATTCACTGGCAAACTTCCTACTCTTTCTCACAACAACATCAACAAGAGTTTGAATAGAATATCTGACTTCAAAATGTTTCACAAAGGTACAGCTGCAATGTTAGCCTTTTTTGTCAATATGGAGAGGCATACCAGAAAGGTAACATATCCTAGACAACAAATAAAGAATAAGGGGCATTAAAGTTCAGGGAAAGAAAAAGATGTGGGTGACGAGAAACTTGTTATCCAAACACGTGTGTTTCTATAACCAGGAGAGGAATGTGAAAAACAACCAATGTTACTGTTTTGTTTACTTTTTCCCTTTTTCCTACTAGGTCACCCTCATGTGAAAACCACTCTGGGCTCTATGACTTCAAAGGATAATATCTTGTACACAAGGAAAGATACCTTCACCATTTGACTTGTAATTTAATATTATAATAATGTTTTCTTTTAATGAAAGAGCAGAGAGTGTTTATTTGAAAGTTGGCTGCCGGCCACCTCTTTTTAAGCTATGTGAGGCTGTGGTTTCTTAGAGCTGTGTGAAACATCTTTTATGAAATTCAGGAGGGAAAGAGAAACCCTCAAGACCTGAAGAACTGTGTCCCATTTTCAGCTCTTCCATTGATTATTAACAGTTTAGGTACGGGCAGAAGCTCTGATCAATAATACATTCCACATAGATAACACACATAAATAGGACCAGGCTCTACCCAATGTAGAGGAAGGCAAAATTCCAGCTCAGAAGACCTCACATTCTCAGACAAGAAACAATGAAGAAATGTCACAGCAAATAAAGATGCACAGAGAGAAGAGGAATAAACACATATGCTAGGAGAGAAGAGACAGACACAACTGAATTGCACTCAAAAATTAAAATGCCCCCTTTTTTTTTTTTTTTTTTTTAAAGAACTTGGAGAAATACACTATTAACCTTAGGTAGTGCCCATTGTTTTGAGAATACATCACTGGGCTCCCAAAGTGAGTATTCAGCTGTCACAAGCTGTGCTGTCAATTCCTGCTTTACAGAGAAGACGACTAGATATGGTACCTCCTGGAAACTACAGAACATAACATGACTGTTAGTGGCAAAGTACACTTAACAGAACGTACTAAGCTATTTCTTTAGGTTCTCATTTGCAAGCAGCCAAAGGCTGCAGCTAGATCTTGGAGTAATCACGTAAGGGAGTACAAGACCTATGCCTTTTTAGAGGAGCAGCCCTTGTGTTTTGCCATAAAATACTGACTTCCTCAGAATTCTTTTGCTCAGAAGCCCCACCCACCACTCTTTATTAAACCCACTGACAAGGGAAAAATATACCACACCATAATTATGGTGGGCTTCCACATAAGAAGGCAGTATCTGAGTATATACTGATACTTACAGTTCACACATTACTATAGCCTTTATCTAGAGGTATCATATGCGTATGTGTGTGCCTGCATATACTAGTGACTGAGACTTGATTACATTTGCTTTGTGCAAAAGAGAAAGTCATGAAAACGTGCAGTTATGCAGAGACTAATTTTAGTCATGTGATCAATTCTTCCCTAACTGATAAAACTGACTTTCTTGTGCCAATGCAATGCTCTTTTTGGAGTTAGGAAAGCCTTACTGATCATTTTTCAAAACTCCAAAAGAGATTTTTATAGCCAAGACCTTGAACATGTGTGACTACAACTTAAGTCTCGCTGGGATTTCAGGTAACAGCTTCAGATCTCCTCAATCATTTTCATACCACCCTACTGCAATCCCCACATGTTCTTCCTGGCTGTTCTACCTGCCATGTGGCCCCAATGTGCCTGACAGGCAGACTGTTGAATCTACAAGGAAAAAAGCTTACTTCTGTGAAGGAAATAAGCAAAAGCAGAAAAAAAGTGGACCAAAAGTCTAAGTAGAAATGGCAAGGGGTAATCAAAGGACTGAATTCCAGAAAGTTTGTATCCTTACAGGTGAGATAAGTTTTTATATTGCAAAATCATATTTTAGAAGTTGTAAATACACAAGGGGGAGAGAATAACTCTTTCTACTGCATATTCTCCTTACCTCTTGCTCTTGTCTGCTCCAAAGAACTTACCTGCTCTTCTCAAAGGGCCAGAGACTGCAACACTTCCCTATATGAAATAGTATGTCACCCAAAAAAAGCGTCTTCACCAAAGGCTTGCCCAGATACTGCTAAATGTAAGAAATGAAGCAGGAATATGAATAGCACAATCCAGAAGAACTGTGCAGGGGGAAAGAGGGCAGAGGAGTTTTGAAGGCGATACAAACTTTTGAAGTGTGACAGACTTGCTCTTCCCTGGGATACTTTACTCTAGTTCTGAGAAAAGGATATATCATTACCAGGTACCTTAGCAAAAATCATCTGCATGCAAAGTACAGCAGTCCTAGGTACAAATCACATTTCTCTTCTTGAGTGAAATCATGACCAAAGACATTCACAATCTGCCCAACACTCTGTACTGAAAATGTCCCCCCAGCAATACAAAAGGAGAAGGAACATACAGGATACGCTCCCCTAGATCATGTAAGAAAATCTCTCCCCAATTTTACACCCAGTTGTGCAAGTTTGATCTAGGCCATAAATAGAAAAAGACACTAAAGGCACTTGACTTGCTTGATCTCTTGGAGGAAAAACGCAGTTATTTTTGTTAAAGGAAAGGATAAACATTTTACCCCCTTCTTCAAGAGACAATTTGATTCTTTCTTCAGGGCACTGTCTGTAATTCCTGCCGCTAATGTTCATCACATGTCTGACAGGCCAAGAAGCTCTCTCCACCTCCTAAAAAGAACAGCCCTTGTTCTGCCCATATTCCCTGAAGCCATAATGCTTTTGATTGCTTTCTTCTTCCTTTTCTTAAGCATGTTTTTAAAGTCACTCTACAGTCTACATACACTCAACAACCACTTTAGTTACCTTTCCCAACATGTGTGTGTGTGAAAACCCATTGCTTTATGTCTTAGGCTCAAAAAACCTCAAGCAAGCTAGGAAAACCTTAAAAGCTTTATTTCTCAATTAGTTGTTTGGGTTTTTTTCCAGAAGACAGGGAAAGGTAGCAGGTGTTGCAAAAGAAAGATATGAAAAATAGAGTCAACCCTTATCCTATATCTTCTCAAAAAGATGTCCTCTCGCACCTAGTTTGTGAGCTCTGTTATTGTGAATCAGCAGATGAGACAGGGCAATGACCATAAAAGAAGGTCCTGGAGCCCATGGTGGAGAGCTTTCTGCACATTTGCTTCATTCATGAATTGCACACCAATGTTAGATGAACTAGAAACAAGAGAGGCCCCTGCCTTAAGACAAAACAGGGAAAGTCACAATCTGTTGGTGTCTGTAAGACTCTGTGGACAATGACCTGTCTTGATGGTTTTTGCATTCAACACATAAGCCAAGACTGAACAAAGTACCTTCTGCCTATGCTGCTTCCGCTATTCCCAGTAACATGGCTATTTGAGACTGGGAAGGAAAGAGGCAGATCAGTGAACATCCAAACCGAACTTGCGGCTTGTACGAAGGGGATCAGCAAATACCCTAAAAGCATATCTTAGCTTTTCACTGCATTATGCCATTAGTGGAGACATCCATGGGAAATATCATTATTTGTGTTAGAACCTAACTCCGCTCTTTCTTTAGAAATCAGTCTAATAACTGAGTTACAGAGGAGCAAGGAAGGATGACCCCAATTTCTTTATTACTTCAGAAAATCAGGGCAGCAGGCATGCTGCACAGTTAGTACTTCATTTTTTTGCTGGTAGGACTGGTACGTAGGACAGTTTGCTTGGAAAATTGAAAACCAGCATTTTAGAAATTAAGCAAAGTAATTTCCTTTCAAGATATTCCATTTAACAGGAAGAATCTTAGCATGTGAGATACTGTTATTTAAGCTGTCCAAAATTGATTTCAGATGTTTAGAAAGATCAAGCTAGTGAAAAGGACTTATACTATTACTTTTTTGCTGCTCCCACAAGCATTAGACAGAGCATATGTTCAGTTACCCACTTTAGTTTGATACTCCTGCAATATTGCAGCAGTCTTTGTGATACAGTTCAAACCAAGTCATCATTTAATGAGGCAACTACCTTTTTCAGGTGGAATGATGCAACTGGCACACCAAGAAGAGATCATACCTAATCCTTGGCTTCTACTCTTGGCCTGGGTCAGAAAACCCCTAAGACAGCTCTGCTCCATTGCCACAGATTTGAGAGTTTAGTATCACAGTCAGCTCTTGCTTTTTTGCATTTCCAGAACTCCTAGCACAGGGTGAATATTTTGTGATCCTTTCTCATCTAAATTTCCATGACAGGGCTGCCTGGGACTGTGGCAGGCTGTACTCAATAACCCAAGGGACCCAAGTGATCCTATAATCCTCTGTTTTTTGCAGCACGCTTGGCTGCTCAAGTGAATCCACTGTTAGTAAGTCACACACTTGACTCCTCCTTGCCTTGGCAGGTTACACCACCATTACGTAAGTCCAAGTAGTCTGGCATGAACACCAAACCAGACAAAAAGCCATGAAGAAATCAGGCTGTAAGGCTGCTTTAGCATCAGTGACATAGCAATGTTTTGCAACAGTGTTCTGGATATTCTCAAGCAACAGAGAGTCAAGGTGTCCTCCTGGGCTGGTTAGATATTTCACGTATTTTTGCTTCCTGCACAACAGACCTTCATCTGTAGGAGCCTTTTACCTCTCTACTGAAATCCAGTCCTGATTCCCACCCACGGGTTGACATTATTGTAGCTTTCCCTCTCTTCTAGCTCCTTAGCACACTGTATTCACTCGCAACCATTTCAGGATTAACTGACTTGCACTGAAGAAGCCTGGTAAATGTAAAAGCTTTTGACCTCCAACCAGGTCTCTGAATATGTGAATTTGAGGAGTCATTTTGAATGATATTATGATATTTCAGTGGAGCTAAATGTTGGGTTTTAAATGTTTTTTCTTTTGCTATTTATATGGACATTTCTGCTAACCCAGTTCACAGTACAGTAAGGACCTGGTTTTATGCATGTGAACTGATGTATTGAAGAGATTTGCTGAAATGAGCGACTAGCAGTTTGTGGATAATTACCTTAGTTAATTTTGGATCTTTTAATAAGCAATCCGCAACTTACAGGGTATTATTTTGCTGCTGCTTGAAGTACTGTGCAATATGTGGGAACAAAGGATTTAATTTAAAGAAAGACAAACATCTTTCAAATACCAAAGCTAAATTACATTTTTTCCCTCCAGGCTTCTGAGTTTAGAAGAACAAGAATATACAAAGCATAGATCTATGCACTCTGCATAGATTTTCTTTCTAAAAATTAGCAAGGAAATATTAAGAACAAACCAACATATCACTAGGCCAAAACTGGTTTAAATTCTCTAAATTAAAATCTAACTATAGCCAAGTCTAGGTCACAAAGAATTTGGATCAATAAATCGAATGGGTTAGTAGTGATGTCTTAAACAATCAAATTCTGAAATCATCAAATGAATGCATCAGCTAATCAAATCAAATCACAAGGTTAACACAGACAGAATTGCTTTTCATCAATCCTCTACCAAGAGATTGAAAGTGATGCCTGTTTTCTTTTGATCTGAAGCTGCACCTCAGTTCCAATCTAGCACAGAGGTCTTGGTGCAGCTGTTGCGGAACATGACATTCGAAGCTGACTTTAAACCCTTAAACAAGTTTTAAGAGAGTGCAGCAAGCTTCTTTCTTGTATCACATTGTTGTTACACAAACTATTATTACTCCACTAGTCTTACTTCTGATTTTGCACACAAAACCCCAAACAATGACGAAAGTCATTATCGAAACAGGTTGGTAACTCACAGTACTGAATAACACTTCTTCACCTACTTACTAGTTTCAAAAAGCCCTATCCAGTTCTCATTTGCATGCAGGGAACTATTAACAGCATTATTTCCCACCATTTCAACCATGTCCACCCTCTAGATACTCTGTAGAGTAACGAACAAGGAAGTTTCCTTCCGTCAAGGTTAAAGGAAGAGAGAATGAGACTTAGGTTTGGAGGGTTTTTTTGCTTTGCCAACTTGGAAGCTTTGATGCAATTGACTGCAATTACTGGCACCAAACAATGCAGTAGCTTGTTAGGAAAACAAAAAAATAGTAGTAAAATGAGATTACTCTTCTCTAAATGGAGAGGTGTCCAAGTGACATGGTCTGTCTAGGGGCTCCTTGTGTAGACACTGGGAAGAGAAAAGTACCTCTAGACAGCAGTTCACTGCATGTCTGCCAGTTATGGATTTGCGACAGAATTGAATCCTCTCTGGACAGCCTAGGTAGGGTGAATCCCAGTGTTTCAGGACTGAACTGTTACACTGATACAGCCAAGGACAAGTGTCTTCACTTCCCAGCCACTCCAAAGTGAACTGGAGATGTTTTTCTGCTCAGTAGGACTGGTGAATCATGAGAAAGAGCCCCTCTTCCTAATAACCATATTTTTTCTTTTAAAAATAAAAATAAATTAAAAATGCCAGGACTGGGATGGACTTCCACTTACTCGGGGATTCAGGGACCCTGTTACATCAGAAATCCAGGGACAGTTAAGTGACTTCTGCATCCTAAAAATAGCCGGTGTGGTCTAATTCTCTTGTAAGATGGATGCTTTTGGCTACCACCTTAGACAGAGTTTTCAAATGCATTTAAAACCAACAAAACCACAGTACTTTTGCATTTGCCTTTCAAACTTTGGCCTGTGTCACCACAGAGAACCACAACGACAATGACACTTTCAAAACAGCCCATGGTGCAACCAGCAGCAGTGAATGTTACAAAAACATTACTCAGCTGGGGTGAACAAGAGACAACATCAAGGATGCTCCTTTCCTCCCTTCTTTGGGGTAATGGTTGGACAGTACAGGCAGTATCAACTTCATTTAAAAGGATCCCAGAATCTTCATAGCTGTAACCCACAGCTGAACCATTGCTTTCTATTTCTCACCCAAACTCATACAGTCTACTAGCAGCTCTGAAAATAAACAAGCAAACAAACAAAAAAATCCAAAACCCCATATGCATGTGTCGTGGTTTAACCTCAGCCGGCAACTAAGCCCCACACAGCCGCTCGCTCACTCCCCCTTGGTGGGATGGGGGAGAGAATCGGAAGAGTAAAAGTGAGAAAACATGTGGGTTGAGTTAAAGACAGTTTAATAGGTAAAGCAAAAGCTGCGCATGCAAGCAAAGCAAAACCAGGAATTCATTCACTACTTCCCATGGGCAGGCAGGTGTTCAGCCATCCCCAGGAAAGCAGGGCTCCATCACCGGTAACGGTTACTTGGGAAGACAAACGCCATCACTCCAAACATCCCCCCCCTTCCTTCTTCTTCCCCCAGCTCTATATACTGAGCATGATGTCACATGGTATGGAATATGCCTTTGGCCAGTTTGGGTCAGCTGTCCTGGCCGTGCCCCCTCCCAGCTTCTTGTGCACCTCCAGCCTTCTCAGTCAGTAGAGCATGGGAAGCTGAAAAGTCCTTGACTAGTGTAAACACTACATAGCAACAAGTAAAACATCGGTGTGTTATCAACTTTGTTCTCATCCTAAATCCAAAACACAGCACTGTACCAGCTACTAGGAAGGAAATTAACTCTATCCCTGCTGAAACCAGGACAGCATGTTCACAAACCTCTTAACCACTGTCCTATCACTGCACCCTGAGAAAATGAGGGAAGTAGACAAAGCCTCATCTGATGTACTTGAGAATAAATTTTGCCCTTAACTTTTTCAGTGTGTGTCATTTAATTTATGAAAATTAAAGTTTACCCAGATGCATTTGGATAGGAGTTATTCCAATTCAGTTGCAAATAAACTGGAATAACAGCTAATAAAAGGAAATATTTCCTGTTTATTTCAAGTAGACTAACACCCATTATGGGCTAACACTGCTAGGAATTTAATGTAGCTTCCTGAATCAGCTACATATTCCTTAACCTTGATATTTACTTATAATGGCAACAGCTACACTGACAAAAGTTAGAAGTTTCTGTTTTTTTCTCAGTAATAAGTTGGGCACTGAAGCTGAGATATGAGATTTCTGATGGCATGCTATATTATGTTTTCACACAATTGTATGTATACTGTCATTAAATATTGAGCAACTTAATAGTGCTAGGCACATTACATTTTTACACTTGGAAGTTTGGCCAGTTGCATAAAATACTCTCTTAAACTTCTATATGAGATAATTTTGTGTTTCTCACAATGCCATTTTCTCCAAAAATGGGTATTGCTGGAAAGATGGCATGCTATATTATGTTTTCACACAATTGTATGTATACTGTCATTAAATATTGAGCAACTTAATAGTGCTAGGCACATTACATTTTTACACTTGGAAGTTTGGCCAGTTGCATAAAATACTCTCTTAAACTTCTATATGAGATAATTTTGTGTTTCTCACAATGCCATTTTCTCCAAAAATGGGTATTGCTGGAAATAACCTTATTTCCAAGTCTTCTATTTAAACTCCTTGTTTCCCTCATTCAGACACAGATTTATTTTGGGAGGGAGAGGCAGGCCTGGGTGTGGGGATGGAGAGGATGGTGCACTCCTCATACATGATGCTTTTGGAGCATGCCTCTAAGAAAATTTACAATCTCCATTCTCAGCAAGTACTTTTGCAAGATTATGTTCATTTTCTGAAGGGTAGATGCTGCTACAGTATCTGTAACACAGGTTTTGAGTGTTTACTGCTATGTGATTTCTACTCATAAACAAACTCCTATCAATTAGTCTCTAAAGTTTTCTTTCCTCAGTCTGGTCACAATCCTATTTGGCTATTGCCAATGCTTAAAGAATCTATTCTCATGAAGAAGTAAACAGTTGATACCCTATCATCCATTCAATGCTTTCCGCTAATTTCAAAATTAACCCATTCCACAGGTTTTGTGAGAAATAATAAAAAGATCACTTAATTTTTTCTTTAATCAGTCACATCAAAGCCCTCCTGTGCTGTCTGAACTCCTTCTTTATAGAATTTTGATTATGGTAACCTAAGAATGAACACGCTTAGATATGTTAACATGCACTGCATTGTTGTCTCCTCCTTTTAAGGTCTTTCTGCTAATTCAGCTGCTTCCACGTAAACTCCATCTGTTTTTGCAACATTGCTGTCACAAGTATAGCAGGTGCTGTCTAACCATGTCCAGTCACTTTAAAGTTTTTCTGGTGGCATGCTGCAGAGCAGAGTTCAACATTCATCCTCTTCACATCAGTCAAGAATCAACATTCATTTCCATGCCGCACAGCTTGTAGTGATCAGACACCTAGTGTTTTGGTGCACCTCAGTGGCTGACACAATTCCAATATCTATTTGATCACATACATAACAGCTGTAAGCACTATCTGTCAAATCTACCAACATTTTTTATTAACCCCTCACCCTTTTCTTTGCTGATGTATGCACAAAACTTCCTCAAGTGATTTTAAGAAGTCATGGTTGATGCTTTTATTCTCATATGACAGTGATATATATCAGATAACCACAAGGGTATAGATGAGCAATAAAATAACCATAGTACAGAAATAAAAGAAGTGAACGGATGTTCGCTAATACAGAAAAGAAAGAGGATCTGAGGTCATTCAGCCAGGTTAGAAGTATCAAATTATTAACAGATATCCAGTGAACCAGCAACTGGTGTATGTCTCTGTGTAATTAGCTCCTGGGTACACACCTTTCCAGAACCCTTGAGGTATGAGGGAAGCTGCTATGAGATTATAAATCTGCTTAGGAAGGATAGGTTGTCTAACACAAAAGAAGAGATGAATCAGTGACACACTGTATTACACCACTGCTACCTCAGTCCTGCAGGATTTGAACGCACATGGCTTAATATCAAGTAGCATGTAGCACAGGAGGGAATAAAGACGTGGCCATTCATGAAATAGAAATCATAAGGTTCTCAATAATGATGCTGAAAAGCCAAATTCATAGAATCATAGAACAGTTTGGGTTGGAAGGGACCTTTAAAGGTCCTCTAGTCCAACCCCCCTGCCGTGGGCAGGGACATCTTCAACTAGATCAGGTTGCTCAGAGCCCCGTCCAACCTGACCTTGAATGTTTCCAGGGATGGGGCAGCCACCACCTCTCTGGGCAACCTGTGCCAGTGTTTCACCACCCTCAGCGTAAAAAATTTCTTCCTTATATCTAGCCTAAATCTATCCCCCTTTAGTTTAAAACCATTCCATTAACAGTAGATGTCATATTTACAAGAAAAAAAAAACAAACCACAGTACATGTATGCCATATAAAAATGTAAGAGTACTACACCTCCTCAGGCATAAACAATTTAAAAATCAAGAGCTCTAGACAGCTTGAACTTAAAAGTCCTTACCAAACTGGCTGGTGGTACCTCTGCCATAACACTCATTTTAGAAAGTCTTGGAACACTGAAAGCATCTCAGCAGGAAAAGAAAGTGAGCGTTTTCTTGATGTTTAAAAAGAGTAAAAGGGCAATCAAATGATATGCTGGATCCTGATTACAAACTTGAGCAAAATAATGGAAAAATTGTATTACGTTTGATTAATTAACAATAGGAATACAGTTAAAAAGACAATGTTTCATGGAATAAAAGGTTGTCTTAAACCCACCTTATTCTTTAGAGACTATAACAGCATTGTCCACATGAACATACCCTACAGCTCCTGAACTCTTTTCAGTCTTCCAGCACTCTAAAGTTGCAACAAACCCAGCAATTTAAAACCACACCTGCAGCTGGTGATTTTCTAATGACAAGGACATACTCCATCAGCTTTCCAAAACATGGCAGAAAATTACTTCTGAGATCTTTTTGGCTAAATATGTATGAAAATGCATCCTTCCTTCCTTCATGGATATTTCTTTTTAATGGCATTCATTAGTTTATTTGTTGGTATTGCATTCTTTACGATCCACTGTGTGGTATGGATATTAAAGAACATGCTAGGTCTCCAGGGAATAGACCAGGACGTGTTAGGGCAGCAAGCTCCTGGCTTCCACAGTGATATTCAGCTGCTTTGCATGTAATGGAAAAGAATAATAAACTAATGTACTTTGACAGGGACCTCCTAGGTCTGTTCACAGACAGCAGGTTTCAGAAGCATACAACCTTTTCATTTTCTGTTTCTTTTTTTGAGAGGACTCTTTGCCATTATATTGGCAACAATCTGATCTGATCACTGACATTTATGTATTCTTGTTTACAGTCTGTGTGCCAGGCACACGTTATTAATAGGTGTGCCATTGATTCTAACATCAGGGAAATGCAGCTCATATCAACCTTACAAACAGCTAACTTTCCTTCTAGTGCCCAGTCTATTTTTCACAGTAACTTGCTTTATCCTACTTTTCACTTACACCACAAGTATTTCAATTTTTAATTTAGCTTTCCAGTTAACAGATCAGGTTTATGCAGTTGTATCAGAGCTTGTGGTCTTGTGGTTTTCCTTTGTCAGAAAGGGCCATCTTTCTCAAATTATACTTTCATACGAGACTATGAATACAGGAATTTTTTGCTAAACTTCATCTAGCAGTATGCCTACCACCAGCACCTTGGCAGCAGCTATATGGAGCAGCACGGAAGATTCCATCCTCTACAATTTCTCTTCAATACCGCCAGGAAAATATGGAAGTACTGCCACAAGTCTCCTCTCAGTATCTGCCAAATTCCTTTCCAGAAGGAGAGATTTCAATTGCTCCATGCCAAAATTTAGTTTTCATAGGCATAAGTTGTGAAAAGGTGGGATGCACAAGAGTACTGTTAAGAGATTAAACTATTTCTTACCATAAATTGTCCGGTAAATACATAAGAGTGGGATTCATGACTTCAGACACCTAGTACTTAGGTGTTAAATCTAAGCTAGTTAAGAAAGGGAGAAAAGCATTACAGGAAGAGTCTAGAAGACTAGCTTAAACTGCTCACCTACTAAATGGCTCAAGCTGGCCAAAAGGAATCCTATTGTAAGTGCCACGCAGTGAACTGGTTTGTCACGAGTTCACTTTGTACCTCTTAACGTGCTAAAAATCTCTGACATGACAGTAAAAGACTGCTGTCTGGATCAGCCATTCAGTGGCTAAACTAGGTTGGAGGAAAGTACAAGATTAAAAACTGAATCTTCTGGCAGTATCCCTTGCATTCTTCATGATCAAGACCCTGGGATTAAATTCCCCAGTGCATTACCAACACTCTGTGTTACCTGGGGTTTGTTCTCTTAGCGCCCAGGGTGCCATCTGTAAAAAGAGGGCAAAAGAACTTTTTATCCTGCTCATTCTTTGGTGTCTCCTGTAAGTTCTTCAGGGTCACATCCTATTCTTTTTCTCCACACCATCTCCTCCCCCCCAAAACAAATCAGGACATGGAAAAGGGAGAGGATGTTTATATTATGCTGTGAAGAACTTTGGCATCAACTAGTAACTTTGAAGAATAAACCTGAAGATGAAAGATGCAGATGAAGGACCAGACCCTGTCCAGCAGTCACATGGCGTAGAAAGAATGGTTTCCAAGGAAATGGACGTCTAGGAAGTAATTTGAAGTTAAAAAAAGATTTCTACATGCAGCCCAGAGAAATGCAGTTTTATCAGCACTGGCACAGCCTCCAGCGAAGGAATTAGCAAACCTGGAAAAAAAAGAGCACACATAACATCCACTGAACTATGACTAGGTAGACCACTAGGTTAACCGCAGTGAAAAGCGTTTCCAGTTAATCTGCACTGACCCCTAACCACCTAATTCCCAGGATATTCCTGCTTATTGAATGAAGAGAAGGGGATGGAAATTATGTCAAGGAAGAGACAAACCAGGATCATGAAACTCAGTCATGACAATTAACAAAGAGATATAAAGAAGCAAATGCTAAGCACATGTGCATAAGCTGAAAATTAGACTAGAGACTCCCTAGATCAGACATCTATTGATTTCTGAAGGAATCCTGCAAGGTAGGCTATAACTAAACCAAAATATGTGAATTGAGAAGAGGGACGGAAAGAAAGGATGAAAGAGGAGAGGGAGGAGATGTTTGAAGTTTAATAAGAACGACTAATTTTCCAATTTTGTGTATATATAAACACACATGTATATTTAATTGAAGATACAAATGGAACAATGTAAGACACACAAATAGCATAATCATCAAACAAGAGAACAGTTCACAATCTCTTTAAATCCCAACCCAACACTTGGAAAAGTCAGAGTGGATTTTTTTTACTTTTAATGACAGAAATTATGTTAGCACCATGGGCTGCTACTCCAGACTCTCTCTAGAAGTGGACATGTTTGCATGAATTATAATTAAGAAATTGGAGGAAAATTTTGCACAGTCTAGCACAACTGACAAAAAAAGCACCACGCATAAATTACAGACCATGCCACATTAGTCCTAAATGCCACAGATTTGACTGCAAGGGAGAATTAGAGAAAGATACTCCAAAAGCAACAGATAACTAGAGAGACAAGAAACCGATGACCAAAAGGCAAAAAAAGACATGAGGATGAGGGGGAGCTACTAGTTGGTAGTTTTGTATCATCCCAACACACCCTTTCAGAAGTAGGGAGCACAAATCAGTGGGCCCTAAGTATTGAGACTGCTCCCCTTGGACATGGTGTGCTGCAGCCCAGAGGCAAAAAAGATGGGCCCAGGAGAGTTTAAAAAAGGGAACTGCCAGGGTACACAAGCTGTCTGAAGCCACGCTGCCATGGCCTTGTTGTGGACCCGAGTATACTGTGTGCAAGTGAGCAGGTCTGTGCACAGCTACAAAACAGGCTACAGAAAGCAGCGGTGAGAGGCAGCAATTATGGGAGCACCACATTACAAGTTAACTTCAGACTCCAAACAGCAATGCAGACAAAACTGAAGACAATGACAGTGTTAAGGCAGACAGCCACGAT
Source organism: Aptenodytes forsteri (assembly GCF_000699145.1). Classification (NCBI taxonomy): domain Eukaryota; kingdom Metazoa; phylum Chordata; class Aves; order Sphenisciformes; family Spheniscidae; genus Aptenodytes; species Aptenodytes forsteri. The sequence continues at coordinate 5,863,414 of NW_008795128.1, forward strand.
TTCCAGACTGAGGAGGTCAAAAATCAGGAAGGCAAAGAAAAGGTCTCAGCCACAGGGAAGAGTGTCTCAGAGAAGGACAGCAGCAACCAAGAGGAAGTCCCTCCTCAACAGCAACAGGACAAACAAAAAGTGGGAGACTGGTTTAGAGATCACAGTTGATGTCCTTTGCCAATGAGGCCTGACAGGCCACAGTGGCACGGCAAGAAAGGCACTTTCTAGGGTATAGTATGTGTGAGGTTGGTGAAAGCTCTGCTAGAAAGAAAAACTGTGAACTATCAGGGACCTTGAGAAAAAAAAAAGGAGACTTGGAGTAGTCATCAGGAAATCAATCTGTGCAGACAGGGCTAGGATGCTAACTCGAATCACAGCACCAATATAAACAGACTTCTTAATAATGAGACAATTTAATAAGTATGGAGCCCTAATGGTATGCTGAACATTAAAAAGAGTGATGTTTTTGTTGCTTACTGTTTCAGAGCAGCACGAGAGCTAAGCCTTCGGAGGAAGGTGAGTCTGGGCAGTCTCCTAAGATCTGCACGTTTCTCTTATGGAAAGGATTAGGACTAAGCTTGTTCACACTGTTCAAAATATTTGCCACCTGAGAGATGATTCTCCAGTATGAATACCTTAACCCGCAGCCAGCACAATGTAAGAGGTGCAGAATCTTCTTTCAAACTGCAATTGGGATTACTGTTGTGAGCAATGAACTTTGGGTAACAGATTCTGAGTGAGTGGGAGAGCCCTGGTATTCAGGACTTCCTGAACGGACTAAAAGTCAGGGATGACTTAGACTACCTTATGGCTGTTTGGCAAATTGTTTCTTTATTTTCAAAGACACTTCTGTCATTTGTGCCAAGACCTGAACTTTATTTTTTGATCCAAAAAAATCACCTTTGGGTTGAAAAAACACAACACAGTTTTTGCTCATGGCCTAAAACAACATAACCAAGATTTATGAATTGTACCAGTCTGCTTTTGGTTGGAAACTGACTTTGCAAACAGAAGAGTGGTCACCTGCATTTTATTTTTTTCACTTGGTTTCCCCTCCAGTAAAGAAACATAGAAGAAAGTGGGGATGATAGCCAGCTGATCCCACTGTTCTCAAAACACATAAAACAGAAGACAGTCAGTCGTGATGTAAAGAACGACTATGACTAGAAGGATACTTCCTTATCTTGGCTTTTAATTTTATTTTATTTTTGGCTTCCAAGAGAGTAAGGCATGGTTTAGAGAGTGAAGTGTGGTTTAGAGACGAGATCTTCGGGTTACTATACCACACTTCGCAACTGGAAAGCAGCTAAGGGGGGATATTTTATATGAAGGCTTTCATTTTACTTCTGACAGGAAGTCTTTAAATATAATGAGCCCTTCCTTTCCTTTAAAGGACCGCTTCAGGATCAGTGCCAAAATAGAAATGGTGAAATTAGGAATTTCTTTCCTCCCAAGGAAGAGGGCCTCAGATTACTGTCTCTCATTACCGCAAGGATGAGCTTCAGGGTTTGACAACTTTATGAATTACTCTAGCGCACTGGCACAACCAACATCATCATGGCTATTCCCATATTCTTAACACCCACAAACTGTGCTTTGAAAATATCCCCCAGCTCTTATATCCAGACAGCTTTATGGAAGGGAATGAGTAGTAGAAAACCCAAATGACTGATAGCTAGGCCATACCAGCACTGATCTGACCCATTTTAAGACAAGGGGGCCTCTCTCATTCATTCCTTTCAAAGATGTTTAAGCCTGTCTTAAGCTTCACGCTGAAGATGAGAATGTCACAAAAAAACCCCACCCCAATGTGAAATCGGTGCAAGGACATCAAAGCAGAAGAAACCAGAATGAGTGTCTGCAAAGAAACAAAGATTCTTGGGAAAATTTCTGACTTCCTTCAGACCATGGATAAATCGATTAAACACTAATGAACAAAATAGTGCCTGAAAGAAAATTACTGGGGACAGTCCCTCCCACCAGTCTTGAGCTATTTCATTTGCAGGCAGTAGGGAAACGCAACTGGATGCATTTCTGGATATATCTGGAAAGTGTCTATATGCACGAGAAACAAGCACACAAAAAACACTGGATGCAAACAAACAGAAGACATGAATGTTGAATTCTCTGGATATCTGAACTCAAGCTCTTACGTTTGTTCAAGAGAAAATAAAATCACCTTCTATTAGAGTGAATTCATGAAACACTGTGGCTGCTGGAGTCCAGACCTGCTCCACCACCACTTACCTTCTGAAGTACTAAGTTCTTTTGGAATCACGAGAAGAGCACTCACTGTCTGGAAGTGATTGGTGGGGAAATGGTATTAAACCATCAGCTCTTTTCAGTAATTACTCACTCTAACCAGGCCTTTGTCAGAGAATTATGAGAGAGACTACATATCCCAGTAGAGTCTCCCTAAAGATCAGTGCCTGACTATTGTTGCCTACAGCTGGAATTTCTTTGCTGGCAAGGGGTCACTTCAGACCTGTCCACACAAGGGAGAAAAATGAGGTTTCTATTCTTCAGCCCTCAAACGAGCAAGCTAAGACGAACAACAGACAGCCTTAGTTCTTTGCTCCCAGGACACCAGCCAGCACGCATGAGCCAGCACAATGAGGAAAACAAACAACATGAGGTCAAGAGCTTGTGCAGTTTTCTTCTCTGATGGCCCTCAGTAAAAGCCTGAATCATGACAAGTCCTAAAGCAAACCTGGCTCTGCCCCCAGTGCAGTATATCAACGTGGAGTCCCTTACATAAGGCGGCTTGCAAGGTGACAAAATGCCTCACAGTGGCATGTAGCTTTTAATAGTTAACACAGGCACTGCCTGAAAGGTTCTTTAATTCCACACAATACCTACACTTCAAGCGCACGCTCTTCTGACATCCAGAAATCAGCTACCAGACCAAGCATGGGTTCCTTGACTCACTGTGCCCACCAAATGCAGCACACCTGTCACAGCTGTCCATTTAGACGATGCTTGGACTGCTCATCCAGCATCTCATTTTACCTTTTCAGCTGTAAACAGCCTGAAATTGTAGCTGTAATTAGCAGATTATCACCCACAGGAAAAGACCAAATACATATTTGAGGAGTACTGTTCTTTTCTATATATGATTGTCAAGAGTTCCCACTGCCCACCTGGTACTCCACTAGATACCCTCTCAGTGGAGGAGAGAGTAATATGGAAAAATCATTGGTGTCATTTTAGTCTCCCATCAGTGCTCAACAGAGCTTCTTCCAGAGCTCTCACAGAATCAAACACCTCAAAAAATCCTTTCTGTGCCAGCTCCCCCTGAAGAAGCCTCAACTCCTCTGCATCAGGAAGTTGCAAATGACGCTGTAAATACCAGAAGTGTCCCAAGCACTTCCAAGAATCCCTATCACCACAACAGCCAGCTACTGGGTCAATAAAAGCCACTGCTTCTTTGCAAGCAGAGGATGGACTCCACTATATCTACAGTAATGAGAAAGTATGACAGAGCATGCACAACGCTTGCACTCTGAGGGAACTGCACAGTCAATAGTAGATAGTATATTCTTTTGGAAGCAGATGTTGAAGCATTTGCATTGCCCTCCACCTAGGAATGGCTTCGACAAGAAGTAATTTCATCTTGCGTTAAGAAAAAGAGAACCATGTAACTTGCCACAGTGCCATAACCACGTCTGAAGTATCTAAGCTAGAATCTGTTACTGCATCCTTCTATATCACAATATTTTGGGAGGGCTGGGTAGAGAGTAGTTGCTGTTGGGGCGCTGAATTCCTACTTCTACTCAGAGCAAAACTAGGTTTTAAAGTTACTCTGAGGCACGATGGAAAGCCAGTTCAGTTCCTAGGACACTAGTAAGGCAGGCTTCACTGATAGATCACTGCAAGGGAGCAGGCTACAGCGTGCTGGGCACAGGGAGGCCTGCATTTGGCTTTGAAGGCAGTCGTGGCCACTGCTATACCTCCACATCAACACACCAAAGGCACACAGTGCAGTGCCCAGGCCTGTGTCTCTGAAGAAGAGATGCGGTTAGCGTGCCAGCAGAGGTGGACAAACACCTACCCCTGCTATCATCTCCCCAGCATGGCCCTGTCAGCTCTAGGCAAGAGTCAAAAACCTTGCAAACATCTTCCTCACAGCCTCAGCTAGAAATTGTTGCCAGCTTCCAAGGTAGGGACCAGAACTTTGTCAGCAAGTGCTCTGGCAGCGTGTGGAGTCCGCCAGTGCCAGCTGAGACTCCCAAATGAGCTTCCTAACAGCTGAGCCTCTCAACGCCAGCTGGACTCCAGAAGAGGAAAGCAGTCAAACAAACACTCAGAGGACGCTAAGAAGGTGGAATGTGAAACTGAGCACAAATTTCAGCAGAGTATTTAACAGTTCGGCAGCCAAGATTTCAAATGTCTTCCTTGCATCATGGCTAGCATTCTCTGCTGCTGTAAGCAATGCTCGCCTCCAAAGGACACTCACCCTGAGTAATGTGTACTTTATTCTTTGCATACACTTACTTCTTCCTCTTTATGCGTCTGAGAATCTGGGCTTTGAAACTAAAGGCATAGAGACACCAAGTGATTGCTTTACATTCTTTTAAAGCTCATGCCAGGTGTGAGTAATGGAAGCAGAGAAACAAGCTGTGTACTTCTTACAAGACCTAAAGACACTGGTGCATCCTTCAATGAGCTCAACCTGCCAGGTGCTCCTACCCACTGTGTGTAAGACATACCAAGCCACAGGAGAAAGAGCGAGAGCAGTAAGGCTGACAAGGTGCAGGGGATTGGGAACGGCTTTGCACAGCAGGCAAAATAGTCAGAAAGGTTCCAAGACCCCTAAAACCAAATTTGACTTAATAAAACTGGTAATGTTCAGCACACAGCTCTGTCAAAAAGATGAGGGAGACAAAGAAAGGGAAGCTGATTACTGTATGCTAGTTAGCATTCACAAAACATATTACTTTCGAATAGCACCAGCATTTGGTTGCACCTAGAAACCCAAGACCAGCAATTATAGCTATATTCTCTCCTCTCTTTCTTCCTAAGATGAAACTATACTCTGAAAGTTGTCTCAGTGTCACAAACCACTGAGCTGGCATGAAGCATATCAATCACGTCACCAGAAAAACAAGTGGGAATTTTACATCTATTTATCAGTGCTGTGCCTTCTCAGGAGCAGATAAGGATACATTATGGAAAAGCAATACAAATGCACACCTTTAAGGAGAACATTTTTGTTTCCTCCACCAATGGAAAAGCCAATGCTGTCAGAAAGCTCTTATCAGTAACCCAACATTCAATGTGAAAGAATAAATAGACTTTTTTTTTTCCAAAGCAACACATTTAAATTTCCACTGAAATTGAGTTATAGATTCTCCTTAATTACATTTCATTTAAAAAAGGCCAAAAAAAAAAAAAAAAATTTGTGCACTGGATCTATTTCAAGGAACTAGAACATACTGTTTTATGTCTCACCACATCTGAATAAGGGAGATAAAATAGGTAAAATAGGACAAGGATTAAGGCACCAAGACTAAGTAGCCTTCCCCAAATCATACGTGGCAGAACTGGAAAACAGCCCTAGAAAATCTGACTCCCCTTACCATATTGTAAAAGGGTTAGATAATACAACCTTCCAGTTCACTTTGCCTAACTTAAATTTAAAGTCACATTAAAAGGAAAAACGGATTTACTCTGTACATTTACTTTTAGTAGTACATTAGGACAACTGAAAGAATGACAAATGCCTCCAGTGCTGCCAGTACTTATAATTCTATTCTGAATTCAGTTCTCTACAGCGTTTTTCTTAAACATGTAGTTTCTGGAGCCATGTAATGACATGAAAATTACAGCAACAAAAATTGCTTAATAGTTACCCAGGATAGCAAACACAAACTGGAAAGACTCAGAAACCAGATGGCTCATAAATATGTTTGTTTTAATTTGATGATTTTTAACCCTATCTTGTGATGTGAAACCTGAGCTTGGAGAGTTTGGGTACCAGAAAAACAGTGCTTGCTATACATTTACCCTTTGCCAAGTTCAGAAAGACTAAGCAAGGCACTTTCAGCTGTCACTTCTCACCAGCTTTGTTTCTTGCTCCTTTGTGTGTTTGGGTCACCAAGAATAAAAGGACATGCTTCAGAGTATTCTTAAATGTAGCTGACCTTTTTTTGAAAACTCATGGGAGCACTTCTGTGCATGCTAGAGCTTATAAAACATTTTGCGTATAAAATTTGTCTGGGCCGAAAACTATTTTACTGTCTCCCTTCTAGATGATAAATGTAAATCCCAGCTCTCCACCTTCAGAGCAGATTCAGTCCTATCCCTAATTGTTTCAGACCACCTCCTCTAACAACAATCTATACATGGTATGGGTCAAAGCTGAAAACAGACTCTTTTGTCTGAAGGGCTAAGAGAAGACTTGAAGGCCACACAACAACATGGTGTATCTCTTATTCCTCAGTACTGTAGCATCAATGATAGGATTCAGACTACCAGTCTGAATTTTGTGTCCCCTAAAACTGTTAAAAGTTTTGATAACTGGATGCCAAAAACTAACAAGGTCCAAAAATAAGAAATTGTCATAAACAGAATGAGATAGCTAACAACAATGTTTTTCTATTTAGTAAAACCGGATTGCAGGTATTTTCACAGTGGTACAAATTCATACGGAGGTTGTCAGCTCACTGACATCTAGCTGACAAGGCTGACATCGAGCACTTGTTTCCTTGCAAGAAAATGGAAAGCAGACATCACTAAGTTAGATAAGGGTGTATTCACATAGTCTAAGTTCAGGTATCTAACCTTACAGATTAGTTTCACAAGACACTTATTTCAATGACTGGGGGGAGAGATTCATTAAAAAACCAACAGCTTAAGAGTTCCCCAAAGCAATTCCTTCCCCCCACCCCCTTCCTCTGGCCCCACTGGGAGACTGACTGCCTTCTTGTCCTTGCCCAGCAATCACCATCTCCTCAATTGTACCTACACAAGCTGTATAGGGTCACGCTGTAACTGGATCATTAAAATGATTTACAAAAAAAGAAAGCTAGCTTTTAACCTAGATAATTTCAAAGCATCCCTACAGTCTGACTGACCCAGCTAAGATGAGACCATGCTGCCACTTGGGGGTTGGCAGAAGTCAAGGTGGGCATGAATGCTGGAGAGCTGAGCTAAACATCGCCTGAACGTTGACCACCTTCATGTTCACTCAGTCTTGAGAGCCCTAAGAAATCCAGTGGAAGAATCAGCACTTCTATGTTTGAAATACTACATTTACTTGACATAAGGCACCCCCCACCATTCTCGGTAGAAGAATGTCAGTAACATCATTAATTGGGCTGTTGCCTCTTGTCAATCCTCCTTTTTGCAGCCACAGAGCAGTTTCTACCAGTAATGAAATAACTTCTCTAGCTTATTCTGCCTATACGCTGGTACTACAGTGAATGTAAATTCTACTGAAGCTTAATTAAAAAATAACCATTAGCTAGATTTACCATAGCTGATAGCCTATACAGACACATGCCACATAAGTCCCTGCAAAATGGTAATCTATATATTAAATATATATTTAAAATCCTTTCACAAACAGTCATGAGCAACCCCTGAGTATTGTACAGTTTTGGATAACTGCATCCACTGAGGAAAGTGTGGAAGTCAGCTTGTTTAAAGCAAAGCTTTTTTCTATATGTTTTCAGGTCCTAAAATAAGTGAAAAAAATTATTCTCCATCAGGAAAAAAACCCCAGATATTTCCTTTCATTAATTTTCATGCGTATATATGCAGGAATGCACACAAGAGAGGAAAAAAATGTTTGGGAATTACAGTGCAGAGGGAAGAAATAAGAAAAGCGACGTCCTGTCCAAAACTTATCAGGAAATCAAAAATGAAAATAGCTTTTAGAGGGGAAGGTAAATGCTTGTGTCTAACCAGACCAATCTAGCACAGCTCTAGATGAGGTGAAAAGAGCTAGACCTGTGTAAGTCTTTCATTTTTCCACCCACCTGAACAGCCAGAATACAAGCCCTTTTGAAATAACTAAATAAAAGCCAGCTTGGTTTATTCACCTCATTTTGCTTATAATTAATTCACAAGGTTATTTTTTAATGAATTTTACTCACTTTCAAATTTCTTATCTAGGATTGCAACAGACTGACAAACACAATCTGTCAAAATCTGGGAAAGTTTAAACTGTTCTAAGAACCTGCTAGATCTTGAAGGGTTGGGAGGCATGTGGGACTTCAGGAAAGTTGAAAAAAAATGGTGATAGAAAGTATTCTGCGATGACTATGCTATCAGGGCTTATAAGATACAGAAAGTCCAGTGTCTCATTAAAATCTACGCTGAACTGTTAGCCTGCATGGGGTTAAAGAAAGTTTCTTTCAGAGGTTTTAAATACTATTCAGGCTCCTGTAGTGACTGTAAACACATAAAATGCTCCCGTTGTGAATTACATACTTTAAAAGTGTTACTGATGTAGAGAGATCTGGACTCCAGCACAGTATACATCAAAATGCCATAGAACAAACTCTAGAAACATGTTAAAGACCAAGGAAATTTCAAGCAGTCATGCTTTTCTATGATTCTATTTGCTGAAGTCAAAGTAGCAAATATGTATTAATCACTTGGAGCTCAGTAGGAAAAAAAAATTATTAATAGCAGATATTTGGAAAATTAAAACTGCAGTTAAATATAACAACAGAAACAGAAAATCCAAATAAATCAAGACATCTAAGGTATTAGAAATGCCTAATCGTCCATGCTCCTTACATTGTCTAAAATACTAGTCAAGACACCAGGGCCTGCAAAACTGCCAAATGACCTATCCAGTGAAGGAAAGCAGTTTTTCAGTTCAGTTCCAGTTGGAATTCAGCTTTGCCCGAGGTTGCTCAGGCTCAGGCTGACAGCTGCTAACCCCTTTTTTGGTCATCCCAAACCACACTGGCTGGGCTCATGGTCTCCACTGGAAGAGAGTTCCTCCATCCTCTGCCCCAGCCCTGACCAGCTCCCATCCTCTCTGTGCATCCCCCCCGTTTCCTCCTGCCTCCCTAAGGCCAGGAAAGCGGAGCAGAAGTTGTGAGGCAGAGCTACAAAGGGGAGTGCCCGGGCACTCAGAGTTCACCCTCAGCATGTAGAAAAGGTCTTGGTCACAGCTGCAGAGCCACTCAAACCAGCCCTGCATCGCTGCGTGGAAGCAGGCACTTGTGAGGGTCCCATGGGGAAGTGGAAGCTGGATGTGAAACTGCTCAGAAGCCCACCACAGTTCGGGACGCCGACGGCATCTCTGCTGTGGGAAGCCAGATTTCAGCGAACTGTGACTCTGACCCCACAACCTGTCAGGTTCAGTTCCCACTGAGGTTCCAATACAACTGCCATTATTGGGTCGGTTCTGATTCAAGGCAGGAAAAAAGTTCCAGTTTGGGTTTGATTTGGCTCCTGGACAGCACAAAAACTCTTCACCATGACAATGCAGGAACAGACACTTCTCACCTCCTGCACTTCATTCTGTGCACCAAAACACCATCACATCCCTCCATGTCACTTCCTAGCGTGGCTCTCACTCAGTTACTTTATCACTCCTATGTTTTTAATATATAAATATGTATATCCATAAACATAGACACAGGGGGAGAGGTGTGGATGCTTTAACCCCAGAAAATTTGGCTGTCTGTGCCCTCGAACACATGCTGTGCCACAGACCGGGGGAAAAAAAAAAAAACCTAAGTGAGCAACTGAAATGCATGAATAAATGCATCATTCTTGGCTGATATGAATCCCAAAGCTTATGGGATTTCAGATACTAATTTGCTGAAAATCTGTGATGTCTTATTAACAGACATGGCTCTCCCATTAGATAGAGCAAAAGTTAAGCTGAGTTGCAAGGATAGATCTGTGCTTTTTGGAAAGACTTCAGCTTGTAATTCTATACTTCAGTCTCATTCTTGACTACCTTTAACTCTGATGAGCCTGCTGTGTCAATAGGTGTTTCTTCTGTTTTTTTTAAACTCAGTCAGTGCCATTGTCAGGGAGTTTCTTTCCTTCATATAGAATAGAATCGAATAGTTCAGTTGGAAGGGACCTACAATGATCATGTAGTACAACTGCCTAAAATAAATATAAAGCCAGCTAGAAATCTTAACAAGTTTTTCACCGACAAGTGGAAGAAAAGGTTGTACAGAATTGTGTAAAGTTTCGTGTTTTTCCAGCCAGCTTTATGTGAAGGAGCACATATAGAAAACCAACCTGAAATTCTCCTAAAAAGATAAAACCTGGCCTGTGGATGAGCATCTTACTGAAATTCTGAGTTCTTTATTTCCTCAGTACATATGGCAGAGTTGCGTTTTCTGGGTGAGGAAGACTGGAAGGTTATCTCTGTTTTCTTTTACGTCATTTCTCTCTGTTTTCATTACTCCTCATGGGCCCAGTCGTGCTGGTATCACACACACTGCAAGAAGCTGCAGTGTGGAGGCATACCACCTCGAGGAAAGCTCTTAGAAACAGCATACCTGTGGAAGTCAAAATTGCGTCAGTGACACTCTGCCACTTGCCTGGGAGCTGTAGTCCTTTAGGCAGTGCAGAGACCTGGGGAGGTCCTGACACCACATTTGCTGAGTTGTAAAGGTCCTACACCCTGAGGTGCACCACCTCTTGCACATCGGGCATAAAATGGTAGGAACCTGGCGTTCCCCAGACATAGCCCCTCCAACCCCTAACGGAGCTGAACCAGTCAAAATCTGAACCAAAGGCTCTACATGTTCCTCCTGTGCACACATAACTCACAAGAGATCTCGGTTCTCCCTATTCACTCAGAGCACATCGGTCAGACCAGCTGCAAGTCACCTCTTAACAAACACCTCAACTCACCACTCTTCCAAGCCGGCCTGCTATCCTACCTGCCGCGGGTTTCATCTTCGCATACCCCCTGTCCTGCTGATAGCAGGCCATATCAAAGCACTGGGTTTGTTACATGGCAGGAGAGGAGAGAAGCAGGGGAGCAATTATAATAGAATGGAAGGAAGAAGAATTGTAAGAGGAAGGACTGATGCTGAGAGACAGGAAAAGACTATAAGCCTGATCCAATTAATTAACATAATTAATGTCATTATTTTCCTCCTCTGATTTAAGCATTCAATACAGAAATCATGCTTAATTGTAAGAGTCTCAGATAAAAGTCTCCAGATACAGAAGGGAAGATGTTGCACTGCTGTAACCGTACTCCCATAGAGATCCATCAATTTGCGTTAACTAAGAACCCCATGGATTACTTCCTCTCCATTTATTTCTGGAAAGAGCTCACCTGCCTCTCAGCAGCTGCTTTGTGCTTCTGCTTTTACTAAAGGTTTGCAAAAAGTTCAGGTTGTCTTTGTTTCCTTTATTTCTGAGGAATTCGATCCAATACCAAGCTACAAACAACAGTACCAGCCACTGTGTATATGTGCAGTAACGAACATCAGCCTGAGGACAACCACCTGCATGCACAAATCCGGGTACAAATCAGCATGTGGTATTACAAGGTAACTGAGCAGTTTTAATACAGGATTTTCCAAGCTACTGGCAAGCCCAAAGAAATTAAAAAAGAAAAACTGCCACAGGTCAACCTGACAATTTTTCAGAAGTTTTATAAAATTGCAAAGACCAACACATTTCAGGGAGTGTTGAACTATAACATTTCGTGTCAAAACTAAACATTTGATACTAAATCATGTTTTAAGATTTTTAATTAAAGATTTAATTAAATCTTTAAATTAAGATTTAAGATTTTTGAATAAAAGACTTCTCTAAGCAAAAGTTTGAATTAAAAAAAAAACATTAAAACAGCTAGACTCATTTGAATGTCTCAATATGAACTAACTGGTGCACACACAAAACAAACCTCCATACATAACAGCTCAAAACCTAGACCACTTTATAAAGCATTTTAGTGTCACCACATCAGCATTTTTCACTAAAATTAATTCAAGATGAAAATTTCTCTCCACTCTAGTCACAGACATCACAGATGCACTTCTACACGCCAGCACAGCCAGCGCGACCCCATCACACATACAAACAGGCTGAAGACAGGGACCCTCTTGTTTATCTGTTTAGGACTCGGGGGGGGGGGGGGGGCGCGGGAGAGGAATGCTTTTGAAACATCACTGGGGCGGGGCATCCTTTTCTCCAGCTTTAACCTTATGGACTAGTTAGAAACTGTGAAACTATGTATGACTGACAAAAAGATGGATTTCTCCTGTGGCTGATCACAAGACATTGTCTTTAGCTCTACAGTAACAGTACACACAGCCCACTATCTGATTTCTTCCTCCTCCACCTTAGTCCTCTCTCTTGATGTAGTTTACAAATCCCCAGTGTTGGTCTGCATATGCTCCCTTACTGTGGGATTCCCATATATCTATCCTATCCTTTTCCACTGTATTTCAAAGTGTCCTCAACTTTGTCATGTCTGTGACTTAAAAAGAACTGTCTGTTTTTATTTCAAGGCATCCTCCCAATGTTTGACTTTCAGTGACAGTCATAGTGACTTGAATTGCATATCCAGACTGGGCACGGTATCTGTAGATATCTGTCCTGGTTGGAACTATTTAAGTGAAAATACTGAAACCACTACTGTACCTGTATGCTACTTCAACTGAGCGGAGATAGTCACAAGAAGAAAAAAATAAGAGAGAAGCTCTTCAATGAAGAGGCAAAAGAGAACGTAGGGCCCCATCCCTTCCACTCTTGGCATGCTCTCCTCTAGACAGACAAAGGGATACATAAAGCAGTAAAGGTTTGTCTAACTGAGAGAGATGCACTGGTTTATTTTAAGTTGGCTTGCAACAAAATGAGGTACTCCTATGTAAGCATCTTCATGCATGTGTGGACCGATGAAACTTAAACCAGCTTATACTCGCTCTATAAAACAGGACAGCTCAATTCTGAGAGGCAGACAAACCCAGGGAAAGGAAGAAAACCTCCCGGGCTTCTGAAAACAGTTTGTTAGACAAACGCACAAATGCAAGGAGGAAGTAGCATCCAGGAATGGGGCGTTCACCATTGCCACGCTGATATACCATTCCACAAACAAACCAACAAAAGGCCGGCTGTCTTACTCCTAAACCTGCCATCAACCTCCCTATGCCTCTCTGCCTTAGAAAGGATTCAACGAAACCCAAAACCATAACTATTCCTCAGGCTGAAATTAAACATAACATATCCTATTCTGTGACAGCTTCACTACAAGTATTGGAAAGGGCTGTAAAGAAAGACTTGACAAAATGCCTCTACTAATATTATCTCAAGAACTGTGGTTATACTCAATAGCTAAACTCTGAGCAATTACATAAACATGACTGTACTTTTGGAAAGGTGTTTGAGTTTTGCCTGGGACATATGTTGTGCTGTAATTTTGCAGATAGTTTGCCTTCCACACCCAGAGGCAAGAGCATGACATCTGGCCAAGCACAACCCAGTTTTTCGTGGAGGAGAAAAGGACTGACCTACCCCCTCCACCAAGCTCAAGTAATCAAAGGAAAAGCATCCAGTATGAAGACTCAAAGCAATGCTGGTGCTTAAAATAAAAAGAAAATTCTCCCACACATTCATCTGGTGGTTTTTTTCACCTTATTCCTAGCCACCTCCTGAGACCTGAGGCTAATGTGCAACCTCAGCCTCCGAATGACTGTGAAGTTGCTTTGACACTGAACAATGCACGTTTATGCACTGAGTCCTTTCCTGGTGTTGTCGTTGTTGGTTTTGGGGTGCCTTTTCTGAGGGTTTTTTCCTGCTGTTGTTCTCTACAACTTTCTGAATTTTCTCAGAGAGTCTTAATTTTTGCAACAAAAGGAGTTCTGACCTCCTCCAGTGTTTTGGGGTGCCAAAATTTTCAATGGATGGGAACTCTGAAATTATCCTTTTAGGATACAGTAGCTCATTAGAAAGGCATATGCCAGCCAGCAAAACAAAAGAGAGAAACGTGGACCTGTAAATTCCCTCATCACCAAGACCTTGGGCTTTCCAAATAAAGAAGGAAATGTAAAGCCACTCCAAGAATATGCTCCAGGAAAACTTCCTCAGTGGAAACACAAGTGGTTTTTAAAATAATTGACTGCAGAGTCTGAGAGCTGACCATAATAACCCAGTGAGACAAGCAATCCCCATGTGAAGATTGTGACAGCAGCTACACAGTTAAATGCTCATGCATCCAAGACTCTCCCTGGGTGACTGAGATTATTTTTGGCAGAAGATTGGACAGAGATTGTAAAACGTACGTTTGTTTTCATTTAGCTCTTTACTTGGTCTCTCTGAAACACACCTTTTTTCATCTCTGTCCTAATACGGTCATGCTTCAAATCACAGACTTGGAGTTACAGAAAATATAATGACTATTACACTAACCTTACTTGCATGTTGAAAGTCACTCTACCAAAAACACTGGGATGATAGTTAGCAGCTCTTGATGAGACCACGTGTCATCAGAACTGAGGCTGTGGGGACACAGAGCTCTGCTTGCATGGGGTATACTTGCCCTGGGACCCTTTCACAGTAAAGCAACCTCCTCCCAGTAGGAATAACAGGCCAGAAAAAGCCTGAAATCAAAAACTCTGTGCTATGCCTTGGCATTCAACTGTAAAGAGAACTAAATGATGAAACCTGCTTAAAAACTGATGTCCCAGCGTGTCTTCATATAAAAGAAAATATATACAGGTTCAGCATTTAGCCAGAGACAGAGAATTTCACTGCACTAGCAAGAGCAAGCTGTAGCACCCAACAACCTGTCTGCTTTACCTCCTTCCCTGCCTGGAAGTAGCATGATTTGTTACACTGAGAAATACAGAATTGTCTCATGATCCTTGTCTAAGCGTCAAGATGATGTCTCTGCACTGGGCGTACTCTTGTAACTTCAGCACTCTGAGAAGTTCAGCATGTCCTGATACAGGTTTTTCTCTCCTAATTTTCATAACAAGTTTGCTTACCACTGTACACATACAGTAAATGTGTCCCACTCCTACCTTCTCCCATCATTGCTTGCATGCATGCTGCTGCTTCCCAACTTCTCTCCTATTACTGCAGCTTCCCTCCTAACATCTCCTTCCTTTCTCCTACTGTTACTTCATTCCTCTTGCTGCATTTCAGAACCAAAGCTGACAATGACAAACAGAGCGGCACAAAGATTCCTTTCAAAACTCAGCCTGAGCATCACTCTCTAGGCGGGAGCTCGTAACTCCATCTTTCATAGTCCCGATACCTTCTTCTCCCTTTATCTGTCCCCCTCATCTTTCTCCTTAGACAAAGAACCTTCTCCAAACTACACCTTTTCCTGTAAGCAACCTTCGCTACTCCTGGAGCATTACTTTCTCCCACCTCTCCAAAATAGTCCCAGAGAAAGCAATCCAGTAATCAGAGAAGCAAAATGGTCCTGAGGTATAGCTGTTAATTTCATGCTGAACCCTTGTACAATGACAGCGCTCGCTTCCGAGCGAGCCTCGGTCAGCAGCAGCCTTTCTAAAACTACGGATCACCTATTCATTTCAGTGAACAAAATTTACGTAGAATCAATAACCATCAAGATTTATCTTCCCACGTCACCCACTTTATATATGTTTCATGCCAGTACTTTCTCCCCCCTCTCCTTTTTTCCCCACTGTTTTGAACATAATGCTTTACTGGTTTTAAAGGTAAAAGCATCGGGCAATGAAATAAGTCTGAGTCCCTGGGCATAAGAGGGAGTTTGCACCATAAGGAGATGGGGGGAAGAAAAATAAGTTACTTACCCACAGTGGTGACCCACAGCACCAGCTGTGGGAGCCGGTTCATGGCTCTACGGGGTGCGGGCAGGTCCCAGCCGGGTGCGCGGCTCCGGAGGGGACGTGCCCGGCTCTTCCTGCGGGCTCCGCAGGAGCTCTGAGGCTGGGCTCGGGCTCCTGCTGCCTTGGAGGAGAACTCCCACCTCCTGCTCAGGAAGGCTCGCATGGGTCCTAGAGCCACCCCCCCTTCCTTCCCTCCTCCTCCTCCTCCCTTTTTGCATACCGCTTCTGCACGATCAGCGAATCCATAAGGCAGTTGCTTCAGACATGAACACATCCATCTATAAATTTTTTAGGCATTAGTATTCACTAGGAAAAGCTGAATTCAGCATCTTACTGGGTTGTTCCCCCTTCTCAGTCTTCCCTTACAGCTGCCTCAATGACACACACAAGATACACGCACTGCCTGGACCAAACTCAGCTCATATTTAAGAAGATAGAGAAGATTCCCTTGGCCTGGAAGTCCTTTCACTGTCTGCCCTGAAAGAGAAATCAGACCTATTTACACAGCCTAGATACCTGCCTTTCTTTCCTTAACTTCATTTATAACCACTTAACTCCTGAGCAAAACAGCCTCAGTTGGTGAGACAAGCAACAGGGACCTGCAACACAGTAAGGCGTAGGTGCTCTGCCTGCAAGCTTGTGCATTCGCTCTTTAATCATTTTACTTGTTAAACTCCTTTTTCTTCTGGTCCATCAGCATTTCAATTACATTCATTCACTCTGCCTTCAGTTTGTTTGCATGTGGGTTTTTCCTTCACAGGGAGTTTATTTTAAAACAGCTATTCTTTTTATAATCAGAATATATTCTTTCTGATTAATTCTCCATGTGGATACCCTTACTCTGGATTAGGAGTGCTTTAGTCCAAATTAGCATAATTTATTGTGGCTGGGGGGGGGAATAAAAAAAATTGGAAACTGTTTTGAATTTAACAGGTAGTGCCCGAGTCTTGAGTAAAATACTATTCACGCTGTAGGCACTACAGAAATTTGGAGCTGACATGAATTAAAGCCCTGATAGGACTGGTGGGTCTGGTACTTTCAAGGGAGAGGCCTGAATTCCATTTTTAAGTGTGGTTCATAGATTAGACTAAAAATTTAGTGAATTTCCTAATCTTCTGTGAATCTTCCACTGATATCTATGAAAAGTATGCACTGCTCAAGGGCAGAATTTGCTTTTGTACCACAACCATATATTTGGATCTCCGAATGTACTCTTTGTTCAGCAACATATTGCCATTTTCAACAGATTTACAGAGGCATATTTCTGAACACAACCTGGATGATTTGAAAGAAAACATCATTCTGAGGCTTTCCTCTTTAGCCACATCAATTACAAAAGTATGGTAGCAAGAAAGACAGACATTATTGGTTGCTTATTAATTAAATTTATATAAACTGTCCCCCAAGCAAAGTAATAGACCAAGAATAGTGTGTGTTCCTACCCAAGACCAAAAAAAAAAGAAGGCTGCCAGCTTTCCATCTCTTCATAAATCATAAATAACTTTCTTGGCTGAGGCTCTGGGACTGCAAAGCAGGTAATTTTTTACTCCAATTAGTAAAAAAGTAGAGGCACCTCAGGAATTTCTATAATTGCCTAAACCCTCCTATGAACAGAAATGTAAAAAACCTGTATCTGCAAGGAACTGGTAGCAGCAGCAGAGACAGATGAAGTAACACTGTTTCTGACAATACTCAGTTTTAAAGCAGTTTATATTTTCCATGTTTTTCAGTCAGTTTGGCCAAGACAGACGAATTCTGAGGCTCATTACAGAAATGTGAGGCATTCTATAAAAATGAAATAGATGCATGTGATGCTTTTAAGCAGAGAGTAAAAGCAGAGAAGGTGACTAATCTCTGACCAACTGGCTCATTAGCCAGTTTTGAGGGTTTGAGTCCTGGCCCAGAGAAGTAAACCTTGGTCTACTGGAAAGTCTGCAGTTAATCCTCGGCAAGGTAATCCACATCTGTCAAGCAAAGGAAGTCACCCAATCCAGACAAAAGCTGATATTCTAGGGAATCAAAGATTTTAAAGACAAAGGACAGGAAAAACAAATGCTTCACAACGAAAAACACAAGAAGGTATGCAGAGTGTGAAAACAACAGAAGTCAGAACAATGCCCAGCATCTGGAAATAGGTGCATGAACTACAAGCAAATGCCACTCACCAGCAGTTTGCAAGTGGTACAAGAGCATGCACAGCAAGAAACAAAACCCAACAACAAGAAGAGAATGACAGCAACACCACTAATTCAGAGGAAATCTCTGTAGAAGTAATTAGGAGCAATGGACAATGCTGCATCAGCAGAGAACTGAACTGTCAGTCTGGAAGCAACTGTGACAATTACATGCTTTTAAGTTGGGCACTGGTGCACAAGCTAGAACACTGCCAGAATCGGGATACCAGCAATTGAAAAAACCTGCTGGTCTTAAATAATGATACCATCTCTGGCTCAGCAACTCAAGAACAACCTACTGGAGCCCAGGAGAGGGAAGCAGATATGCTTATCCTATTCTTACATTCTTCTGAAGGCATCCATTATTGTCCACTGTTGCAAACATAACACAGAGGGCAGCACAGAACTTTGATCTAACCCTGTAACATCTCAAAAACATTCAGATCAGGGTTGCAAGACAAGTTCCCACCATGCTACCAAGAAAATTCCTCAGAACTGAAGGGAGATGAGGTGGAAGCACTACCCGCAGAGCAAGCAGAGCTGTAGCAATGGGGTCTAGTCATCGCCAGAAAAAAAGATGCAAAGCAAAGCAAATGTTCACCTAGCTTCAACACCTTCTTTGGGAGATACTGTTCCCTTTTGGGCTGTGCACTTCCTAGAAAGATACAGCACATTTCTGATAGCATCTACAGTACAAAAGCCTGTACCATGACATTTTGATCTAAGAAAAATATGAGAAAAATGCAGTCAGAGACTTCATAAACCTTGCATGGAAAACAAGCTGTAGGGCAAAAGCTAAACAAATACCATGCAAATTCCTTACGATGGAAAATAATATCCAGCAGAGCAAGGTGAATGTGGCAAGATGGTTTAGACTGGCTGCACTAAGATGAAGGAGTACAGATTCATTTGAAACATGAAGTATGTAAAGAAATGTGTGCTCAGTCAACCTGCCTCAGCATTCTGAATGCTGCTTTACAAAACTGTCTAACAGACATAGGATTTAACAGTTACAAAAACATCTGGAAATCTGAAGGCATTAACTGAAGATGGCCCAGTCAGAGATATGGTATCTAAGTGCAAAATTAACTTGTCCTCGCATTCTTCTACTGAGAATATTGGTAATTTTTTCAAAGTTGTATAGTCAGACTTGGAGAGCAGTCAGTTATCCATAAAAGAAATTGGGTGTTAGTGTACATAAATAAAGAAAGAAGCTTTGGCTTTACTCCATAGCCATTAAAGCTTCACGTCTTCACGCATGGAAGAACTGTGTGAGCTAAAACTGATCATAAAACTCTTTACAGCCTAAGGGATCTGGCAATTCTCAGCCTAACCTTTCCCACAAGCAAAAAGACTACAGAAGTATTTTGGTTTCAAATATATGATTGCAACATTGCATAAAAACTAAGCAAGACCTGATGATGGTTAGACACATGGTCTCTGGAGTACTTGACAGAAGAACTATGAAGCAAAAATATCCAGAACTAGATTTTATATCTGTTACACACACAAGCTCTTTAAAAAAAGTATCTATCTGGTGTCAGACAAAATGTGAACTTTGATTGCTGCAGACATTACTGAAGGCAAACCCCTGCAGAAAGTAAATGTGGCCAGTGCCACAGATAACACTAGTTGCTACACATGGTTCATAATAGCTAATAGAGTGGCTTTACCCCTTGAAATTATACTAGGTAATAAAGGGTTAAATTTAAGTGTTAAATGTGACTTTGTTTCAATGCATATGAAATCCTCAGACATCAGAGAAAAAAGTGTTAAAAAGGACATGCACAGAATCATTTAGGGATTTAAAATCTAAACGTAGGACCAATGATATTTTACACCAGCCTCAGATAAGCAGCAAGTTTGAGGAAATTGTTGTTATGCTTGTCGCATAGGCCAGAAGCAGTGGTAAAGATGTAGGTGGTATAAGGGGGGGGGGGGGGGGGAGGAAAACCCCCCGGGATCCCCCAGAGCAAAGTAGGCATAGATTTGTCACTGCTGGCTGGGAGAAAACCAACTTATTTTTGTTCCAGACTATCAAATTCATTCCCACGTAGAAGAAAATATATGTGAACAGAACAGAACAGACTCTTTCAGTTGGAAGGGACCTACAATGATCATCAGATCCAACTGCCTGACCAATTCAGGGCAGACCAAAAGTTAAAGCATGTTATTAAGGGCATTGCCTCTTAAACACTGG
>NW_008795128.1:5883921-5939931 GCF_000699145.1 Aptenodytes forsteri
GGCTGGTTATACTGTGTTTGATGCACCCCAGGATGCGGTTTGCCCTCTTGGCTGCCAGGGCACAGGAGTCATTTGTGCATGTCAGTACTATCCTTGCTGTATTTTAGGGTACCTGTATTAGTAATGTCTGACAACAGGACACTTTTAATGAACATGAATTTTAGCAGTTTGCGGTGAAGTACGTACGAGGCATGTCACTACAAGTCCCCATTATTTCCAGTACAACAGGTCAGTAGGAAGCAGTGTCAAAATAATAAAGCACCTACTAATGAAAAATGATAGAATCCATATTCAGCACTGTTAAATCAGAGCATGGCACCAGCAAAGCATGGCTTGTCATGTGCTGACATTTCATTCAGTGGAAAATTGAAAACAAGAGTGCCTGTGCTACTAGAAATGGATGTCAAGAGCCCTTGGGGACTTGTAGATATCTAAGGAAACAGATGAGGAAAAACAGCAATCCAAAACCAACTTGGAGTACCTGGAGCTCCTGCCATTTGCCCAAGACAGAAAGCTCATAACTGTGAAGGCAAAACAGCAGGAAGGCAGCCAGGACAGTTCAAAAGTCATGGGAGTGTGTCACACAAGAAAACCAATGAAGAAAAAGGCCACCCCGTGAGTCAGTTGCTGTGTAACAGTCCCAGGAAACTGTGCTTTCTGATGTGCCTGGTGTGTACAATTAGAATCAATGAACCCATCAGTGTCTGACAACGTACATGACCACAACCTACTAAGAGCCTGTGGATGCAAAAGCACTCTTCTCTCAATAGCACCTTAAGCTCACAGACCACCTGAATGACACACAATTTCTTTTTGAGATCCTGGGTTTAAATCACACATCATATCCCATTGCAGTGGCTGGACCATCTGCTCTAGCACCAACATCATGAGACTGATATGGGAAGAAAGGTGGCACTCGGTGTTTCCTATAAGGGCCCTGATGTCACCAAGTACAGGAAACAGGTGCGAGGGGCAGCCTGAGTTCAGTGCGGTACCAAAGCCTGGTCACAGAACGACTTTTCACTGAGCTGTAAGGAGATTGAAAGAGTGGCATGGGAATCAATATCTACCCTTCTCTTAAACCAGGACACCACTTCTCCCGGTGTTTTCACTGCTTGCCTCTTTTTTCCCCCTCCTCTGTGATCCATTACAGGTGCTCCATTTCTGCTTGCGTCCTACTAAGTCTTTGCTTCCAGCTGCTATTTCTGACCCTCCAGGTCAGGGCTGAGAAACTGGATCCTTTCGATGATCCAACAGCCACAAACAGCCCTGATTTATGCCCTATTCCTTATTCATCCTTTCTGTAATGCCACTTAAGAAAATGTTTCTACGTTCCTCTGATTACTGTCTTTCACTTTGCTTTTTTTTACTGCACTTTTTGGAAGCATTGCTTTAGAAGATGGGAAACTCTCCTGTCACGTCTGCATGGAGCTTTCTGCCTTTCAGTGCTAGACACCAGCTCTCCTTTAGAAGCAACAGGAAACTGTAGTTCCACCACTCCGAGACAGATGGGTTAAATAGCTTCATTTCCCAGTGTGACTTCCCAAAAAAAGTCCAAAATCTTGAACTTCTCCTAGAGGCTTCAACCTTTCAGGAGTTATATGACCATCTGATGTTTATACAACAGTCTCTTCCAAACAAGATAGAGTTAAACAAAGTAGTTTAAGGTCCTTATACCCATACAAACTTCATCTGTAGCCCTGAGGCAACATAAACTGTGTTCTGGTTCCTGAACATCCTTCTCCTTCCCTGCACAGGGCAGCAGAGTTCTCATCCAGTGTCCAGATATCTCACTCCTTTCTTTCAAATTTACATTGTTTTTCACAGGATACTCTCTCACATGGCTACCAGCTGGCATATGATGACATCCAGTCTATGAGGTAACTCCAATTGTAAATTAGCAGACTTTGATTGCTATTTATGCCACCTAGACAAGCCTGCAGGACCAAACCCAATCTGCTAGTGCCCTACCTTAAGGGAGAAATAAATTCAAAATGAGCATACAGAGGAGCTGGGCAACCTTCTAGATTCCAGGCCAGGCAGAAAGAAACGGACCCCCAAACTGGGAGCCTCTGATATGGGGAGAGACTGGATGACCCCTAAGAAGCTCAGTTTGAAAAAAACTATGCAAAAGCAAGCCTCAGAAGTGACGGCTTACTAAGAAGCCAGGGGAAACTCTGTGGACTTTCTGGTCATTCAGAAAGTGACTAAAATTGACCAGACTAAGAGAAAGCCTGAAGGAAAGGCACTGCAAGGCTGTGTGGGGATGAGGAGAAATTTGTTTAGAATTTTTTTAATTTTCATCTATCTGATTGAATACATCTGAGTTTTCTCTGTCTCAAAAACATCTTTTTCTAGTTCATATTCTAATATAACCTTACAGTGTGAAAGGCATTCTCATGTTTACCATATGGTAATGAAAAGAGACAGGAGAATCCATCTCAAAAAAAGTTCCACCTCGAAGTCCTGTTACAGAGGAATGTATTTATTATGTAACTAAAATAACCAAGTCTGCAATTTCATTGCAAATATCCCCATCACTGTGTTACAAGCAGGATAAAGGAGAAAGCAGAATTCTATGCTGATTGTTCACTCATCCCTTATTTTAAGAATTGTATCATAAATAAGAGAAAAGTTAAATCAAGTAAACAAACCTTTGTGGAACAACACTAGGCAGCGGTAAAGTGCTGACTCAGTATTTTTACAATAGGACTCAGCCTGAGGAACTCTAGCCAGTTAAGAAAGATGAAGCACAAAGCTCAAAAAGTGGTTCCTTTCTGATGCTCTGAGGCTGAATTGCACACTCAAGTAGAAGGCATGATTATGATCTCCATGTTTGAGACTCTGCCTGTTCAAACATTATTTTTGGCATATGCTGTGAGTATGGGCTTCCCCGGTAGGATTCTGAATAACTGGATTTCAGGTATCTGCAATTTAATTTCTCTAAACCACCTCATGTGACACCTCCCAAACAAAAATAGTATATATTTAAGCTATGTCTTTAAAACCAAAGGATTCTAACTTTCTCTACAAACTTTACATATAGGTGATGTAATTCATCAGTGCAATGTATCAGTCAAAGTTTATTACAGATTATTGAAAGTACCTTATACACCCCACCTTTTTAATACATATTCACTATGAGGTGAACACCATCTGTGAGCAGCATAGTTTTGGGGATCTCTTGGCCCAACACATATGAAGTACAGATAAGACAGAATAATTGTGACTTAAGGTTGAGTCTAAGTATTATATTTACAATCTTAGCCAATTTATGCTTACCATGACAGTGTCTCAGTGCACCATTCAGTTATACTGAGCAAAAAAGAGGATAAGGTTTGACATCTTCTGGCAGGAGTGATGAAATGATTTTTCAAGGAGTGGTTAAGATAGCAACAAATTTCATGAGTCCTACCATAGTCCACATGAAAACAACTTTTTAGTTGCTCCTAGTGGATTGTCAGATGAAAGACAGGATACAAAGTGGGTCGTGACAGTAACTCCTGCACAGCTGCAAAGCAAAGATTTCCTAAAGGTTTTTTTGGTAGCCACTTCAACGTAAAGGAAGCTTACCATAAAATCATCTATAGTTATTTATATAGGTTATTGTAGCAAGAAATTATATTTGTTTTCCCCTGAGATTCATCAATAACAAAAATTATATACCTGATAGATCAAAACCTTTATATATTAGAGACAGTAGATTGACTCCTCTTTCTGTTTTTAATTAAACAATTAAAGAATTTGCATAAAAGAAGTAATTTACTCTTTAGCCTCTGATCTTTCATGGGACAGAGTATCAAAATATTTGTGCTAATTGTTTTGTCAGCACACACCTGAAATAGAATAATCCACTATCTCCTTGAGTGTTCTCAAGACAGCAATAGACCTGCTGTAAAACCATTTAAATAAGCAGACAGTGACTATGCAGTGACTATAAACAAAACTGGCATGTCATTAGCAACATTGGCCAAGGGGTCTTGTTGACTGACGGTATGGATTAGGCAGGTTAAATGAGTTCAAAGAGAATTTGTATTACATCTTTTTTCTCTATGATACAGTCACAAAATTTCATGCATATTCAGTCATTTCTATAACCAGTCATATTACTGTTTAAGTATTTCGTATATATCTTTGACAGTTTCAGATGATGTGGTGCCATCACCCTCCTATGTTAATAATTTATTAGGGTTTTATGCATATTTCCAACATTCCAGCATGCTTATCTTATCTATTGTTCCAGCTTTGAGTATTCGTGAATTGATTCCATATGTTACTACTTAAGCAGGTAAGTATCACTACTTTCCACTAAATTCCAGGCTGGTAAATGTTAACACTGTGCTGACTTAAACGTTGTTTTATTTTTCTTTCACAGTGTGCTAAAAGCAAGTTTAAGATAATTCTAAAATTAGAAAAAAAGGATCTTGTAGACACTGAAGTTTATGACATAATGCATTCTTAAACACACAAGTTAAAGGAAAGATTAATGGCAAATTTGTTTTATTTTTTAAAATAGTTTAATAGTCTGCTTTCAAATTCTAGTTCTGTTAAATTTCAGTAATTTATTTTTAAAAGAGATATAATTAAATTTATTCAAGCTGATATTTACAGTTTAAATAATAAATTTAAGATTATATTTTAATTTATATGTTCAGTGTTTATACCTGAAGGCAATAAAGATAAAACACCTGAAAAATAAATGCTATGCTATAGGAATTAATATTTCCTTTAAATGCTCTTTGCAGTATAGCACTGTGTTTCCTTTATTGCTCATTGTTTCCACCAAAAAATCGTATCAGTCCCTTATCCTTCAGTAGACTGCTAACTCAGACATTAAGCCCCTTAAATGTGTTATTAAAGACCATGGTTTTTGTCTCAATCTATTCCTTTAGGTCTAATGACACGTATGAGATTCAGCTTCTGTACTGAAAAGCCCACAAAATTCTGCTTATTCACAAGTAGATAGCAGTAAAAAAGTCTAAGCAGCTGATAAAAACAAACTTTTTATTCAAAGTTCAGCCTTTCTCAGTGAGAATATCAATAGCAAAGTATCAGCAGTAATGCAGACATACAGTAGCTGTGTGCCTGGGTTCATGGTACCGTGGAAGGCTGAGGTCCCAAGGGTGTAGAAGCCCAGCTTGGAGGGAGACAACTCTCCCTCTCGTGACTGAAAAAAACCCACAACTATGAGTATGACTGACCCTTACACATTAGGGTTCAAGGAAAAGCTGTTCTCACTTGCATCTGGTGATCAGGGACAAAAGGACAGAAAAGGACTTTCCAATGATGGTAGTAAAAAGGGGAGGGAGAGAGAAAGGATTTCATAAACTTGCTGTTTTGAACTGATCATGTGGCTAAGTGGCTTGTAATTGCACACTGTTCTAAGAAATCAAGGCTGATACTGAAATTTTCTTACAGAATAGCTATTAACCTCTGTCATGCCTGAATTCCTCCAGAAATTCTTCTGGTATTTCATTTCTGGGCTCTGAGGAGGCAACTAGCCACTTCATTCTTAGGTGTGTGGCTTAATATTTGTAACTGAGTCATTTGCACTCAATCTGCTGCGACGTCATTATGTGCACAGTTGTACCAGGAGACAGATGTGGCAGATGATCAGTATGCACAGCTTTCTTTGCTGAGGATTAACAGAAAGCCCAGCAGAAAGCAGCGAGGGCAAGGATTAGTTATGCCCTTGCCAGCTCCTTGTCACTCCTACCTCTTGAGCTAGAGCAAGATGTCTAGCAGTGATGCCTGCCTGTTACTACCAAGATTTTCAAGGGTGCCTTTGAGATGGCTCCCGGAGATCTCTAGAACATCCTGCCTCAAACAAGTTTCAGCAGCTTTGGTAATATACACACATCACTCTCAGCCCTTACAAGCTTTTTCCTCTAGAGTTTGTTAATGCACCTGTTATTAGATTAAGCACCCATGATAACAAGTTCCTACTCAGACCACTCATTTAGTCACTTCCTAACGACATCATAGAGCCCACCCTCTGCATAGACATAAAAATAAGCACTTTTAAAGATTTAATTTCTGGGCGGAGTCCTTCAAAATCTTCTATTTTTCTCCTTTGTTTCTTTTGCTCCTCATTCCACCAATCGGAACAAATATTCATGCTCCTCAAGAGCTTTGGTGTTTAAATGTGTGGTAGGAAAGTGCTTATTGTTCTTTTCTTGCCCCTTAGAAGAAAGAGGAACCTGAAGCACAGAGAGATGAACAACCAAGTTTTAACGGCATTTAGACACCTAGACAGATTTAGAAGTTTATAGAAGTAGTCCCATTAGTATCAATAGGATTTAGGCCTTAGAAAAGGCAGGCAATGAAAATGGACCCTTCAGATGTTGCTACTGTCAGTTGATAGAAGGACACCTTAGATTTCTTCCAACTTCTGCCAGATCTTGAACTGAAGGATGCTGGATTGGTAGCCTGGGAGAGAGCAGCTCTCTGCAGATGCTAGGACTGGAAAAGGATTTACCCTGCTAGACATGCTCAAACAACACTAGCATCTTACAACTTGTTGACTCTTGTGATAATAAGGCACACTGTTAGAGTGACTGGCAGGGTTAGTTAGTCTCCAGGTCCATCCAACTACTGGCCTCTTTGCCTACTTTGTAAATCTGTAGTCTTTTGTAATATATTGGGTTGTTACTGTGGTTTTTAATAAGTCGTAGATATGTTTTACACTTTCCATTCTAAATGCAAGGCACAGCTCTGCAACCTGAAATTCAATACAGGGAAATATGCACATTTAGGGGTGGGGAATAAATTCCTATCCAGCCATGCTATTACATGACATGTCCTGTTCATCTCCTGGGACACGATAAAGGATGGAAAAATGTGCATCTGTCTGCACTGAGCAGACGTCAGATGTCAATGGATTTCAGTCACTCTTCAAGTAAGTTCAAAGCCATCTTCTATACTAATCCTTTAAGCAGTTTGCATTTCCTCTGAGGGAAAAATTATGTATATGTATACACACAGAGACAGACACCCACAAGTAGAGAATACCTCACATCTCTTACAGAATTTCTATAAAATAAGACTGGACAAAGGGCTATTTTTGCAATCAATGAGTGCAGCTTTATGCTTGATTCCTAGCACAGTGTCACCTTTAAAACAACTGATTTTTACCAGTGTACTCTTTTTCATGCCTCTTGTAGCACTGAGTTGCCTTTTGGTTCCTAAACCGTCTGCTGTAACTACAACAATCGTATGCGGCATTAGAAGGGCTGCAGAGGTTTCTGGTGACTTTCACAGCTTGGTATGGTCATAAAAATGCTCTCATCTACACTGAGAATTAATCCCTTGCAGAGATGGTCTTGGATCTTGCTGTCTCTGGTCTTGGTTTCGCGAGACCTCCTTGGGCTCAGCTAAGCATCTAGAATATATGAGCAGGTAAGCAACAATGAATAAAATGCATTTGCAGTATTAGAAGGTTGTTTTCCATTTCTAACTGATAGAAACACTAAATCTCAAAATATCACTGGACAAGATTAATCCAAATACCATGAATGCAAGCAAAACTGATCTTATGCTGCTGACTCGTAAGTACTTTATTTTATAGAAGGCAGAGGAAAGAGGCAATCCTGATACTATTTTTGAAAAAAATATAACGCAGTCCCAAGAGAGAGATATTTGCTAAGGATTTATCTGGTCCAATCATTCCTATTTCATTTAACATGCTTTTAGTTAATTAGCTCAGAAAGTCTAGTGACCTAATGGAAATTATCGAACCAGTCAGCATGAAATGAGTTGGAAATGGTCTACACCACGGTAATGGGAATCCCACAGAACCTAGCTGCTGCAACTTTTTCTGTGTCTTGTTTATCTTTATTCACAGTACCTCTCCTGATTGTTTTTTCCTTCTTCCCGTATTTTATTACTTAATTCTTATCACAATCTTACAAACTGGTGTCATTGAGTATAGGTTGGCAGTCTTTGCCCTTGGCTTTGGAATGTCCCAATCTTTAGCACTGAAAATGTTGCCACATTAAGTATCTTCAAAGTAACAAGAGTCTTCATGATTGTAGAACTAATTCAACTTCTCATAGTCTTGGGCAAGTCCCAAGACACTTTGATAATCAGAACTACCTTCCACGTTCTTTCTAATTCCAAGAACTGATGCTTGGAGTACTTTTGTTCTTCTGTTTCAGGTAGAGGTTCATAGCCCAGATAGAGCAATGTCTTATGACTTTCTTCTTGAAATTTTACAATTAAAAGGATGTCTACTTAGCTTCACCTCATGACTAGACAGGTCAAAGGAAATCCCCGAAAACCATATAACTGTAGAAGAGGTGGCTAATAAATGTTTTACACAGACTGACTTCTTTTCAAGAGAGTGCACAATGGCAGGACTCAAACAACAAAAAGTTGTGCTACAGAAGCCTGCCTATGCATAAGCTTGTATCCCAGCCAGATATAAAGGTGACTAAGCTGATAATGAATGGTGAGCTGTGTCTTTCCCATGACCATTGTTAAAGCTGTAAAAACAGTGATTCTATTTGCAATGAAATATATTTTCAGTGCTTTCCATCTCCTTGAGTTTGGGACTGAATCAAAGGCCTTCTTGCAGGCTACCTGCACAATCCCTAGGTTTTCTGTGCTCAGAATTCCTCTTAACCAGCCTAAAAAAAATTATGCTAAGCTGGCTTGCACAGCAAATAATAGATAACCTGCTCAGTTCATTTCTCTACATATTTTTTTGTCTACTGTTCCCTTCCCTTGCCTTTTCTAACTTGCAGTTTCTCTCCCATGTATTTTTCTTCTTGTTTTTTACCACAGTCTTGAGGAGCCCTAGGCTTCTGCTGTGTTACCTGCTCTACAGCAAGCTTTTTCCTACCTCTTTCCTTTTGGCATTTTTTGTATAGCTTTATATCTCCTTGTTTTTCTTAAAGCTTTTGTCATTGGTTCTCTCTGATATGTGTTTCCTAACCTCTTCCACATTCCTTCCTTTTTCTTTTGAAATATTTAACACAAATTCTTACATTATTACAAACAAAGTAACCTTCTATCATCTATCTTGGTTTTGGTGCTTTCCACTGAGGGAGCTCAAAACACTTGGCAAGCGTGAGTCCTTTTATCTTCTCAAGTCTCCCCTATTTGCCATAGGAGGAAATTTAGGCAAAACCCCTGCTGTTTTCATACTGGCCTAAAAGGATTTAGGCACTAAAAGATTTCTACTGGTCTTTATTTGGAGAAGGACACCTAATTTCTAGCTAGGCAGCGTGGGAGCCAGTTTCTGCATTTTCATCATGACATCATTCCTTCTTCACAGATGGCTAATCATTATTTTTTACAAAGGAAAGCCCACTCTGGAATAAGCATTTCAGAGAACACAGTCTAATGTCTTCAGCTGGTACTAACTGACATTGCTGCACCAACAGCATCAAACATCATAATGATTTACACCAAGCATTTGATGATCCCATCCCAATACAGTGGCACCTGCAACCCTGACTAGGCTTAAAAAAAAACTAGACAGAATATTTTGGGTTAAAAGTGGGAAGACTTTTAAGAACTGCAGAAAAAACATGACACAGACAGAAGTCCCTGTTTTGAACACTGCACTATACCAGCATAAAAGTGCATATAGAGAAACAGATTAAAGAAATGTTCTACAGAATAAAATGATGCAGGGCAACATGATAAATTCAAGGTAAGGAAGGCAGCCAAAAGCAATAACAGCTGCTGCCATTCCATCTGTCCATGTTCTGTACAGTACACAGGTAGGCTGAAACAGTTTGTTTATAGAGGTAAAAGTGGCAAGGCAGCCACCAAGCAATGCTGTGCTAAATCGGGGGGGGAAATCCAGGCTACACAAATGAAGGCCTGGGGCATGCACCACAGATGTGGCGCAGCTTGTCATGTATGCCTCCACTACATTGCGTTGCACCAAATTTCTGGTGGTTGGTTGTTACAGAGCTATCAATGTTTCATTGACATTACACTGAACGACACAGAACTTCAGTCTGACGTACAATAGCTGTTTTTGTGACTACTGAGGACACTCATTTTCCCTTTGATGAGGACAACATTATTGCAGCAGACAGTCTCTATATACGTAGCTAGTAAACTACAGGCTGAATCCCTAGTCAACTACAGGCTGTATCACATGACTCTATGCTAAATATGCTGTCAAGAAAGAGCAAGGTACTCAGTTTCAAGACTGAAATCCTAAATCTTTTCTCAGCTGATCCTTACTTTGGTGTTGTCAAAGGTCTCCCAAAGCTTTATGCTGTGTTAGAGACCACCTCATGGCCCTCTTACTCTGGTTGGGAGAAACTGCCCTATGTGAGCATACGTTCCCTGTGGATCCTGATTCTTGAGTTCAAGTGTGCATAACACAAGATAGGCTTTCTTGAAAATAAATATAAAAATAAAGATTGGAATGCAATATAAATGACTGACAGTTGATGTATCTGTCTTTGTTTACACACACTATTCATTCAGTGGAAACTTTCAGGGACCCACCTTCTTCTCCATGATAATTCTGTACTGCAGCAACTTTCCATTTTGTCAAAGGCTAATTGCCAGCATTCTTCCAGTGAGCTGCAAACACTGACCATTGTTGTCCTCCTTTGTAGGCCTCCAGTTTTCAGGGATAATGATATTGTCTGTACATCTCTCCTAAACCAGTGGAGAAACTTGAAAATGCATGGAAAATTGGCTATTAGTACAGATTATTGTAACATATTCTTATGGCAAGTCATTACAACGACCTGGCAACTCTCCTGAATTACAAGAGGCACCAGTAATTACTCTTATATTTCAAGAGCTTGGTGAACATAACGACATACGTTTATATTTTACATGCTTATTTTACCAAAATGAGATGCTCAAGCTCATTAAATAAATTCCAGAATTTTCTATCATGCCAGGAAAAGACTTAAGTGTCAAAAAGAAAATGCAGCCGGCCATAAGGCCAACTTCTGTTGTAACTTCTGTTTTTTCATGATTTTCTATTCAACTTCATTTTCAGATATATTGTAGAAAATGTGTGTTAAGGCTGGTTTGTGCTTTGCACAGAATAATCAGCCACAGTCTTTCTCAAAAGCTGTGAATATAAAGCAAGAAATCATTTGGCCAAGAGTCAAATACTCAACAGGTCTATCTCCTCAGAGACCAAGATGCCTTGCACAAGACATGCTTTGGCACAGATTCCAGCTATAGCCAACAAAAATTATTCCTCAAATTTGCATAATCCTTTATAATAGAGTTGCTGTGTGTTCTCTTTCGAGGACCAGAAGAATGCAAAGCCATACACCACTGCCCCCCTGCCTCCTTTGAATTCTCCTATAAAACAAAGCCTGGTCCTACTCCATCTTTTAAAAAGCAACTTTCTGCATACCCACAGACATTACAGGGGTCTGTATTGCAAGTGTGGTTTCACTGAATTTATACATGCACTAATAATACTTGCTAAAGGTGACCATCTGATTAGCGGGAAGCAACAGACTATCATTCATGCAGAGGAACCACAAACAATAGCTTTACCTCAAAAAACTATCTGGTGTAGGTAGCTCAGGTGGGGAAGCACATGCATTAATAAGCAAATACAGTGAGGTCTTCTAAGTCTTCAAATGCTAGGAAAAGAAATAGTGGTTGGGAATTGTCCTCAGAAACTCTATTTATCTGCTTAAATGATATTTCCTCTCAATGGTATAATAACTTGGGTTAAGCGTTTCCTTAAATGCTTGGGATTATATCTTCTTCAGCATTTCAATCGCAAGCGCCATGCACCCACAACCTATAACTTCTTGATGACCTTGTCATGTGCCAATGGCGGTGGTTTAGATACAGTATAGGTACTAAAGTTAGAAGATACTTAAGTAGACCGTATTGCAGGTCAGTTCAGAAAATAATTATTCAGCACCACTTAGGCAATCACCTACAAAGGCCAAACCCTCCTGAGACTTTAGTTTGTCCAGAAGACACTGCTCCACAGTGAACAGTGGCAGACAAGGAATACAGACAAAAAAAATGGAAAATGTTTTCTACAGAAAAGATATCTGTGGCCATGACACCTGAATACGTAGCAAATCCAGATCTCTCAAGCAATGCCAAATGATCTCCTATATGCCCAGCTGCAAGTTAAAGCATCTGAAGCTACAACAGTCTGAGGGGTCGCATCAGCTGCTGCCTGTGGACATAAGCCACTGAAGACCATCTCCCAAGTCAGCTTTGAAAGCAGCTTTGAGGAAGAAAAGCTGCAGGAACATACTGAAGTGATATCAGCTTGGTCAAGTAACAAAGACAAGGGAGGGGACATAGACTCAGTGCAGAAAACAGTGCAGAAACTCCTAGGGAGTTGGTACAGCAAAGCTTCTTTCAACAACAGCTAGCTGAAATGAGATGGCTTTGCTGAACTTTTCTGATCCTGCACAATCAAGGACTAACTGAAACAAGAGTGCAGTTTCTCATCAGCTTCTCTGAAGATTCTTTATGCTTCACTGTATAAGACTATAGGCAGTCCTGCAATCCCTTAAAATTTACTATGGAAAGATACCACAGTAGATAATATTTACAGAATTACAAAAGTTAATTATCTGATTCAGCATGCAAAAAACAAGGTTCCTTGTTGTTGCAAACAGCTCCCTTTAGCAAGGCGTTTAAATGCATGTTTAGGATGGATTGCATCTTGTTTTGTACCGACTACCCTTACTGTATAGGTTTATTCATACCAAAGGCCTCTATTCTGAAACTGACTTTGGTATAAGTCTTCTGTCCCCATAAACCTAATTATTTCACGGTCCCCAAAAATTGGCTTCAACAGCTGGCCATGTTTCCTCCCCAACTCCTTCTATAGCTTCTACATCTGTAAGCTTTTATTTTCTCATGTTATAGTCTCACATCTTTTGCAACAGCTCTTGCAATAACACATACAAATCTCACTTACCCCTTAGAATGAAGCTCCAGAATTTTGGACTCCTGATACTCACTTTAGTCTCAGGCTGGTGGTGGTGGTTGTGTGTCTGTAAGTAAATAAATCAAAGAAGGCAAATCAAGGTTATACTACAAGTTTGTACAAACTCACATTGCAGCTTTTACTCCTCATGCCCCTGGGTTTCCTAAGGCCAAATTTCTTTCTGATGCAATTTCTCTACAGCTGACAAAAAATCCCACCAGAGATGTACCAGGTCTGCCTTCTTTTTCCTCTTTTGCGTGGGCTTTGTGGGAAGTAAAGGGAAGCAATTAGACTGTGAGTTGTATTGTTTCACATCAGTAAGGGCAGAAGGGAAGAAGTTCTCTTTCAGGAGTACACCAAATAACCCATGTAACTACAATGCAGTTTAAGTATATTCTTTGCAAATTATTAAACTTCACACTTCATGGAAGCTTTGCACTATTAGAAAATGTAAGGTGGGTACATAGTTTTAATGCATTTATATAGACAGGCACAAAACCACACAGAGATCATAAGCAACTTTTCCCAGCTCAAATAACAGTTGACAAAAGGACAGTGAAGAGGACACAGAAATAGAGATTTCCCAAATCCATCTCTAATTTGGTTTGGGCATTGGGCTCTAGCCCACCATTACTGCCATGGATCCCATGCAAAAGCAGCAATAACAGGGAAAACAAGAAAGCTCCTGTCAGATTATTAGTCTTTCATAATTTTCTAATAGGGAGTAAAACTTATGCTTAAGGAAATGTTTTGGGGCTTGAGGTTTTTTTATTAGGAGTGCAAAGCATTGTTTTTAGGTGAGAAAGGTGATCTGGTCATTTATTTCTTAGTAATTTTCCACTTAATACTCAAAATTATAACCACATGTTCTGAACGTTTAGCATATGACAGATGGTTCTACTTTAGATGAATCCAACTAAGTCTTATCCAGCAAGGAAAAAAAATTACTGTTTTGGTTTTTCTTACCTCTCCACCGTCTCCAGCTTTCTCTTAATTTCTCATTGTTGAACAAGAGGAACACAGTAACTTCCCCAAATCATTAGGCTCACTGTTTAAGAAATGCTTGGCTGTAGTAAGAACCTAAGCTGTTTATTCACCCAAATCCTAAATGAAACATTTGTAGCAGTTCTGACAAGTTCCATTAATCTTTGCAAATAAACTAATTTTATTTTTACGTGCTTTTGCACTTAGAAGCAAAATGCCAAAATACTGTGAGAAATGTTCTACTTGTGATATTTCCCATTTTACCCGCATCAAGAAGTAGTGGGTACCTCCCTGGAAAACCTGTTTTTATGATCAGGCCAGCTGACTTTACATCTAAGAGATTCACCCGTGACAGATATGTTTCCAATACCACTGGAGACTAACAAGCCAGCAGCATGTGAAAGAACTTTCTTGACAAAGATTGTCTCTCTTGCAACTGGATTCTCAGTAACAAGACCACAAATGCACCCTTCTGGTAGACCAGGGCTTTTCATTGCTACAGCATTCAGATGCAGCTATCTACATTTTCCCAGACTGCAGAAGCATCTGGGTTTGGTGTCTAGGGCTAGCCATCCAAAAGGAAGGACTCCAGCTCTGAGGTTCCAGTCTAGTGCCAAACTTTCCCAGACATCACTGGGGGTCAAAACCAGAGCACCAACATAGTCCCAAAAGTTAGTGGAGTGCAGTAATATAGACATACACAGGATGGTGGTTCTGAGGGTGCACCATAGTGAATTAACTTTATTCAAAGGAATATCCCTCCACTCCTCCTCACTTCCCGTCAAGAAAACACTGGTTCTGGAGAGCACTGAACTTAAGCATTTTTTGTTTTATGAAGAATAAAACATTTTGTACAACAGCCTCCAAAAGTGTTTTGCTTTGATTTTGGGAATCCCTTAACTCTTTGTGTACTTTGTGTTACCCTCAGCAGCAACCACAGAACCTGTGAGGAGGAGACAACAGCCTATGTACTCCCAATAATGTTATCAGAGAAACAGTGAGGGAAAAAGTCAAATATTATGTAGTACAGCTGTCACAACACTCCGGTGGGAGACAAAGAGCCACACTTTCAAAGGCAAATACAGGATTTGAACTCAGGTCTCCAATATCTCAAAAGCTATCTCCAGCATCTCTTCTCCCACCTGGCTTAATTTTTTATTAAGCCAGTCATATGTTTATGACTGGTCCAACCTTTGTTTTTTAATCTTTCTTTATACACCAAAGATAATTGGCGAGTTGAGCTGAAATTTGTGGAAACCTAAGCCATATTCCCTGCTGAATAAAATATTTGCTGAAAAATAAAATCACTCCAACTAATGAAACAAGAGGAAATGAACTAGAGGCAATTTAAAAAATGGGGGAGTGGGGAACAGGCCTGAGAAAAGATATGGAAAACTTTCATCCTTATTCAATATATTACTAATCAGCATAATTAAAAAGTAGTTAACATTCAAGTGCACAGATATAAAAAACAGTCTTGTATGGTTTTTTTTAGTCCACAGATGAAGTAAAACATGTGATAGTGCAGGTACTGTCAAGAAATTTCACTAGGGAATCAGCATGAGTTTATAGCCTATTTAAAAAAAAAAAAAAAAAAAAGAAAAGAAAAGCTTTTAAATTCTTCACACCAAACGTACAGTGTTTCTTCTTGAGGAGGGTAAAGACACTCTGAAAGGGTTGGTGTTAAAGCCGATCAATACTGCTGGGAATGATCCCTTGACAATATCCCCTTTTTCCCCTCCAGATTCCCCTTCTGGAAAGTTGAGAGCACAGGGAAGTGTGCTTGTGCCTCAGTCCCACAGAAAACATTTATCACTTTTAATCACACTCAAAATAGGCATAAAAGAATACAGTAGCACAATGGAAAGGACAGGGGAAATCTGTTTAGAGAGCCTAAACTTGTTTGTTTTCTCAAGCCTCAGATTTGAAAACACACCTGCTTCCAAAGAGAGCTACGCTGACAGTGACTCAGTGACACACAGGCATTGGAGCCTGTATCCTTTCCTATGATCCACGGGGTAATCCACAAAGCACAGTTTGGTTTGGGACCATTTCTTTTAATGAATTATTGTGGCAAATGCAAGGTGAGCAAGTACAACCATCTAACACTACAGTGTTATGGTTACAGTCTCAAAGAAGATTCTGAAAAAGAGCACTGTGGTTAGCATAGGTGATGAAGGGTTTAACTGATCACTTCAGCATCAATAGGCACTGAAAAATACACTAGAAACACAAAATAGTTTCCCATCTTTGTGGGCTTAAAATGCATCACTTTATGGATGTAGGAAACGTCACCAATCCTTCAGCTGGTTTCCTACCTCCTTCCTTAGTTTCAAATCAAAGCTCACATTTGAAGCCAAGACCTAGTAATTTGGGACCTGGGACCTGAAGTTAGAGCAGAATCCCTAAAGGCTTTGAGCCCTGGCTCAAATAAGCAGCTTCCACCCTCCTGGCTACCCAAAAAAAAAAAAAAAAAAAAAAGAAAACAAAGTGATGTGCCACATACATTGGAGGCTGTAGAATTTCCTAAGTCAAAGCTTGTTGGTTTGCCTGAGAAACTGAGAAAGATGTAATAGAGTTATGGGCACCGAAAGCCCAGGCTCCCTAGCAGCCTGTCAAGAAACCCAACATGCCTGACCTATGATCTGACTAGTCAATGGGCAAAGCCAACATGAGGAGTGAGGCTCAGTGCACGCTGGAGCTGGGCAGGCCTACAAATGTGGGCTCCACACGAGCACTGTTGAAACCAGCCGCCCAAGAAAGGAGGCTGAGGTGATAGCAGCACTAGGTTCATCACCTCTGAGAGACAAAAATCCCAGACGTGGATGTTGTGTGTGCTGCTGGCATGGTGGCGCACACTGTGGTAGCAGCCCTAAGTGGCAAAGGTCTAGGGATGGTAAGAGGGAAGACTGCTTGGGCCAAAAGGCTGTAGACTATGCTATGCACTGTGTACAAGAGGCCATTTAAGCCTCTGGGAACAGGCGGAGTGCCAGGCACCACAGGTACCTCATTTGCCTCCAGACAGGTCTCCCTCTGCCAAGTGCATATGCAGAGCCAGCGCCAAGTTTTGGGGAAAAAATAAGATAAAATAAAATAGCACCATTCTGTGACAAGTAACCACCAGAGCCCTCACTGACTGAGAAATCCATATTAAGGTCATATATACCAGAGGGCTATAAACCTTAGGCATTTAAATCAACCTTTGCAATCCAGGTTTGAAGATTTGGCTTTCTCCTGCCTGTAACTTTAGGTATCTCTGTCCTTTAAATGTCTAAATCTGCTTTACAGAGATGAGGACACCCACAGGTGAAAGGCGCAGGACAAGCATTATTATTCGCAGTAAGTAGGAGATAAGCTGAAAATTTAATTGATCATTCTAAATAATCCTCCCACCTTTTTTATTTAATGCATACCTTTTCCAGTGACTTTTGCTGTAGGGTAGTATTTGCATATGAAGTGTGCAATTATGAGCTCAGAAGAGACAATTGAAACCATCTACCAACTTTGTGAAAATTACTAGAAAATGTAGCTCTCAAAAATACATGATTAAGTATGGGTACATGTATAAGGTACATCTAGATTGCCCAACACCGTTATAGAATGATTTCCTTCATTGAACATTATCCTTTAAAAAAGGATATCCTTTAAAATCCTTTAAAAAAGGATATCTTTTAAAAGTCTGTTAAATTACAAAGAATTTGTGTAATTGATATTATTGCTATCCCACTGGTCTTCATTTTACTGGGAATTTGTCTCTAAAGCAGAAGTGCTGCAGATTCACTTGTCTCATCGCTCTGAAGAAACTTAATAGATCTTTAACAACATACTGGCGTGGTTTCTCATGAAAAAAAATCCTCATTTTTTACCCTAGTATCAGTCTGCATTAAATGGTAGTTCCTAAAACTTCATCCATTAATCATTTAAGTTATTAACAGATCTCCACAAATCTCTCAGGGGAATACCTTGTGGAAAGTCTGCGCTACAGAGACAGGCAGACAGGTGTTGTTCTGCTGGTTCACGTGTGACTTTTTCAGAATCTATGAATGTTCAACATCAAACTAAATTACAAACTAAGTTTGTGAGCTGAAAAACAATTTTTCTACCTGAGGACCCTTTTTCAGCCACAGATATCTTAGACATGATTGCAAATCCCTACCAACAAAAGCAGTCCTAATGAAATCAGATCCTTTCATGCGAACAACTGTGGGGAATTAGGACTGTGTGACTTTTTTAGAATCTATGAATGTTCAACATCAAACTAAATTACAAACTAAGTTTGTGAGCTGAAAAACAATTTTTCTACCTGAGGACCCTTTTTCAGCCACAGATATCTTAGACATGATTGCAAATCCCTACCAACAAAAGCAGTCCTAATGAAATCAGATCCTTTCATGCGAACAACTGTGGGGAATTAGGACTTAAAATCTCTTTAATTTAAAATCTATTGTTATCTTCAGGGCAACTGTTAATACTGGACCACATGCTCACTTGGTGAAACTACTAAAATCAATAAGACCTATTCTTACTGCTAGCATTTAAAAATCCAGTTAACCACATTTAATCAAAGCAAGATGCACACTGTCACTCTTTCTTTAGCGAAATATGGCCATCAAATTTTGAAATTGCGGAATTGTTTCTGTTTCCTTAGGAAACACTTGTGACCAGAGCTAATTAATTTTTAGTGTTATGTTTGTATCAACATTTTATAAAAGACAAATAAAAATAAAAAAATAAAGTTCTTCTTACCCAAGTAAAAAAAGAAAAAAAAAGCTACATATAATGTACACAATCTAAGCCTTTCCACAAGCTACCAGCTTCCAATGTCAACTGCAGTTAAAGCAGTTACAAAAAAACAGCTTCTCTGTTACACTACAGAGTGGTGAGCAACAGTAGCTGCTACTCCAAACCCAGAAACCAGTCATCATTCAAAATACATACAAGCAGGGGAGGGAGTTTCACTATACTATTTTCAATAATGTTTGTGTCTGTAGAAGGGGCTGAAATACCAGACAGTTCGATAGCTTACAGACATCAAATAAAGCACATCACACAAATTGAACAAATACAATAACCAGTCCTCAGAAAAACCCTTAAGAGTGTTCCAGCGGTGGAGAGCTGCCTGCAGAAAGTTACCCTTAAACTCCAATATTTGCCTGATGCTCAGTAATATCAACTTCTGAATTGGAAATGAAGTGCTTTATCTGGTACAAAGCGAAGTTCAACTCTGAGCAATGGGCACGTTCAGGTACCACAGTCTGACATTTGTCCCAAAGGCACATGGCAAATTGGTGTCCAGAACACAAATAAATTAGGTCTTCCATCTTCTAAGCTGCTGCACAGTCTACCGTTTTGATATTTACTCCTAGATGCCCATAATCAAACAATCAATCACAGGGCTCTCATCTGCTCATCTGAAGCACACATCTTCCGGACAGCTACTTTTTAAGCTTCTTCTCATGCTGACTACTGCATCTTTTGCACATTTTAAATACAGGACCTTTGAAAAAATTTACTAAGAGTACTTGTTATATACAGCAGAGATTTGCCGTGAGGGGTGTATATCTCAAATGCGCTTCCAGGAAGGAAAATTCTTCCACCCCTACATTAAATAAAGAACAACAATTTTTCAGTCTGTGACCTGTTTAGGATTTTGAGACTGAAACAGTTAGCTCTATGCACTCCTGCTGCAGCGCTGGCTAAAACTGGTATCTTATCTTGTACACTGAGTATCATGCCTGGTTTGACAGCGGAGCTGCACACACAAAAAAGACAAAAGCTATTATGAAAGACTAGTTCTCCCTAAAAAGGTATTTCTAAGATGATGCTGTGCTCAATTAGCTTGCTACCTGAAAGGTTATGCATGCTGTTATTTTAGCTCTTAATAGTGAAAGACTGTCTCCTGTGGGCTTGAAATGTCAACTCTTCCTAGCAAATATCAAAATATCTTCATGGAGATCTTTAATCCATTAAGTAAGAGCCCAAACTGCACATAAATTACTAAACAGTTTTATTCATCCAGGCACAACCCAGCTTCCTCTATTTTCTTGGCAACTGAACAATTTTAGGAAACTGTAATGAGGAAAATTGAGAAACTTCAGCAAGCCTCAGCTCAGCCTACCTCCTGACCCTTTTTCTGTCCATATAGACCCCCCCTGCAAAAAGTAATTAAGCTAAAATTAGGCTTGAAAGCACAGAAAGAATCACAGTGGAGCTTAGTGAGTTAGAAGGAAATCACAGTACCTGATGACCTTTTGAAAATCGAATTAAATAAAAATTAAAATTGATGAAACCTCTATGAAACTTTGTGAAAGATCTTTCAAATCAGGGAATATTTCTGATGATCACATTAAAGAGATATTGATTCTCAAGTCAATGTTTGTATCACCTGCAGGCTTTAGCTTTTACCATATACTTTATTTTAAGAAGATCAGTGGTTGATGCAATTGTTCAATTGCAGTGCAATGTAATTAAGGCGGGAATACTTTCCAAATATTCATCCAATGCTACCAATTACAGACAAAGTTAGGCAGGAAAACCAGCAGCAAGAACTCTAAGCAGCAACAGATCAGAAAAGACAGACCAC
Source organism: Aptenodytes forsteri (assembly GCF_000699145.1). Taxonomy (NCBI): domain Eukaryota; kingdom Metazoa; phylum Chordata; class Aves; order Sphenisciformes; family Spheniscidae; genus Aptenodytes; species Aptenodytes forsteri. Next base: position 5,904,396 of record NW_008795128.1, read on the forward strand.
GCTTCTGGGATGGGAGGTACAAATTGGCCTCTCAGCCCAAACTTGGCCTCAGTGCCAGCAGAGAGACAGCTGCTTCTCCCGCCTGTAAGATGGAGTACAGCGAGGTATATGACCACTCCGCTGACAGAACAGGCCCAAGGCAGAAAGCACATAGCTGAAAGCACCATCACTGCAATCAGCTGAGCTTGGTAGAAACTTCTGTGGACCGTTTTCTACACAAATGTGGAGAAACTATTCTCCTGAGTCCTTTCTCTGAGGTTATTGCATCCAGGAAACATAAGAAAGAATAGTTTCCACTCTCCCTTCTACTATTTCTGCATTTGCTGTGTTGTTAGGGAGAATCATATCTTATAAAGAGCAATTCTTTAACTGGCCTTGAGTCACACAAGCACCACGAGCATCACTTGCTATTATTCTCTAGAGCAAGAAGCTCACTGAATGGAAGAGAATAGACAGGTTGTCACGGTAAACATTTAGTACCTAATCCAACAGCTGGCAGAGAAGCTGGAGGCAGCAGCTGAGGTGTAGAGCTGTGCCTTACACGTGCTGTCATTTCTCAGATTCCCTTGGCTTGAGAAGCTAACTCAGACTGGATGTTAACGGGGATGTAAATTAGCAATGCTAATAGGGAGCTACTCTTTCTGATGTTTTCTTACTTGCAGAATACCATCCTGTTTTGTCTTCCTTTCCCTGCCATACAAGTAAAAACATCTGTGTTAGAAAGCTTGCTCATAATAAATATTTTGAAAACAAGTTATCAGGATCAGTAGCATCAATTTTTGAATTTAATGAAATAGAACTTCTCAGCCTAAATTGAGATGGATGGTCACACATTGCCTCTTATATGTGTATAATGACTCTAATCTTGCCTGATCAACTTTCGCTATTAGCATCAATGGGAACTAGACCCGGTTTATTGCTGGACTTTGTGGGCAGAAATATCCACATGGCAGCCTATGGGAAGAAAAGATGCATGTCCTGAATTCATCCCCATAGCAATATAGCCTAGACATGGCCAACAGGTCGGTGAATTGATGGACTCTGATAACCTGGAGAGTCCTTCTTGTTTCCAGGAAGTACAGAGTTGCTCAGTTTGCCCATCATCCTGAAATCCTACCCATCCACACAGCCACCTCAATGCTAGCAGTACATCAGATGGCACTCTCAGCCATAGCTTGCACAGTCTCATGGTCTTAATTAGTTTACACAAGCAATACTAGAGCAGAATTTAATATGCTGTTTGTCCACAAGCAGCTCAAGGCCCAGCTGCATTTTTTGGTGTACCAAGAAGCAGAAGTGTAGAAATGCTTAAATACAGGTGCTAGCTTTCTGCAGGGGATGAACAGATGTCCTCCCCCCCGAATTACCTTTTTGCCACCTTCTGGACGACAATAGTGGTACAGCTAAAGAGGAGTTGCCATCTTTTTTTTTTTCTTCATTATTTTTGGGGTGCTAAAATGGATCTGTCATTTTCCAGTGAGAGCTGAAACCACGGCTGCACATTTTCCTGCATTTGGGAGTGGATATGCTAAGTTTTCAGCCTTCAGGGTGGATATTCTAAGAGGCTGAGGAAGACTATAGGTAAATATAAAACTCGTTGTCAGCTAAAGAATTCTCTCCCTGTTCTCATCAGAACTTTCTCCCCTTATCACAGAAAGGAACCAAGATTGACAGATACTTTATGACTTTGCATCCTTATACATCACAGAGGGGGGCAATAAAAATAGAGGTCATGTCAAAATTCAGTAGCATATTTCAAGATCCTTATTTACTTTAAACATCTCCATTAAATGGATCACTAATAAATAAAGCACAGGGAAAGAAGATTGGGTTAAATCAATTCTCTACCATGTTAGAATTTAAAGATAACTCTTAGCAATTGGGACATTTTCCACACACTACTGCTCCAGAGGACACCACAGCTCAAGATAATGTGACCTGCATGAGCAGATAAGCATACCAAAATGATGAGAAGTAAATCCTACAAAGCACTGTACATTGCAGTTCCCCAAGTCTTCAGCTACATTGCCTGTTTCATCTCTCTTGGCTATCCACGGAGCACCAAGAGAGAAAGAAAGAAGAGGGGCAATAGGGAGTATACAGAGCAGCCAGCCTGACTTTCTCGCTCTCTCTCTCGCTTTCCTGCTGCTTCCACTCTATTTATCATACTTTCCTTCGCGCGCGCGCGCACACGTGTGTAAGAGCCCTCTCTTCTGTATTTCCAGCTATAGGAGACAGATCTTTTATATATCCATGCTTCATGACAATTGTCCCATTCACTGGTAATCACTTCCATTCCTAACCTCTTATTTTTATAATTTGAAGCCTTTATCTAAATCTGAAACGATTACTGATTTAAATAATCTCACTGATGCAAATGAAACTACCTGGGTGTAGATAACTCCTCAAAATTGGAGGACATTTCCTAATCGTTTAACACTTACGTTAACAAATTCTATGATTTTCCTCTCTTTTGACAGTGCATCAAATAGAAAATACAAAGAGAAGTAAACCACCTCTAACATACTCTCTAAATTATAATCAACTTTAAGCTGTTGGAGAAGGAGCTAGAAGCAGTTAGGGTAAGGTACCCCATTTCACAAGTATCTCTAGGATTCGAAACAGGTTTTCCACACCTTAGTTCACCAGCAGTTGAGGACGTTAAATAAGAATAATCTGATTTAAAGAAAATAATATCACTAAGTTTCAGGCCACTATCAGAATCCTGAAGAGGATTTTGCTCTAGGATACAGAACAGTTTCTTCTACAATTATGACACAAGGTCACATTAAGTTAGAGTGGCCAAAATGACGTCTGAGGGACCTACACCAGCTCCAACTCAGCCTAAAGCCACGTTTGGCTCAATACCAGTGCCAGTCCACAGCATCCATGCAGTCCTGGTGTGCTCTATTAGGTTCTTGGAATTAATGAGAGAATTTTATTCCAAGACCTGTGCTATCTCTAGAAAGTTCTTTTCATGCTAATGGGAAGAAATATGAAATCTGTTATTTACAAAAATTAGTACAGCCAAAAGACCCCAACAGAAAGCAGCATGCTTTGTCTTTGGATAGAGAACTTTTAGGCTGTCCTATGCTAAACATATGGAAAAAACAGTTAATGGTAATAGTAATAATAAAGTAGCTGTTTAACACTGTTTATGCATGCCTGCCCTAAACGAAGGTAGCCTTTAGAAAAAGCCTCCTTTCCAAGCTCTAATGCTTTGAAAATATTTTCCCAACATTCCTGACCACTCATTTAAGAGAAATGGAGATTTATTTGTCATGAGGAATATAAACTAGAAATGGTGCATGCTAGGACAGAAGTTTTAGTTAGTTCCAGGTTGATCACAACAAGGTGTATTAAATAGTTTTCAATTCTTTAATACCAATTCTTAATTAAAGACTTCTGGCTGTAACTATTTATTCTGCAGCATGAATGCCATGCAACCTCTCTTGTGGTCATCTTCAAAACATTTCTACAAGGCAGTCCAGAGGAACACAGCTTATAGTGCAGGAAGTAACTGAGCTTAAGGTCTCTGAAATCCTAGATAGCTGCCTCATCCTTAGATCACCTGTGCCCTCCGATTACTATACATCCATCAAGTCACTAGCCTGTATGGTGTTCCCGAGAAACACATGCCCACTACATGTACTTAAAAGTGGGCATCATCAGAGAAAGTTTCTTTGCTTCATGTTAAAATATCTCAGTCCTCACCAGGGGAAAGAACTGCAGAAAATGACAGCGAGGGACTCAGTGTATGAGGCCTGTTCAGCCCCCAGCATCAGAGCTGAGGCTAACTTTGAGATGCCAGTCAGTGGAAACTGTGGGCTAAGAGTTCCCTGGACACATGACCAACACAAAGTTAAACTGAACATCAGTTTATTTTCAGAGAGGGAAGTTTTATTAGCCAAGAAATAACATATCTCTGCTTGCTTTGTTGCTGAACAATTCTCTTCTGCCTGCTTCCCTGATCAAAGCATAGCTTCCCTCTTGCCTTAAAATGAACAGCTTCTTAAAAACTAACGTCATAAATATACATAGAAAAAGAGAGAATCTCATTCTGCCACAGATCAGTGGAATGCTGCTTTTAATTTTATTTAAGCTATCTCCCTTTTGTCTGTCTGCAGAGATCCTCCAGTCTGACTTTGTCCTCTTCTCAGCTCCTAGCCGCACATCCAGTACTGCAAACATTAGCTACTCTCATCTGATTGCACATCTTGGTTTTATTTATTTTATTTTTTCCAGACCTTAAATGCAACACTGATGCATAATCTTTCAGTTTTTTGTATTTGCTGCAGTTTCCATTGTGGTGGGAGATTTAACAAAGCAGGAAAAAACCCCAGTGATTCATTGAAGAAAAGAAGTGGCATCCAGCGTTTCAATGTAATTTTCACATTTTATGATCCCATACAGCTGAAATTGTCCTTCAGTTGCAGTGAAAGACCCTAAGAAAGGGAAACCACTACTATTTGGCCAGGAAAAGTGAATTGCTCTTGAACAGCAGCACCTCTACCCTCAATATCCTCTTCTGCTTGACGTCTGTGCTGCAGGAGGTGAATACACCATACATAAAAGTAGAAACCAAGAGCAACATTTCAATTATTTTTTGTTGGTGTAATTTGAACAGTATCATTGAGTTATGTTGCTGTATTTGGCGGATGTAATGAAGGGGCAGACCGGATGGTGAAGGCTTAAACTGCAGATGACATCTCCATTTAAATGATTCATATTATCATGGGATTAGGTCACAATAACAGGGCTGCAAATGCCACAGTACTTGTCAGAACCATCTCTTGCTGTACCCTCTCTGAGTGGTGCCAGTGACACATTCAGGACTTGTTCTGTGATACTCCAAGCATTTAAGGACTAGAAAATGACGCACAGGATAAATGGACATCCCAGGGGATCATTAACAGGCTATCAGGCTTTCACTTTTCATTTTGAGTTGACATCTAGGATGGGTCAATGACAACCACAAGCCCTTTCTATCTGGCCTTGGAGGAACAGGAAGGTAGTGCTGATGGATTACCCAAAGTACAAGAAGACACAACACAAAAAAGACACTTTAAATGGGAAGTACAGTAGAATCCAAATCCTAAATAAGTAAGCTCATGCTCCAGACTTTCAGCTATGAAAACTTTTGTCATGCACTGTACACTGCCAAGAGTAGGGAATTCTTAGAGAGACTGGGGGCTACAATTGAAGGAGTATCATTCACCAAATGAGGTCAAGTGTCTTGGTCCTGTCTTACCCTGATCCATCCCTTGCACGTGCTATCCTAGATACTCTCCAGCTTTTATTGAAAGGAAGTTCTGCTCCCTAACAATGCACAGGTCCCTCTATAGGCTTATTCAACCCATGGTGCAGACGTGTAGGGTCTTAGTTGGCATCTGCTACATGATGAATTAGTAAAGGTAAAAAGACAGCAAAAGAAGCCTTCGAAGACACCTTTTGCATTGCCACCAGCGTGTTAGTATCATCTGAATCCTTCCCTTGCACAGCTGTAGCATGAATCTAAATAACTTCCAAGGAACATAAACAAAAGTGAGAAGCACAGACGTACTGATTTTTGTCCCTTTCCTTATGCCCATATGCCTTGGAAGCAGAACACTTCTTCTGCTACCTTTGCCCCAGTGGTTGTGCTGCCTTCCTTTATTGAAACCATGGATTATTTTGAGTAATTCTTAAAATCAAGTATACATAGCACTGTGGATTTACACAGTGGGTTATAAATGCAGACATATTTTCCACCTTGAATAGGATTACAGACTAAAAATAAACACTTCAAGCAAACACAACATAAATCCAAAGTAAAGCCATAAAAAAATACTAATCAAGAGATTAAGACAAAATTATTTGGGGGAGAGGTCATTTTTAAGTTAAAATCAGTGGAGAAGAGCAGACAGGTGAGCAGAAAGAGTGAGTGTCTTTCAAGAGTAGGGGTAACTGATGGGAGATGAAACTGATGGGAGACTGTGCAAAACAGAAGTAGGCATGGAAGAATACAAGGTGGGATGAGAGGTCAAGGGGAGGACTACTGCAGAAATTACATGAAAAAGAGAAAACTGAAGCAAAGCTGGGTATAAGAAATATGCAAGCACACACTTCTCTCTAGCCAAACACCAGTGTACTTGCAAGCGATAGAGAATGATGCATATATGCACAGCAAAACTAACCCAGGGAAATCCACTTTGCAAAGCCAGAACTCTTGTTCATGTACTCTTACATGTGCCCCACACACACAAAAAAAAAGGGAGCCTGGTTTTTTGAACTTAAAGATAGCCCTCAAAATTATACACAGAATAACAGGGACAGGACAGAAGAGCACACACCAAACACCCACATGAATCGAGCAATCAAAACACAACCTGGAAAGGAAAGAATAGTAAACTCATCTCTTGAGGATGAAGCTACTTGATCTCTTTCTCCATGACCTGCAGAAGCAGCTGCTATTACATCTCCATAACACAAGCTGCTCGTGGCAAGGTCAAGCATCAATAATTTAGCCAGTTTGCCCACAAGAAGAAAATGAAAATCATTACGTGACAGCTTTCTTCTGCTAGCATCTCTCTTGTTGTGAAGTACATGGTAACATGTGCTTGCCCATATACCAGTACTGCAAGTGGCCTAAGGAAGTTAGTTCTTCTATCATTCAAATACTCTGTGCAAATACAGACACTTAGATATATGGTTATACATCCTATGCACAATTTTTTAATGTATAGGAGTCTCCATAATATGTCTAAATGTTTAGTCCCCTGCACATGGTTTCTCTCTAGAAATTGTTAGCTATTCTAGTGATGCCTAGAGGCACTTGCAGAAGCTCTCCCAAGGCAGGAGAGCTTCCTTGTTTCTTGTTCAATTGGTTTTAACGACTTGATATTGGGTATCAGGGTACCTGTCAGGGTAAGCTGCCCCCCAACTAGATCTATTGGGAATGTATTAAGTCAGGCAGCAACAGGAGGCTGCAAGGTATGAACAAAAGATGTAATAAGAGAAGGCACAACTTCTTCCAGGATTTTTCCTTTTACTTTTGGAGAATATAAAGCAAACAGGGCTAAAATCAAGGGGTTGCAGAGGAAGCAGGGCGACAAGTAGATGTTGGAGTAGCTACAGTGAGGCTGTTTGGGAGGACTGTTTGTTTTTTAAAGTAGATTAACAACTGCAGGGTATGCCATCACTCTTCCTCAATCACTTTACCTTAATATTCCTCTGATTTTAGGTTCACTGAAGTCACTAGGGAAACTGTTCCTGATTGAGTAATCTATAAGGAAGAGGAAAAACAGCACATAAGCAAGGCAGAGTACCATGGCTTTAAACAGCTATTAGGATGGGGTCAGCAAGCCTCTTCACAGCACAGGTCACATTTGAATGAAGATGAGACTCCCAAACAAAATTTTGAAGTACAGCAACAGTAACTCAGAGGAACTTAGAAAGACAGTACTGTGGAGACAGGCAGAGAGGGAGAGAATGTAATTTTGGGTCCAGATCTCCTTGATCTAGAAGAGCAAGTTGAATCTCTCTCTGTCTCTCATTATCTGAAAATAAAAATACTTTGTTGTAAATGAAACATTACATTGAAGCCAAATGAACATTTTTCTCTTTCTAATTTGGGGGGTGGGGGGAATTAAAAATAAAAGTTACTTCAGTTCAGTGTTTGGCTTCATGAGACTTAGAATTTGAAAACAGTGCGTGTTAATCAATAGGCCAATTTCTGTACACCGCCTCTTAGAAACTACAGGATTGTATAGGGTTATTAATGAAGCAGCACAGACATCCCATGGTCACTATACAAGTGATGAGCAGACTACACTGCTTTGGCCTCTTGTGAGCCTTGTAACTCACAAGTTAGAAGCCAACTAAATGACCAAAGGTAACATAGGAAGAAAAAGATGTTAAGTCTAGTATTTCTTCTGTTACTGCTGTAACTAAGCATTATCAGGACAGGGGTTACTCTTCAGTCAGCTTGCATATTTGATGCCTCATTCAATGCCTCACACATGTTTATTATTTATGGACTAGCTGACAGCTAGATAGGTAGGCAGCTAGTGCTGCCCACATATGGGCTGTAAGAAGCCAAGAGGCAGATATCACTGAGTGCTAACTTCTACAGTGCTAACCTGTTACCTATCGGGAACACAGTTTGTAATCAGTCCTGGCTGCTGATAGTGGCATCACTATCATTTTTTAAAACCTCTGACAGATAATCACGGAAGACCAGAAGTTGCTAGAAGAGATGCTCAGAGCATAGGTACATACAGTTGCCAAAAGCTCTACTGTAAGAGCAGAGATGTGATGGCAGCACCCTGCTGTGGCACAATCAAGGACATGATCTGCCCACATACAGGTGTCCCCTCTCACCCCAGGCTCCACAAAAGGCAGTGCAATTCAAAATGGTGTGAAAGAGCCCGTAGGCCATCTTCAGTTATTTCAAGACAAACCACCCACCAAGTTGGTGTTGGTTTTGGTCCTGGCAAGAATACAATGGGAGGGTAAAAAGGAAGAAGCATGAAGGCTCAGGAACACGCTGGGTCTTTGGCATGAGCAGGATTTGGCTTCCACTCTGCTGCCACCTGGAATGGAGAGAAATTGCTTACACTTCACTTCAGGATTTTCCATAAACAAAACACAATTACATATGAAACAGGCTAGAAAAAACAAAGGCAGCACTAATGGGGCTCTAAAAGGGTTTTGTTAAAGTGGAGAGCATAAGCTTAGCTGTTAAAGGCAAAGCCACTGCAAACAAAATGTCAGCAGATTCACACCTGTCATTTGCTCTCCCATCCTGTGTGTCCCCCCCAGCCCCGATCCCGAGGAGGCACAGAGTCAGCAAAACTCACACAGGCACCGTGCTTAATTCACTCAGGCAGCTGGGACCATACACTTCCACAAGTCCTTCTCTCTCTCTACCATTTTCTCTGCTAAGCAATGATGCCCGCTGGTGAACAGTATACACTTCCGCAGGAGAAAAGCTCTTCTCTACTTGCTCTCCCAGTGCAAATGGGAGAGCCTGAACAGTGAGAGCTGTCAGTTCCTATCTTTCTTTGCCACTCAGCTTATTTCCTGATTCCTAAAATGAAGCTGCAGCTGCACTGGATGGATGTGCTTAAATGCAAGCCTCCGGAGATGGGGAAGTGCTGACTGGTGAATTGCCTTCTTTCACCTTGTTCTGATGCCATCCTCTACTCTCTCAACTTTCCTGCTCCCCACCCCCCTTTCCAAAGGGGAATCAGCAACCTGTTTACTTTAAATTTTTTGTACAAGTTGTCCCTGGTGAATGCTCCCCCATATGCTTCTCTAAAACGACATCTACTCCAGCCTCCTTGAGCTTAACGGATTTGAAAGTCCAAGAATTAGGGCCTTGTGTGTATGCAGTTAACTGTTCCCACCATTCCCACCCCACAGCAAAGAAACAGCCTAATTATTTCATGTTCTTTGTTCTCTGAAGGAATTATTTCATGTTCCCCGAAGGAAGCAGTTACACTGCAGTTCTTCAAGGCACCAGACTTGAGACCAGAGCCTAGCTATTATACTGGGTTCCCAAGTAGTATCTAAAGTACTAGAGATTTCCAGTCTGACATCAATCCTTCCAAGTGGTCTGACTTACATCTTTAGCTGTAGTTTTACAATCATGCAGCAAAGGGATAATATTAGGCATTTATTTTTAAACATAACCTGAACTTTTTTCAAGGATTGCTGAAAAAAAAAAAAATATAAAATGAGCTATGAAAAGGAAGTAAAAAATAATAAATATGACTTTTGGAACCTAAGAAAAGAGGAAGAAAGAGCAATTTGGTCAAATCTACAATCTTTAAATTAAACCGCATGAAAGTTCAGGGTTTTACACCACCTCCTTCTCTTGCCACTTTCCTACATGATTAAAATCGTACATTTAAACAATCTGTTCTTCCCTCTTCCCTCCCCTCTGCCAGAAGATATAATTTAAAGATTTTGATTCCTAGCTGTCCAAAATGTTGCACAGCAACAGCCACTACTGCTATCACTGGATCAAAATAGATCCAGGCCATGCAATCTCAAATCCGAGCTTTTCCCCGTTTTCACATTGTATGGGTGAGAAATTCAGAGTCCACAGGTCAGACACAGCTTACTACTGCATTTCAGATTTACCACATTGATACTGGGTCTAAGTGAGCCCCATTATTTTCCAGGATTTTAATAAGAACAACTCAGTCTGTTAAATGTGTTACACCTTAGGTATCTGAAAGGTCTATATGGACTTCAGTAAGAAGCAATCTACCATCCTTATAAAATAATCAGTCCCCCATCCTTATTAAATACACACACCAAATCAAAATTTATGGTTTACCAGTCCTAGAACAGTTCAGCCTCCAAAAACCAAGTGCTGTTCTAGTTCCAGCACTGAGTTATCCTAGCCCAAAGAAACAGTGAGGCTACCCCACTACCAAAAGCGGCAGCCAACAAAATGGTTAATGTAGCTAATGAACACACATGTGAGCAAGCAACAGCCTGGACCCCATGCTGCTTCCTAAGCCTGAAACCTAAGGCCTTACTGAACCGGCCCCCTTCTCCGGTCAGCCGTGTGCTGGGCCATCACTGGAGCAGGCTGGTCACAGCATCCTGTCAAAGGCACCATGAATTCATGTCCGATCAGCCTTTTTTTGCCTTGAAGCTGTGGGGCGCCAGTCTCTTTTCCTTAGAGCACCAAGAGGGACATTAATTTTGTGACTCACGCTGGTAAATTTATGGCATCCTAAGCTCAAAAATGAGAGGTTAATTCATGCAAAAAAGAAGAAATAAGTGGGTGACAGAAACAAAGATGACAGTAAAACTGAGCCTTGCAATCATGAAGCATTGCTTGAACAGAAGGGGTCTCCTAGCGTTACACGCTGGGAACCATTCGGCTACAGAAGGCATAATTCCCTGGCACTTCCATATCCTTCCTCAAGGATTTTGGAGGTGGCAGACCTCCTCAGAAACATCCCAGAACCTCCTCTCCTCCCAGCCATAGTTAAAAGCTCCCATCCTGCTTCTAGCTAAATAAACCCCCTCGCACACATACACACATGCACGCCCCATGGCTCCTACACAGTTTTCCTCTCTTTTATGAGTTTAAGTTTAGCACCAACCTATAATGTAAAATGTACTGTGAAAGGGCAGAACATTCTGGTTTTTCTCTTTTCCTACCCACCTTTCCAACTGTAAGCTTATACCAGGATTTTCAAAATAGCTCAAAAAATCTTCTTACTCTCAGTGTAAATCTGAAAATTTGAAAAAAACGTTATTTTAATTTTCACATTAAAAAAAAATCCTATGATGAAAAAAATGCAAAGCCATAATCCAAATTCAAATTTTCTTCAGCTTTGGTTCACTTTATAATGAAACTGAAGAGACTGGCTTGGTAAAAATAACAGGTAGAAGCACTAAAATATAGAAAATAAAAAAGCCTTACACATTCAAAATTTTTATGTACTCTCAACGAAGGGTGGTAGAAGAGCTAGAGCAGCTGACATATAATGTGTCCTAAATAGCCTTCTATGAGGGAGGCTACTGTACCAGCCCTTAGATATGTGCACCCAACCAGAGTAAAACAAAATGGAATAGGCTTGCTTCAGGAACCAAGTCTCCATTAAGGCTTGGTTGCATTAACTGAACCCAAATGCTTGGAAAACCACTCTGAAGTTAGTATTACTGCTGGTGACACTGGCAAAAGTACATGATTGTGCCAAGAAGTTCAAATTCAGAGTTTTTTCCTCCAACTCTTGTGCAAGCCAATACTAACCACACTGTAACAACACCAAAAGGAGATCTGACAAAAGCATTATGTAGATGAGTACACAGCTAGTTTCAAGAAAATTACTGGAAAAATGTATTTGATTGCTACCGGTACCACTCAAACTTCTCAGAATTTCTAATCACCTTACAAAGACATTGAAAGAAAATACCGAAGTGTCCAACTCTTATAATCATGGTCAGATTTCTCACAAAACAGACACTGCATATTCATATACTCCACCATCAACACACAAGTACAGTTCACAGCCAGAGGTTAAAGCCTAGGAATCTTAATGAATATACATGAAAGAAAACCGATACATTCAAAATCAAGAAGGAAAAACTGCTCTCAATGCCTTTTGGAGAGTCCCCATTCTAGTTCTGTTAAGAAAATGGGAGGTTCAAAGTTAAACTGGTTGAAAATGAACACTTAATTCAATGTCTAGTAAAAAAAAAGAGGGGGTGGTGTTTTCTCAAAAAAAAAAATCAAAAATGGGTTCTTTGTTCAATCAGAGCAAACTTCAGATAAAACAAAAATTCATAGAAACCACTACTGCAGGTAACTGGGACTGAAAAGAATTTTAGGATGTAAAGAGAGTTGTCATTCCAAGAGCCATGCCAGTATCGGCAGAGTTTAAAACTCATTTTCTGCCTAGAGAAGACCCAAAATGGCTTCAGATATGGGGGAAGCTGTCATTCTACACTGGACAAATTCTGTGGTTTAGGTGATGGTAGTGGGAACAAAGGTAGATACTGTAAACAGAAGCACAGACCGTATTACTTAAGAGACCTCAGAGTCTGACCAAAGCACGCCAACCTGGTACATACACCACGCATTATCAATAGGAAATTCTCTGAATCTCATTTCCGAGGCCTTTCTCGCAGAAAGTCATTAAGCTCTAATTAATGGCTCTGTGAGGTGGAGGGATCGGCTTTGGCATCCATTAGGATAGAGGCTCAAATGTCAGACCAGCAATGGCATTAGGCAGAATCTGGCATTTTGTCCAATGCAGGATTAGCATTGACGCATTCAGCATCGTTTGAAACCTTCAGCCCTGTAAGAAAATCTGCAGGTTTTCTCTCTGCCTGTGTGATGGATAACATCTCTAAGTGATCTGCTGGTCCATTATGAGACACCACCTCTCCACCCCAACTGAGCAGGAAGAAAAGACTCAGTGTGGCCCAGTTGCACAGTCCCTCTCCAAAACAAGGTTAAAAACAGCCACAGCCTGAACCCTGGAAATGCCACAGGCGGGGAAAGAGCAAGACCTTTATGGGAAGCACTCCTCACAGTTTGGAAGCTGGCTAAGGAAGTAACAGAGGAGGAGAGGGGGCAGAAAATGGCCTAAAGAGCTGGGACTGAAGTGCTGTGCTGTCAGTGGGCGCCAGCGGTGGGAAGTTAGGAAGCACCTGCCTGAAGGCAAGGTAGGGAAACATAGAGGGACCACAAACTCTCCTAGTACTCCAGCTGGAGGCAAGCAGGCTGTTTTAAAGACACTGGCTATGAATCATCAATTTGATGTTCATTTTCACTGAAACGTGCCAGCCTGCCAGAAATCACTGTTAGGCAAGGTATTAAGCCAGAGACCAGCATGCTGACAGCCTACCCTCTTCCACACCAATCATGCTCTCTCACTCCCTACCTGCCTTGGCTGTCTGCCCCTTGGCCTCTAGCTCCCATGATCCTTCCCTCTTCCTAATTTGTAGAATTTCATTACTAAGTCACTCACATTTAATGAGAAAGCCCATTCAGAGTTGCATATTGGACTAACCTAGGTAAAAGATACCAAGCCAGCAGTTCACTTCTGCTCTCTTGCATAGCAATGCAATGGTGATGTTAAATATATTTTCCCCTGCAACTGAGATACATCACTAAGAGTTGTTCAAAATAACTTTTGTAACCTCTGTCCAACCATGTTTTGCTCCTGGGTCTGCCTGTCCCATTCCCCCACCTGTAAAAATGTAGGTCTACTGAATGAAGTAGTACATCCATGTCCTGAAGAGAGAGGAAGGAAAGATGCTGAAACCTCATGCTGCTGATCCAGCTGGATTGTCATTAACTAAACCCCAAAGGGAGTTCTGGCCAGTCATCCTGAGGTAGCGATAAAACAAAAACCAGCCCTTGTGAAAGTTAAAATACGTGACTTTGTGTCTCTCTCCCTTCAATGATCTCAAAGTACTTCCCAAATACAACCGCAAAGCAACTCCGAAATACCATAGAAATGCATAGTAACATGCCAGTTTTCTACATGAAAACAAGGCATAGGATGAGTGAGAGGTCTTTTCTCCAGATAAAGAATGCAAGCAGTATTTCCAATGAAAGTTCTAGACAGCATGGTCAAAGCAGGAGCAGAACTCCCATTTCCTGACCTTAAGTCTTATCTTAAGTTCTAAACTTCCTTCAGGGCTGCAAAAAATCAAATTATTAGTTTAAAATTCATGACAACAGAAACATTTGACAGTTTGGGAGTTTTACTTGCTTCCAGGTTTCTGATTTCATTTCAGTGCATGGTCACCATGGGGTCTTTGAAAGAAAACTCTTTTTTTGTCCCTTTGTTTTCTCACCTGTAAAATGTACATTATAGTATCTCCCCTGTGCTTGAAAGGACAACTATAAGAGAACAGCATCTTTATTCAAATGTGAGGAGTCACTAAGAAAGATGCCTATGGCAACAAGTACAACTATCAGCCTCTTCTGAACTAGTTTCTTCCTTGGGGAAGCTGAGCACCCAACCTGTCTATCCATGATACAGAATTTGACAAATTGCAGGACTCACTGGCAGCAGGGAAAAAACATCTCCTTTCCACCATCAGGGGAAAGTATCAGAGTAACTGCATGGACATTTTGAAATTCAGTAGTCAGTCTGACAGCTTCTCTCAGTCTGTTGTTTCCACATAATACTTAACAACTGCAGAATGAGCTAAGCGCGTTACCAGGTTAAACACCAGTCAAGTATACAGTGTTACGGACCTAGCAAGCAAGAAAAAAAGAAAAACACCATTAAAAAAAATAAGATGAGGTTTTCTCCACTGTTCATACCTTCTGCCACCACATAGCCTCTTCCTTGCAAGTGGAGACCCTCACAGCTTATGAAAGAGTTTTATCCCTGCAAACAGGACACTGCCAGTGGCCAAAATGAGGCATCATTTATTTCAATTATTTCTCTGTCCTTCCCCCATTCACCACCACTGAAAATAAGCGTAGGATATTAGACCAGGCCAGCAACGAAATTAGACAACTGGCCCTCAGATATGCATATGTAAATGCCAAGCTGTGCCAGCTGGTTAAGCAAATAGATGCTGGCTGGGAAAAGGACTGTGAGGAACAGGCAGAACGACAACTATTGCACTTGGAGCAAGCGAGGCAGCCGGAGCGAGGCCCGATGCCAATGGCCCCTCATTCAGATGGACACCAGTCAACACAGGGATGTAAAGTTTAACCCGGCAGGAAGTAGAGCAGTTTTGCAAACTGAATTTTTGGTAACTGCTGTTAAAGCCATGGGAGAGAGGCAGCAAAGAAGTGAGACAGCCAGTGAGCTGGCTGGTTTTTAAGGCCCAGATGGAGCTATGATCAGGACGACAGTGATGGGTAAACACAGACCCACAGAGCCACTTCTGACACACAACAAACAGCAACCACACCAAAAACCAAAAACCACCAAACCAAATCAAGATGTGAAAATATCTCCATGTGGTCCAAGCTAGAGGACAGCTATAAAACCAGACCAAGCTGCTTTAGGGTTGTTTTTAAAGGCCCAGATGGAGCTATGATCAGGACGACAGTGATGGGTAAACACAGACCCACAGAGCCACTTCTGTCACCTGACACACAGTAACTCTCTTCCACACCAAAAACCACCAAACCAAATCAAGATGTGAAAATATCTCCATGTGGTCCAAGCTAGAGGACAGCTATAAAACCAGACCAAGCTGCTTTAGGGTACACTGGCTTGAGGTAAAACGAGACTCAAGACTGAAAAACCACACAAAATTCAAGTCAAGGCTGTGGAAAGGTCCAGCAGAGTTTGGCTTTACATGGTAGAAATTATAACCTCAGGGTCAGAAGCAGAATGGAGCTTCACCTCAGTCCAGGCATTTTTGGGGTTTGTTTTGGTCCTGTGTGTTTCATAGCCTTTTTTCATGCCTCTTCTTCATACCTGTGCCTGGCAGCTGCAGCAGAAAGATACTGACAAATTTAGCCGTGGAAAAGTTTCCATGCTGCTTTGTGAAGCAAAATATAAGTCAAGAAGTACAGAAAAATTTTGTTATCTAACTGGATTTTTTTAAATATGCTTGCTATAGTTTGAGCAGCCATCAGCTTGCGATACTATGCACATATCAACATGCAGAGCTGGAAAGCAGATGAGTAATCAACAGCAGTGAGACACTAAGCCAGGAAGAACACAAGAAGTCGAATCATATTAGAAAGAATCAACTTAAAATGCAACACCTAAACAAACAGAACAGGCAGACAACGGGCACACAGAAACAGTAGCTTTGTTGCACAACTTTACAAAGCAGATGCAGTGAGTGTATGTGACATGCCAGAGACTGCACAGCCAGCAGCAAGACTGAGAACTCAGGTATCTGCAGCCCAGTCATAGCATTTTTACAGTGTATCACCTCACCATTCAGCACTTTTTTTTCCCTTTCCTAGAGAAACTGAGTCTCAAACTTAAAGGGGCAAATGCAAGAGAAGCCATGTTGGGAACCAGTGCTCTCAAGTTTGCCCTGTTACACAGGGGCAGCGTTACAACATTTCACCTTCAGTAGGCATGCAAACAAGAAAAAAAAAGAACCACCAAACCCTATTTTAGCTGAGTTCCATTCAGAGTCCTTTACAATGCATGTCTTGTCCTAGTCTTTGAGAGACAAGTTATATTTCGCTTATTACTGCAAGACAGCATGTGAATGCAGTCTGTGTTACAACTATTGGAAGCTACAGCACAACATGTTCTGTATAGGGTGGACAGAGAGTTCATGAACTGAAGTTTCCCACATGCTTGAGGCTGTGTAGTAAGAAGACAGACTTAGGCCTTGTTTATGCATGTAAAATACACTGAATTAGCAAATCCAACGTGGATTCAGTTTTGTGCAATAAACATCTTCCCATCAGCTTAAAGCCATCACAAACACGTCTTTAAGCAAGCAATCCTAAGAAGAAAATTGCGCTAGCTTTAAGCTAGCACAGGGCTTTGATTCACAAACCCACATTGATCTAGCTGTGGTGATAAGGACAGCGGTCCCCAGTTTGCTACCATACCTCCCTACACATGATTACCTTCCCCACAGCAGATCCCACAAAATGTTTAGTGCATGCCTCTCCTAATCACTGTAGTTCACAGGCCAGCCAGTGAAACCACCATCTCAACCACAGGCAAACAGTAGCAATGATAACTGGGAGACAGACACTGCAAACTTACTGTCAGGTGGTAGACTGCAGCATGGATGGGGCAGACTGTGAAGGCAATGTCCTTCTCATAACCTTGAGCTCTTAAGCTGGGGCAAACCCCTGTTTTTCGGTCCCAGTGGTTTATTATTGTCTTTATGTTGGATACTATGCATAATATTTGTGAAATCAATAGAGATGCTTGTAGCTGCCTGCAAAAGCAATACAAATAGGCTGTCTGTAATTTCAAGAAGTCAGAGTCTGGATTGATTAACACACTAATGCTCAAGTGAGATGCATCAGCATGTCAGGATGAAGGAAGCTTTGCAAGTTTTTGAAAGTGGAGCAGCATACTAAGTAAATACACAGTCCTCACCTTTTTTTTATAAATGTTTAACTTCTTCAGTGTACGTTGTATATGCCTGTTCCACAGTCCACATTTAACAGACATTTAAAGCAGCACAACTGAAGGACAGTGAAGATCGTCTTACAGGCCAGCCATGCGTGCAAGAAAATGAAGGATCCATGCATTGCCCTGCTTGCTACAGCTTAAATAAACCTTACATGGAGCACTGGAGCGGGAAATATCACACAGGGGCAGAGAAATCTGCAGAGAAACGTATTGCTTGAGCAAAAGACATGTAGGGAGCTTGCCTTCAGTTTCCTTTCTCACAATGCATAATAAAGAAAAGATTTGAAATTCAGTCATATCCTGCTTGAAAAGGTCTTCATGGACCTATAATTTGCCTTGAAGGAAACAAGACGGGGGCAGGGAGAGGAAACTAGCAGGTGGTTGCATACGGTAAGACGAACATAGCTTTCCAGTGTTCCTGTGGGCCACACTCTCTCTACCTCACAGTCTGCCTTGCATTCCCAACCACATTGTTCTTTCACATTGTGCTATCTACCAGCATGCAGAAGCTGTGACTCCTTTGCCTGGACAAAACAGAATTCATCAAGTCTCTCATTTGCCTGTGGTTAAGAGGCTGTGCACCTGGGTGTGTAGTCCACTAACTGACGTGTTCATTCCGTTCTTCATGAGGATCAGGGATGATACCCAATATCTGAACTTCCCCGGGGAACTAAAACGGAGCTTCCCCAATGGAAGCTGCAATGGCAGGGATGAGCAGAAGGCCATTCTGTACTGCGAGACAATAACTCGACTATGCATCATTCAGAACTTCAAAATCTTAAGCATCTGGATCAACACGCTAGCAAACCTCTAACGGTTGTGCACTGGTAAGAAGGAACCAGAGTGACACAGAAGTCTAGGATCTATCCAGGAAATTGGCCAGTTGCTGCAGCAAAGGACCAGTGTGAGAATGCACAACAGAATCCACACAGCCAGTGGATCAGTGTGAGAATGCACAACACAAAAGTCACCAGGCAACTCAATTTTCCTTTTGAAGTGATAAGCAAAGATACAGTATTACTGGTTCAAGCAGCTCCATGAAATAGTTTTTTAGAAACAAAAGCAATTTTCACAAATGTTTCAAGCTTCTCCAGCTGTAAGTTAAGCATGAAGATCATCCCATCACACATTTTGTGCTGTCTCTTGACCTTCAAGCTATTCATGCATTGTCTCGCTCTGACTCATGACACAGTGTACTGTGCCATATCCTGCTATAAATTTCATCTCCGTATTTACATTTGAATGGGAGACACTTAACTGTCCACCAACACAGCGATATACATGCTCTTGTTTTGGGATTGGCTTCAAGTCATTAAATGGAAAAAGTTGGTTGCAAAGTACAAGAATTTTCATACAGTTGTCACAGTTGACACTGCCTGATCTGCTGCAGACGTGCCCAGGAGAATGCCATCACATTTCTTATAACTGCAAGTAAGCATGCTTTCTGCATACTATCCACTTCCATGTTCTCTCTATACTGGCAAAGTTACCAAATCTTTTAAACAACTCTGAATTAATTTGAACCTGCCCATTTTTATGCAAATACTGTATACAGCTTCTGCCAATGATAGTCAAAGAACATTTGTTATGCTTTCCTAATGGAATTAGATACATGTTTTAAAATATATCAATTTAGCATGCAGTACAAAGGAGATAAACATTCGGCATCAATTTATCTGTCTTTTGATGTTCTAGCAACCCCAAGCAAGATCAACCTTTTCAGAAGTTGTTATCTATTTGGCAGTAGAAACTGTCAGATCTTTTTCGTCACAATTTTGGCAGCAAGAGCTTTGGTAGATCTTGGGCCACCCAAAATAGATTCACAGAATAACTGAGGCTGAAAGAGACTTCTGGAGTCAACTAGTCCAGCCTGCTCAAAGCAGAAATAACTCCAAAGCTAAATAAGGTTGCTCAGGATCTTGCCCAAATTATTGGGAGACCACGGACACAAGACAGCCTCCCGTGAGGAACAGCATGAAAGCAAAGGTGAAACTACACTACAGGACAAAAAGACAGCTACTTCAAATGTTTACACATTCATTCCTACACACTCATTCCCATTTACATCCTTGTCTAGCATATATTCATTGAAGAACTTCCACTTAATCCATCCCCTCACATGAGGCAGGATTGGTATGCAAAAATCACCATAGACAGATGTTCATCTCACTGATACTTAAAAACCTCAGATTTCATAACCTCCCAAGGTAGCTCTTCTTCTAGTGCTATCTTCCTAACTGTACAAACAGCTTTCCCTTAAAATCTAATCCAAATCTCTCCTTCCAAATACAACTCATCACATTCTTACCTTGTTAGATACTGAGAATATCTGATCGGTATCTTCACTGCAACTACCTGGCATATATTAATATATTTTAAATCATATTCTTTTCTTTTCCACCCAGTCTCTTGCTACATATAACCTATCTTGCTACATAGGTTATATTTTCTAGAACTCTGATCTCTCTCCCATTTGTCTATCACTCTCAAAACATGGTGCCAAAACTGGATGCTTTTGTATTTGTATATTGGATTTTTCCCTTTTCTAACCACTTGTCTTTACTGAATTTCATCTTATTGGATTTTATATAATTTCTTCAATTTACCAAGATCATTACGAATTCTAATTTTGTCCTCCAAAAGGGTGACAATCCTTTCTGGCTTGGTATTATCTGCAAATCCTACAAGCGTGCTTGTCCTCCCATTGTCAAAATAACAAATGAAAATACTGAATAGTAGTGGACCCAGGACAGATTTCTGATGACCGCACTTGAATGTTCTCTCAGCCTGACAAAGTACTGTTGATAGATTACTCAGTCTAGTTTTTCCACTGGTTGTGCCAATCTTATGTGCATTTTGCTGCCTGAGTTTGCATACAAGAGTGCCATGCCTTACTTAAAATCAAGACACATCACAGCTGCCACGTCTACTTGTCCATTAGGCTTACAACATGAACATGACTGGTTCAAGCTTGGTACTAATTAAGAGATAACATATCAATTTGAATATCATGCTTAGAAGTTGATCAGAAATGGTTATTCACACAGGTACCCTTAGGTTCAGCTGCTCAACGTGCTGTACTGCAACATTTCTGCCAGAATTTCAGCCTGTGCCTAGCTGGGAGGAGTCCTGCATCAGACTCCTTTCATAACATGGGAATTTGGAGTTAGGTGCCCATGAAGCTTGTTTAGCTGGCAAAATTATGAAGGAATTTTGTTACTTGTGTGGGTTTTGTTTTTCTTAAAGGAAATCTATTGTGTTTCACAATTCTATTGTGACCTGTTGTGCAAGTCTGTTACTATTCCCACACATCCGAAAACATTGTTTTGGTCCTTACTGCTATGACTGCTCTCTCCTCTTCCTTCTATCTCTTGTTGCTCTTCCAGCAATGAGTTTATCCCTCAACCTCTTAGTAAAATATCTCCTGCCTGTGCTGGCTCTGCTCCTTGCTCTGTTCTGCACAGCACCTTCCTACTCCAAACCCCACCAAAACTCCTGTCCCCAGCACACCAGCTCACTCCACTGTGTTCCAGTTCACTCTTTTCCCAGTGACCGTCAGAAACACATGAGATATATATCACAACAGGCACTGTCTATAGCTTTGGGACTCTAAGGATGACCTTCAGTGCAGAATACCTGATGCATCCTGAGACAGGGACTGAAAGATGCTGTGATTCAAACTCTTAAGTTCTCAGATGTGTCCCACGTCCCTTTAAAGTTGCCACAGTGACTCCCATACATTAACTGAAGTGTAAACTCTCCCGTCTCAAGTTTAATTCTTTAGGGATATAGAACAGCAAAAGCAAACAGATACAGAGTTAAAAAGAAAGTTTTCTAATTCAGTTGCCATTTGCTTAAGGGACAAAGGAAAAATAATGCAGAGAGTGAAAATAAGTGATGTCACAGCAGTTCACCTTCCTGGAATTTCTGCATTCAGATAAGCAGAAGAGCCTTTACTTATCAGACTCCTGCTAAGGAGTCCTCAGCCACTTTCATAGTGAAAGCTGAGGAAAAGGTAGAACAGCTTCTGCCCCAGGTAACCACAGACCCTGCCAGGCAACCTTGTGGCCCTTCCCCAGATACGCTGATTTGCCATAGGTGGAACCAGCCTATTATCTAGGATGGCCCAGTTTCAGTGGGAGAGTACCAAAATTCACCACCTCTGTTGTACGTTGCCACTACTGTCTTGGATGTACAGCCCAACACAGAAAGAAAAAAGAATGAAAGAAAAGGCAAAGAAACCTAGTATTTAAATTGAGTCAGGTAGTCAACATGCACACAACAAAAAGAACCCAACACCAACCAGAAATAAACAGATAGCAGAAGTAAACAGATACAGGTGGATACCCAAGCTGGTGCAAGCTGATATGAATGCTCTAGTGTCAGTGAGTATCTGCCATGCAGGTGTAATTTCAACAAAGATTCACAGCACTCCACAAAGAGGAGCAGCTGAAACCAAAGATATTTAGGAGGCTAACAAACAAGAGTTTCTACAAATGGATACTCCTCAAAAAAAAAAAAAAAAAAAAAGGAAAATTCCTTCCACTGTAGACCCTGCACTTCAGCATGGAATAACCTTAAAAGCATAACCTTAAATCTCACTTTTACGTGTACATTTCTATTCACCCACTTCACAGTCATATGAGGCACCAAGTACAGCTAAATGAAACTTCAGTGATTTCTAAATACAAGTCATATGCTCAACCTTTCTGACCTCTGTCAGATTCTGCCTGGTTTTTGCTTCAAAATTGTATGCGGATAGTATTTGCATGTAAATTATGGTAAACATCCTAAAATAGGACTGCATTGAAAACTGGGTCTAGGGCTCTCCAGAGATGGCTTAAATTTAAGTGAACATTCAGATGCACTTTACAGATGGCCTGAAAAAATATAAAATGTCTTAAACATGTCAAATATTTGCAGTTACACACCCTCAGTAACTGCTTTATTTGCACTATTTCCTATTGTAATTCTGCAAACACAGCTGTAACCTGACATTTTTGTACATGAAACTGGCAAGTTTAAACTGGTGGGTAATTTGATTTGTAACAAAATACAAAGCCAGCCAAACTGGTTTGGGGTTCAAATTTCTCTGTAAATATTGCATGTGTCTGGTTATAGCTTAAATCGTGATGTGAGGACAGTCATGTGGCATCACCCGTTCATTGTCACCTGCACAAGTTCCCTGGGTGGAGCTGACGGGTGAGCTACATGCCCGGCCTTTGTATCTCATACTTGCTTCCTATGGAAACTGCTATAAAGCCATGAATTCTACATCAAAACTTAATTGTTTCCTCTGAAACTAATGGTCTTGTGCATTTCAAAACAGGAGAGAAAACGCAGAAAAATACAAGAGAACAGATTTACATTCAGGTCATTATGTATTTGAATATCTTTTTAACCTTAAATGTGGTAAACAACAGTGATGGCATAGTTTTGAAAGACATCAAAGATATAAAATAATAAATGGCTTAAGCTAGCTAGGTCTTAACGGACTATCATTGCCCTAGGATATACTTCAGAAAAGTGATTTGCTGACACTGCAAAGTGACTAATCCTTGGAAGAGCAAGCTGTGGAGATCATGTATTCACACTCTTGTCTAAACGCTTATGTGCTAAAGAACAGACAGGAACCAATTAAGACCATAACTGGTGGTTGGTGCACTAAGTAACGTTAAACTTTAAAATCATATTCCTAATACTCACATTGGGACCAAAACCAAACACTAATACAAAAACACTAGTACAGTGTACAAAAAATACGCTTTTTAAAATACAGGCGTTAGTTAGGGGTGGGAAAGCCTCTCAAAAGAAAAATGTTAGGACATTAAAATGCCTAGCAAAAGCATCCAAGACTGAAATAAAGAAGCACATATTGATGCCAGTGAATAGAGCCACCCTGTTTTTCACAAAAAGTGTGGTCACACTCCTGCCCTGATCCATCCAAACCTGTTCAGGAACCACCTTGCTCTCCAAGCATTGCACTGCCCCATGCAAGAGCTCCCCCCATCCTGACTCTTCCCAAACTTCTTTCCTTAAACTCCCTTTCACCCACCTCTCTCTCTCCCCCGCCTTTCCAAGCCCCCCTCCTAGAAATCCCCCACCTCTTTAGCTGTCCCACCCAGAGATCCCTCCTTCCTTTCACCTATATGAACTTTCCAACCCATCCAAGCAGATGCTTCTCAAAACTGTCTCACATGTCAGTACTTCTCTACCCCTGCCCTCGCCAGCCTGTCCTCTTTTCACTCTGCATAGACAAGACTGCTACCCTCACTTCGGACCTAGCCCTCTCCTGCTGGCAAGCTCCTACCTGCCACTGGCAGTCGATGTTGCTTTCCTCTGCCTGCGGCAGCCAGTCAGGCTCTCCTCGTTCCTGGCTCTCCTGCAGGCTCCTACCTGGGAAAGATTTCACTTTCCTCTATGGGTTGCACTCCTTGAAAACCCACACACACACCTGACCACCTCAAAAGGCACAAAACCCAAAATTAATGGATAGACATAGGAAATACTAAAAACAAGCCTTGAAAAGCTTTGCTGTATACATAAATAACAAAGCATCTATTAAATAAGAGGAAGGAGGGAAAGAAAGAATCCTCCAGCCTGGCTTGAGATGGGATGGGGGCAGACCTTTTCCCCATAGGCAGACATTTGCAGCTTTTACATCTTCAGCTGATTGCAGACCCAGCGTGACATTTCCACTCTCCATAAACTCCTGTGAAAATGTTTCCACTCAGCCTAATGAAGCTTGCCGTGCTTCCTCTTCACCCTCGGCCTTCAGCTGCTGCCTTGTATGGGAACTAATGAGATAACCGGCCACATTTCCTATGCGTGTTTGCATAGGAAAGCTGAAACACCTAAAGCAATCGCATACAGATGCTCTACCAGAGCAGAGAGTCTTTGAATGGCTCAGAGGCACCTGAGAGGAGTGTATTTATATAGGCTGGAGATTGTATATCTGTGTCTCCAAGGGACCCAAATACTAGCTTGTATTTGTATTGGGATGTATGGGGAGGAGTACTGTGTGTTCTCTCCACTTTGTTTTGCTGCTTCCATTTGCCTTCCCAAACCCTCCGCTCTAAACTTCCACAGGACAGAGTATAATAAAGGGCATGTTACTGCCAGAGGACTTCTCCCAAGCACACAGCTAAAACACAGCATGCTTAAGGGCTTGTGGCAAGTCAGCTACACATTTAGTGAAATAAGGGGTCTTCATTTCTACAAGCCTTGCCTCTTCCTGGTAGGCAGGGACCAGGCAGGAAGGTGGATGAAGCTTTGTGAAACTTCTGGGAAGGAGCCAGGGAAGAGCAGTAGAATTTTTGCTTGTTATTGCTCTAAATCTCCTTTTGCAGCTCCAGAGAGACTCTTTGGGAGATTACTTCATGGACGTGACCATGTTTGAAAACTCACCCAGTGAGAGATAATTGTTTCCGCAGCCTAATAAAGGCAATGTAAATTAATCAGGCATATCACTACGTAATCCTTAATAAATGCCGGTGCAGAAGAAACAGAAAAAAAACCCTCTTAAATCACTGTACTCATGACACAAGATTACAGAAGTGCCCCATACTGCAGCTAATTAGATATGGCACTGGATCAGTGCTAATGAATTTAATTTCTTCCTTCTTCCAAATAAAGATATGAAGAAAAAAAAAAGCAGGGGGGGAAGATGTATTTCTAGCTACTGTTTATTCCTGTGGTATATTCCTCCAACACCAGGATAACATTATTTATTATTCTTACTTATGATACTTTTCAGCAATCTCCTTAAACTCTTCTAAATTCTTAAGCAAATGGGGAGGTTGCAAGTTCAACTTCAGGACATCGCAATTGAGCCAATACCTATTTCAAGCCCGAAATCCAATCTATCCACACAGAAGAACAGGACCTCCGTGGGTCTGAAGTGACACAGATACATGGTCCTATATGAAACTCATCTAAAAAGGTACTAACACGACTTGCACTCATTACACTGGCAATTCTAACTGGAATTCTGATAGGAAACCTTTTGAACATGACCAGGAGGCTGATAAGATTTTTGATCAGGCCATTCAGGTGCTGTGCAGATACTCTTGAATGATCCATATAAATGGGGTACATTCAATAACAGAAGACAGAAGTGAATACCAAAAACCATACCCCATATTATACGTACATATTACACCATTCATCCAGATGGACGACACCATGCCAAAAGTAGATAGCTAATCTTGAATCACAGGCAGACTAAAAGCTTCCCTCACAATTAAATGAGAAAAGGATTTTCTTTTAATTAAGCCAGACTTGGCACTGATCAATATAAGCTTATAGTTTACACATCCCCTTTTTGCTCAATAATTGGGAGATGAGAAAAGCTGCTGCCCGGACAGACAGTTACATCCTATCAAATGACCTGTGCTTAGGATTCACCTTTTCCAGTTAGTCTCCACCATGATCCCATGTTTACTGCTGACCATCTGAATTCCTAACGAGGAATAGCAGCATTCCATCTTCTGGAATAAAAAGTTGGAGCTATAGCCCTGAAGAGACATGTCTACCGGAGCCATGTCTGAGACACAGTCAAACCTGGGGCAAAAGTGAAATGGAGTAAGAGGGTAAAGTTAAAATTCTTTAAGATTCTCGACTTGGGTTACTTGGACGCTACTGAGAACACTTCCAAATATATGTTCCCTTTCTCCCTTTCCTTTATTCCCCAGCGCTGACCTGTCCTGCTAGTGATGACCCTTTCCAAGGCATGGGTACATCATATTAATCCCTTCCCTTCCTCCATTCTTCTTCAGGGAAGTCTCAGTTCAAACATGACAAAGATAACTGTGTCAGAGCCTCATGAGGATAAGTGCCAGGAAACCCTGTTTTCCCCAGTGAAAAAGCAGGGCTTTCGTAAGCATCTGCACATGCCTTCAGATCAGGCTGCATAGGAAAACATAAGGTTTACATTTGGGCAATCTTCATTTTCACTCCCCTCTACCGCCATCAATTTGGAATGAGTTTTTTTGTTTTTTGTTTTCTTTTCCCTCCTTTTAGCACAAATGGGTTAGTGAACTTCACAGCTTGAAACCTTGACAGAACCATCTGTTCTTCATTAAAAGCCATTAATGAAAATGGTAATGGCACTAATTAGGCTGCATGCAAACATACACACGCTTCAACAGCTCCAGAGCTACAGGCAATCAAAGGTCCAAATTGAACCAGCTGCTGTATGGTATCGATGAGCACTAACACTCCCTCCCCCCCACTCCCCACCTTGTCCCAAAGTACAGGGACATGCAATCAGCATGCACCTGGACACGTGGAGCAGGTGTTTCTGATACACACATGGGTCAGGGTCTTTTGCCTTTGTTTCCATTGTCCTTCCACCATTTCCTCTTCGTTGTGTGTTAAGAATGATTGGGAAACACCACCACAGCCTGTGAGCATAGGTACTCCATCACCATCTGCCATTTTTAGTTCTCTTATGGGTAGAAGTGAGTGTGCACGCAGGGCTTGAAGCAGCACATTATTGTATTACACCTGGAAACTATTCCCAGCAAATGGCACTGACTTGCTACTTCCTCCAAACCCGACTGCTGGAAGTCACTTTGTTATTCCCTTGGTTTCCTAGTCTCTAAAAGTAGAGGCAGTACTACTGCACAGGCATCTGTCAGGGCTTCTTCAGAAAGGTTAGCGCTATGAAATCCTTGATGTGAACAACATCTGGGACTTGGAGCTATACTAATAAGAGTTTCCTTTTAATATAACAGCTAGATCACAATAATCAAATGATCAAGACCCCCAAAAAGACTGATCCGTAGAAACACCATCCATTGCAGCAAGGCCTGCTGGATCAGCTGGTGGACTTGCATGTGGAAAACTGGAAATCTAGGCCTGCCTCTGGTCTCAATTTCCTCTGTAACCATAGGCAGGTCTCTTCCCTGCTCTTACTTTGTGAATAAACATCTGTAAAAGAGGGATGATGAAACTGACCTCCTTTGTAAAGTGTTTTGAGATATATTCAAAATCAGTATTTTATAATAAGAGTCCAACAACAGTACTCCTGGGAAGTATATCCAAGCACATGCTCCTAACAGACGTATAGTGTTGTTCATGTATGTATACTTAAGGTATAATGTTCAGGTATGCATAGTAGTGAACAAGGAGTACACTAGTTGCAACATAACCATCCACTCAGCACGTTATGCACTCAGAGTCAGCGTAGTTGCTGAGACCCTTCAAACAACTGTTACTATGGATGCAGAACTGGCAGAGAGAATAAGCCAGAGCAGCACTGCTATGCAACTGGTGGGAAACCTGGTATTTCAACCTGGGCTAAGCCCAGGCAATCAATACCAGGTTTTAAAATTAATTCAGAATGTGGAACAACCAAGTGCCTTGATGAGGCTTTGAGCCAGAACTGAGAGAAGAGAGACCCACTCACTCTCCTGTAGCGTGTCTTTCTCAGAGGTGACCATTTCAGACTGACCACACTCTTTGCTAAAACCAAAAGCTTGAGTAAGGTCCCAACCCTTATGGTCCACTGAGACAAACCAGCTTCTGGCCACTTCCTCACCTTCCTGTCTTAGTTTGTCAAGGGAACAGCACATTGTTACCCCGTTCATAATGAACTAACAACTCCAAAGAGAGGAATGGAAAGCAATGGCCAGATTTTAACTCCAGTGAATCTTTAGCATAAAGGACGGGGACTTCTTGGAAAAATAAAGATTCTGAGAAAAACCTGATAATGTCCCAGCTATGAAGACAAGAACCACCTAGTCCCCTGGTTAGAAAGGTCCTCCACTTCTTGTATTACCATTCTCCTTACACTCCAGGGATTATCATCTCACCTGAACCATCTTTCTCTGAAAGAGGCTGTTTCTTCTGCTTTTCCTGCTTAGTCTGTAGTCTCACAGCCTCCAGACAGGAACTCTTAAATAGGCTAATCCATTCCTACCATTCTTCCTAGATCATAACATTATATCAGCCAGGATCCCAAAACTCTCTTTTCAATTTCAGAGAGTGAATAACTGGATCAGAAGTGGTTTCTTGATATTATAGTATCTGATAAGTAATATTAGAAAGCCGTAAAACATCACCTAGCTGGTTTGCAGAAATATCTAGTAATGAGACACCTCTCCTGTATAACAGGCTGGTGTGCAAAAAACACCAACTGCGGGACACCTGCATTAGTGCAGCTATAAAAAGAAGTAACTAGGCAATTTCAAAAGCAATACACAGCTACATTCTTTCTGCTTTATAGAAAGTAAAGGTTTGTTTTGTTTTTACAGTGAATTTTTTTTTTAACACAAAGTGCAGCATAAACCACATGAGAACTTGGCATGCACAGACTAGTGGTGCTAGAGGACAATACCGTATGAATTTTTCACACAGCTGAGTACAACATGGATCAGCTAGAATCATGCTTGCTTAAATGTGAAGTGAATTAGAAAGCTCAAATAAAACCGATAGCTTGGTTTGAAAAATCTTCATGTTCTGACCTCCAGGCAATGCAAAACAGAAATATTTAAAAGAACAGCAACAACAACAAAAAATCATTCTTTTAGAAGGCAGGAGCCAGGCAGTGTCACAGCATCTATGTTTTAACAGCCTGGATTTCCCAAAATGTATCAGCGTCATTTATTCCAGTGGTAATTTTGTATGCCCTGTGCGTTTTTGAATGACACATCCATAAGATTCCTGAATCCGTTTTCACCATACACCATTGCCCCCGCCCCCTCTCAGCCCTGCCCCAACCTACAGCAATATTTCTTTATAGTCAGGTGTTAATAAAATGGTGTCCCTCTCTAGAAGCAACTCATTACCCAAGCAAGTTGAAGGAGGTTATCAGGAAGGTGGTATTACTGCACAGTGACCTGTGAAGGTTATTACTCCAAGACAGGAAATCATGAGGAGGGAATACACGAGGAGATGCCTGTGGCAGAGCAGAGTCCTGTCACTGTGCAGCCAACACCTGCTTTTAAACAGTTTTGTTCCTCAATTCCCTTTCTTCACCAGAGGGTCGGGATGAAGCTACCTGCTGGTCTATAAGGGGTGTCTCCCAACACACGGCAGCAGGGTGTGAAAGGACTAATTCCCCACAGGCAGCGAAAGGTGAGGTGCATGGGCGGAGAGACTGGCAGCACCTTGCTGAGAACATCCATTATGGGAGAGGCAGGGAACACCTGTGTGCCAGGTCAGACGGGCTAAGCAAAGAGAGCCATGCAACCAGACCATGAACCATCCTGACACTTTGCGGTGAAAGGAAGTAACCTTAGTTCTGTCCGTGTGGGGCTGGGGTCCCAGTCGTGAAAGGGCCAGGCTGGCTTAGGAGGAGGCCCACGTGAGTTGGTACTGCTGAAGGCTGGTGAAGAGTGCATGGTTATTCTGGGCCACAGGACTTGTCATAGGGCAGGCTACGCACAGACCGTAGCGATGAACTCTTTCATGGGCCCTGCACTCCAGCGTTGAGAGCACAAAACCAGGCAGGAAACAGAACTTGCCACTTTCACAGGATGACCAAGATATCGGACAGGGAAGTGCTGAGGAGCAAGCCCTTGATCTCACCACTGTCAGTTATTTGTGAATTTAGGGCTTTCAAACAACAAATCTAGTCAAAACGTCGGCAAATTCAGAGAAGCTGACTAATTATGATGTTATAAAGGAAATGCATTTTTTTCCCCAATAAATCCATTATTCACAAAAAGATTCCACACAGTTGAATTTAGGTCTCAGTTTATCAAATACCACCTCTCTCTGATTCCTTTTCTCTTTTGTTTTTGTCTAGACCACAAGCCCTTCAGAACGAAAGCTGCCTCTTCCCAGCCTTCTCCATAGTACTACATGTATTCACCGTACTTAACCTGGAGGGCTCCTGCTTCTGACAAGAGTCCCCAGGCACCTCTCTAATTGAAGTAACTTTGTTAAGCCACAGAAATTAAAAGGAAACAAAACCGTTCCCATTCATGTTACAGAGGTTTGAACACGCTGAAAATGTAGATCAGAAAGATCAGAAAGTGTTAAAATTCCTGTGCAGAACAGACTCAGCGATCGCCTCTTACAATTTATATGGTATATGTTTTCAAAACAACACGTATGCAAAATTTATGTTTAACAGGAAAAGTATGGATAGGAAGCACTGCATAAGCATAGGGTTCCTTTCAAGTGTATAGGAAAGGGACAACCCTGCGACACTGGCCAGGGTTCCCATAAGCTCAGGTGGCATTTGGGAATAGCTCACCCAGGGGACGTCTCCACTGAGTACAGCTGGCAGATGTTGAGCTCATTTTTACCTGTACTCTGAGACAACCCAAAAATCTGGTAACTGCATTAGCACAGCACTGAGCTTGAATTAGTTACCCCAATTCTGGCTTTTAATTCAGGTTTTGGTTGGCAATACAGGAAACCTGAATTTTTGATTCCTCATAGGAGGTTAGTAGTGGCACAACTGCATAATGCAAAATACTGAAATGGTATGATATCACTCTGCTGGTTCACATTTTATACTGCTGAGACCCAGCAGGGTAGGAGGCATAGATTACTCAGTGGGGAACCACAGATTCAGGCTCATAGCTGGCTAGCAGACACATAACTTACTCAGCTTAGAGCACAGGCAGCGTGTACTCATTTTAGTCCGAACGCTGTACAGATATTCCCCAAAATAGCAAAATGCATATCCTGCTTGCATTGGAAAGCTTTCCTCGTCCTGGCAGGACAGTGAAACCATCCTTACAGAGTTTAATGAAACTAAGAAGGGAGGACTTCTGGTGGGAGAAAGGATTGCAAAGTCTAATCTGCTGTAATGGATTAATGCTGTCCTGAAAACCACGCTGGGCTGAGCTTTCAGCCCCTTTCCTCTTAAATATCTAGGACAGTGTTGAAAAATGCATGTGCCACCATCACTGAGAAATGGACAACTTCTTTCCATTCCTCTTCCATTTGCTGGGTAAACAGGCCAATCGCAGAGTCAGCAGCCATGGCAATTTCTGAATCAATATTTATCAAGCCCTTCTCCAACTGCTATTTCATGCCTCATTGGTCAGAGAGCATCCTCTCCAAGTGAGCCAGAAAATCCTGACCTTGCAAACGACAGAGGAGCTGCTTGAGGATCGCAAAGTAGAGCAGCTCCTCTACCTTAAAAAACAAAACCAACCAAACAAACACCCACCAAAAACACAATTCATGTAAGCGTCCTCATGACATTTCACATTCTTCTTCCACCCCTTTCCTTTCTCCCATCCCTTCTTTCAGTGGCTACACTTGAAGCTAAAACTTCATTTAAGAGCCCTAAACAAACAGCTCGTTCATTAGCAAAAATCAAGCTACATGAACAGGACATTAAAGCCATGGATACCCGCAAGGGAATGGTTTGGAGGGTTTTTTTGTCTGTACTTTTAATGACATAGAAGATTGATTTCTTCCTGCCCCTCCCCTAGGCATAGTAAGTGAGTTCGCAGTTATCCCATCGAACAAAAACAACTGCAACAATTAGGGGGAACAGACTGACAGAGAGAAAGGTATTTGGGGGCACAAAGGTGCTATCCTTCATCCTGGCAGCTCCACAGAGGAGACTACAGAGGGCAGAGAAACCTGAGAGAGGCCAAGTGCTGTAAGATTACCTCTGGAAAACGGACTGCCAAAAACTGACCAACAGCTCAGGAACATTTGAAAGGAAAGAAAGCATTGCCCTTCCTAGCGAGAGAAAATAACTTGTTGAGAGAAAATAACTTGTTACAAAAACAAATATGTCTATGATTCTTTGAAGAGGTGAAGTGGTGTTACTTACCAGCACACCCTCTGAAATCTATGGATTGCTTCCAGGACCCATTCAGGCAAATTATTATTAACTGTGCACTTCAGTCCAGAAAAGATTCACAGTGCCACACAATCTGGTACCACAGCGTGTCCCTCTGCTGCAGCTTGACATGTCTGAGATCTTCTGGGAAAATACATGTGTACCTGAACACCCCATCAAAATATACACTGAAGGCTGAAGGTGAGGGAATTGTTCTTGCCAGAAAGAGACTGAAAACAAACACAATCAAAGTGCAAATGTGAAGGATCAGAGAGGAGTCATCACTCATTTTTTTTTTCTCAAGCAGAAGAGGAGAATGCCTCCAAGCACACAAGGAAATTGGGTCTTTGAGTTTCCTCTGAGTCCCAAGCTAAGCAGAGAATTTCTGGATCTTTGACCACTGTAGTATAGATGCCTTAGGCCTTCTCTGTACAAGTCTATTATTCAAAACAAAACAACAAATAATGGGGATGATTTCTGTGCACATTTTCCTCCCGTTAATCCCCATTACTTTTCTGGGAACACTTCTCACAAAACAGTTTCTCTCTTTGCTATTTCTCCCCCTCTTTTGCTTACAAGCTAATATAAAGCTGCTCTTTTTATTTTAATTTAATTATTTTTTGTAGGGTCTAGCAATAACTTACTTTGTTATTTTCAGCTTTCCTAAACAGGTCCTCCCAGTTCTTCAGTCACTGACTTTTCTGAGCTCTACTCAAAAAGATCACATCACCACATTTCAAACATTACACTGCACTCTGCCTTTGAAACTCTCTCTATTCATTCAGAGGGTACTTTTGTTCAGGGGAGTTTTGCCATGGGACATCACTTGGATGTCAGCTCCAAATTACATAAAGTGATACAGCTTATCACCACCTTGATCCCATGGGAAGAGGCCACTGTCTGTGCACACCCAAACCCAACGACTCCAACCGGCGCTTTGTTCTTAAGGAGCCCGAGCTGACCTTTCTCAACCTCTTCTGTACAGGTTTATTTCTCCAGTTAAGCCATGTTTCATATAATTTCCCCTGTTTGAATTCTGCTGTATTGAATTCTGTCCAGATTTCAAGAATTTTACTGGCCCTTGTATTTATCTGGTACTCACAACGCTTTCCACATTAGCAACATCAGTGAACTAATGGGCTATTTGTTGTTTCCCAGATCATTAGTCAAGGCCTTGAACAGAACAAGCCCTTCAGCAATACTCATCTCTGCCCAGGACACTGCTCCTCAGCTTCATTACTACCATTTACCATTTCCTTTCATATGCAGCCCTTCTGCTCACTCACAGACCATGTGATAGAACCTTTGTGCATACCAATGCAAATGCATTTTTCATCGCTTTCGCTGCGTACAAAATGCTTTAACAGAATCCCAAGTGTTTGGGATTCTTTCTTTCTGCATTTCTGCCAGCCAATCAGTTAGCAACATGTTTTCTCTGAGAGAGAGAGAGATATGCCACAGATATAGCAGTTACTGCAGTGGAAAAAATAATAATAAAAAATTCTTATTCCATAAACAATGGAATGGAGGAAGCTCAGTTTCCTATGCGTTATCTCCTGCTACGTTCTCATCCACATCTCCTAAACCTGACTCAGTAGTTTCAGGCTCCTGTGCCTTTCCTTGTTTTACAGGGTGGCATGCCAGAAGGGCAGGATGCTCCGTGGCCAGCCTGGACCCACAGAGCTACTGAATGGCCTGCCAGTAGGCGTGAGTTAACTGGCCATCTGGCTCCTACCAAACTGAGCAGACATGGGCAGAAATAGCTGAGTTCTTCTCGCAGCAGAGGCACTAACAGATGCTACTTCTCTTCTACTCAGCCACCAGTTCCCATAAAACACACAAGGACTTGATATATTTGCTTTCTGTTCTGTTACGTTGGTTTCAAATTGACCTGTGGGTTCAAATGTTATTAGAGAAGGTCTGAAGGGTAGCAGGATTCCCCAGACCTCATTCCTGAAGGAACTAGCCTAAAAACGTATTTGTGTTGGTCTGCACGTGTGCTCACTTGCAGCAACAGTCATTTGGGAGTCAGTCATGGTGGCAGATGCACCTCGTCAGGATCCTGAAGGCTCAGCAAGAGCAGTCCCTGCAGTCAAGCTCTGTGCAAGGTAAGGAACTAAAGTTTGAAATTGCATTGGATAAACAATGTATTTTAAAAGGTGAATGTTTGTTGAGGTGAGGTGGTATCAAAAGACCTTATTCAGGCTTCCCAGCCTAACAGTCACTGGCAAGTCCAAAAGCTATGAAGGCTGAACCTTCACAAAAGCAGTGAGGGGGACTTGGTCATGGTAACAGGAGAGGAAAAGACTTGTACAGGGATTACTCTCCCTCTGTCACATACTTCCAATGAGACCTTGGTCAACTACCTTAGTAGTCTAGCTGTATTTTGCCATCTGTCAAACAAACCGGAGTGAGAAACAGACCATTTCAAGCAGGCATCAGGCTGCTTAGTGCATTAGTGTTTACAGACTGCTTTGAGAAAAACCAAAAACTTGAGGGGGGGGAGCAGGCTGAGGATCAAATTTTGAGGCATCAACTTTAAAGGCTGAACCTCAGGGTTCAATTTTAGGGCCAGTTCTGTTCAATATATTTATCAACAATCTGGATGCAGGAGTTGAATGCACCATTAGCACGTTTGCTGATGATATCGAACTGGGAGGTATTCTTGACTCTCTTGAGGGACAGGAGGCCTTGCAGAGGGATCTAGATAGATTGGAACATTGGGCTATGATTAACGGGATGAAATTTAACAAGTCTAAATACCGGATTCTGCACCTAGGACGGAGTAACGCCAGACACAAGTATAAACTAGGAGAGGAGTGGCTGGAGAGCAGCCCGGCAGAAAGGGATCTGGGGGTGCTGGTCAACAGCAGGCTCAATACGAGTCAGCAGTGTGCCCTGGCAGCCAAGAGGGCAAACCGCATCCTGGGCTGCATCAAACACAGTATAACCAGCCAGTCAAAAGAAGCGATTATCCCGCTGTATTCAGTATTGGTGCGGCCTCACCTGGAGTACGGTGTGCAGTTCTGGGCCCCACAATTTAAGAAGGATGTGAAGGTCCTTGAATGCGTCCAGAGGAGGGTAACAAAGCTGGCAAAAGGGCTGGAAGGGATGTCCTGTGAGGGGCGGCTAAGGACTTTGGGCTTGTCTAGTTTGGAGAAAAGGAGGCTGAGGGGCGACCTCATTGTTCTCTGCAGCTTCCTGAGGAGGGGAACTGGAG
>NW_008795128.1:5940261-5957937 GCF_000699145.1 Aptenodytes forsteri
GAGGTTTAGACTGGACATTAGGAAGCATTTCTTTACCGAGAGGGTGGTCAAACACTGGAACAGGCTTCCTAGAGAGGTGGTCGATGGCCCAAGCCTGCCAGTGTTTAAGAGGCAATTGGACAATGCCCTTAATAACATGCTTTAACTTGGTCAGCCCTGAATTGGTCAGGCAGTTGGATCTGATGCTCTTCGTAGGTCCCTTCCAACTGAAATAGTCTAGTCTAGTCTATTCTAAACAGTAGAGTGCACAGGCAACAAAAGCATGAAGCGAGGCTTTCAAGTTTGCTGTGCCAGCTCAGAGCTCTGGGACAAGAAGTTTCCTCTAGACAAGTAGGCCTTGCTGACTTACCTTCTGCAGAAGATTCAGAAACTCTGACTGATGTACAATACCACCAGTGATATTTTCATTTTTTGTACTTGGCTTCCTTCTCTGCCCACCTTTTCAGAAAGGACTGATTTGCTCCTACATTTCACTACAAGCTCATGCACCCCTTTTCACTGCTGGTGCCAACCAAGTCCCTCAAACAAGGCTGCATTTGACCTTCAGAATCCATGAGTCAAACAGTATGGTGTGACCAACTCCCAGTCTGCCATTCATGGGCACATCAGTGATGAGGTTACCCAGACTGCCAGCCAACCATATGACTACAGCATCCTAAATAGCTTCCAAATCAAATCAAGGGTAATAATATATTGGTGGCTTGAGAGAGAAAAGCCTTTTGTCTCCGAACAAATTTATTTCTCTCTGAAATTAAGACCTGATTTCAATTTCACCTCCTCTCTTGCTGCTGAAATGAAGCTGCTAAAAGCACAGATGACGTGCAGCAATGTCCTCTTTGGGCTAAACAAAACTTCATAATAAACAGATGGAAGGACTTGGCACAGCTCATTCCTTGGGCACCCTGAAATAGGAGAGCATTTTCCTTTGCCCATTTTCTCCCATCTCAGATAACATCTGGCTCGGTCAGGGAGATCTTACTGCAGAGACACATTTTCTTGCTGCAGGCCAAACAGGCCCTTGACAGGAACCACGTGCATACACACTTTTGTCCTATCAAACAACACTACAGCGAGCGTGCTTTTGTGGGCAATGTGGAAATCATACGGCCACATATGAACGTGCGTGCAAGAGGGTGGAAGTCAGATGGCCACACCATATAAACAATGAAGTTGTGAGCCGGGCCCATACTCTATACCTCTGCTATAAAGAAAAACACTTGCTAAGTTATATATAATATACTAAGAACAGTTGGGAGGGAGAGCTCTTCTAATTCCCTCGCACATGCCTCTTCGGAGTGGACTAGGGTACCAAGAAAGGTTTTGCTTGTAAAATTCCTAGAGGCTTTTTAGCCTGTGTACACATGCACAGACAAAACACAGTTAAATGTGAAATGCTTAAAGCAGGACTGACATGGTATACACACCTGCTGCATTTATGCAGTTTGCTATGGCTGCAGTATTACAGTAAGAGGCAATGAGATGCCTTTCAGAGAGGTGGCCACGTAGACAGCAAGATGAGCTCACCCAGAAGAAGCATTGGGAACTGGATACCCTCCTGAACAACCCAGGAATTAATTGATTTTCAGGCCTAGATCAGTAAGCAGCTCTGTGCATAGCAGCAAATGACAGGCATACAAACTAGAAAATATTCTTCGCAGTCTCACTTTGGCCTGCCGTGAAAAGGGAAAAACAAATCAAAAAGATTCATCAGAACAGAAACTTGTTAGAAACCTCCTCAGGCAAGGAATATGGCAAGGACTAAAAGCTTTGATGGCATTTAGACTCCTGGCTACACAAATCTCTCCTAAAATAAAGCAGTCTCTAGAATAGATAGTCAGATCAGACAATGACAGATCAGTAGTTATAAGTTCATGATCTTTCAGATGAGACATAAAACTGGGTCCTGACCTTGTGTGATCATTAAAGATCTCATAACGCTTTTTGCAAAAAGAGGGTTGTTAATCCCACTGGTCTGGAAACAATCCAATTTAGGTAACTACCTAAATCAATCTTACAGATTCGTCTAAATACAGTACTCTCCTCTGTTCTCCAGGCTAAAATAGCATGTGGCATTTCTGTGTGCTGTAATACATGACTAAAAGAGTCCTCCCTATCTCAGCATTAGGGAAGCAATTCTTTGTATATGCGCTCACTGCTGCTCCTACAAGGGGGTTATGAACCTTAACATTTGCTAAGGAACTTGGAGATGCATATACAATGGATAAGAAATTTGTTACGGTGTTCAACACTGTTCAATTTTCATTAAACCCTTTCACACTAGAGTAGTTAGAAATCAGAGCTTCCCAAATTTTGAGTGTTAACAGATAAACTACACATGCAGGAGAGTAGAATGCTTATGCCTTTGCCACTGAATAAGCCTACCAGACAATATTCAAAGAGAGACAGGGACAAGACCAGGACAGCTCGATATTGCCTGAATTATGGCCACTGAACACATCGATGGTCAGCAGGTGAAACTATAGGTGGTCCCAACCAGTAAATTTTCAAAACATAAGGATAGGGCTCTTTGATAGGCATTAAAGGAAAACACACAGGTTCATCCTAAGCACAACTTCCAGCTTCCACTCAGGATGACTCATAAGCATGTCTCATTTTCAAAACTGCTTTACAAATAGCATCACCAGGGGTCCCAAAACCCCTTGGGGTTCATTCAATATGAAAATCCATAGGAGTGGATGAGAGAGCAGGCAAAACCAAACAACAGAAGCATCAACTGTGCTATTCAGTAAGGAGTTAGTCTCCTAGTGTAGTCAATAATTATCTCTTAGAGGAATAAAGCAGCAATAAAATCCTGAAGGCACGCACAGCTTGAGCTACAGAAGACATGAAATATGGACGTAGTAAAATAGCGTGGAATTTTTACTCTAATAAAAATGTAAGAGGACAATCACATCTGCCACCAGAAAGATTAAGCTTTGAGAAATATAGTGTCTTAACATGAGCATGCCTGCACACACATAAAAGAAGAACGCCTGGGTCACGGTGTGCCTCTGGATACTAACAGTGAAGGCTGATTTTGAATTGAGCTCTCCATTGACAACTATCTGTCAAGGCAAGTATGCTATTATTTTGCAGCTAGATGAAAAGGAGAGGTTGTTATCAAAGAAGCACACTTGCAGCACTTACCTCTCGTGATCCTTTGGCATTACTAAACAGAGGCCGTGATTCCATTCGCATTAAAACCTAAGAATAGATTCCCTTGGGAAAAGATCAAGGCTAATCTGCAGATGAGTTCAGAGATGTTCTTACCTACATCTTCCCAAAGCAGAACACGCAAGTTTTCTACACCAGGAAAACCTTCTAGGTTACCATTTTCCTGGTCTTCACTATCTATTTACCTCCACAGTCTCACTACCTAACCAAAAGCCAAACACAAAAAAAGGATGCAAGAACAAGTAGTTTCTCACGGTGAAGCTTGTTTCTTTGATGAGCCTGCAGAATAAGAGCACATGACAGTTTGTTTTTTTTTAACACATGCAACTTCCTGGTAAAACATTGTGCACTGAAGTCAAGGGAGCACAACCCCAGCAGGACTCTTTCATGCTCACTCTTTCCTGTTCCTCTCACATTGGGAACAAAGCTGGCAAGCCAAAAAGGCACCAGCGAAGTTTAGCTTACAGTATGCAGTAAGGAGACTATAGGAGCGTTTTCCAGTTACTGATTTAGTACATTTGTTGGAACAATATGCAGTTACCAAAAAAGAAGCCTGAATGAACTAAACCACAAACTAGATTTATCACACTCTAAGAACCTTGTTCCTATAACAATTAATTCTTCATAAGTAG
Source organism: Aptenodytes forsteri (assembly GCF_000699145.1). Taxonomy (NCBI): domain Eukaryota; kingdom Metazoa; phylum Chordata; class Aves; order Sphenisciformes; family Spheniscidae; genus Aptenodytes; species Aptenodytes forsteri. The sequence continues at coordinate 5,944,068 of NW_008795128.1, forward strand.
TCTGTTGAGGATGAACCAGAAAGTAAGAATTCATCTTTGGGTACAATTTTGACACTGTGACATTTAAGTTCACTGTAGCATGAGAACAAAGTGGAAACACCAGAAAGTTAGGAACACCTTTCTCATCAGAACAGCTGTTAGCCCCGTAACTAGGGTCTCCCGCATCACGAGAGATTACCCTAACCTCAGGCTATTGGTCTTTCTGGGTTGCATCATATTTTCTCTCTAGTTTAGACCAGAAACCGCATTCTGGAAAATGTTCCTAGCAAGGGTTTAGTATGACTATAAAATTGCATTTTCTGTTTAAATAAAGGCCAAGAATTCCATGCTAGCTATAGCCTTATTACTTCTTTCTTCCATCTGCAGCTAGCTATAGGAATGACCAAAATAAATAGCAACAGAAAGCTGTAAGCAAAGATTGCTGGTTCACAGGGAAAGTTAGGTTGCAAAATAGAGAATAGTTTCTTAACCTTAAGAGTATCTTGGTAACAGAAGAGACTCGTACAAGGAGACAAACAATTTATTGTCCCTAAAACAATATTGGCAATTACATACTACTTCTAGAGGAGGTCTGCAAAATGCACATGGGCACACCTGCTAACTTTTCCAACAGTGCAATGCGGGGCCTTCATGGCACCAGTGCACACAGAGAATGAAACTGTTTGACTCATGATGCACATTCACAGTCGTTGCTGAATACAAATACCCAAGCTCTGCATCCTATTTTTAACTTGCAAATTGTACTGTTATAAAAAAGATAAGCCACATCACCACCACCAAAATTTGAGCTTCAGAGATGGCTAGAAAATATAAAACTTGCTGACAAGAGCTCATTGCAAAGAAGCATGGTCAGCAAGTCCACACTCTCCTCCGTAAGTATTTTAAGTGTTCACGAAACAGTACCAAACAGAGAGAGACACACTAAAAAGTATACTTTACGTCCCCTTTCCTCCCATTCCTTTTCACAGTGGACAGACAGGAGGAGAGCAATGGCAGCTCCTGCCCAAATAATTTAATCAGTCCAAACCTGATCAATCTTACAGCAGGCAGTACCAAGAGGAACAAAAATGAGCCACCATCTGTAGCGTCTTCTGGATGGCAGCACAACTAACATTTTATGAGTGAGCTGACATATCAGAGACAAGAGATGCATGATGCTTTAGTGGAAACTTTTGTATCATTCTAGATTTATTTTTGATAATCTATATTGAAAGAAATATTGATGCCAGGAGTAGCAAGTTGCTTTTTTGTGAAGGATGCTAACAACATATCTTCACAGTTGCACGGCACACTTGTGTGGCTGTCATTGTATTGTCGTGGTGTGACAAAAACCAACCTCCCTCCAAAACTACAATTCACTGCCAGCAACACGATACCTGAAGCTAATTCAGAGCTCTTCGCACTTCCTGCAGCTCTGAAGAGGTCAAAGACCCACCCTGAACGTGCACAGTGAGGGAAGCTGCTAACAAAAGCTCACACATGCTGAGGAAGCCTAGAATATCATTCTGGAGATGTGCTCATTGATTTTGTGAGGCAAAAGCTTACCGTGGTGGAAGTGATAATGGTGAAGAAAAGTAATTTGATACACAAGCGCCAGTCTTCCTTTCAGCAGACAGATCCAATAGATTAATTGCTAAAGTGTTGTCAAATATCTGACAGATCAGACCCAAATGGCATGGTGTGCTTACACCACCTATGCAGCAGGCAATCTGAGTCTTAAAAGTAAAGTTACAGTCGTCTTTACTATAAGGTTTCCAAATGGGCATGTCGTGCACATTATTTATGGACATCTGCCCAGACCTTCAGATGAACACCCCAAGAGACGCGAGCTTCCACCTCAGACTCAGCGGTGGCATCTCAGTTCTCCAGTTTAACTATTGAACTACTGATTGCTTCTGCAAACAGCCAAAAAAGTGAGAAAAGCCAACAGAGAAGAACTAGAAGTTACTATGATGGGGGTAAATTCAAAATAGAAAGGCAAACAGAGGCACGGAGGGAAGGAGAGCCTAGTGAAGGACAACGGGGACAGGGAAGCAAACGTATGAGGGGAGTAATGGGGGAGGGGGACACTGTGGGGAGAGGGGGAACCACAAACCTCACCTCAATGTGAGAGACCCAGAAACAACAGCACCCAAAAGCTGAGCCACCCTGCGCGCTCACTGGCTCACTCAATCCTTCCCTTTGTCCTTTCCCAAAGCCTCAGACCGGTCACTATGGTTGGGGAGCGAGGTTGTGCTATGGTGGGACCTCCAGCACCTGCTTTCCCACTCCCCCGTCCCCTCAGCTACTGCCAGGATTGGGCTTCTCCTGCCTCCCACCTCTACACCAAGAGGCCGGAAAAGCCCCGGGGCCTGCCAGAGCCCGCGCAGTGCTCCCCAAGGCCCCGCAAACCACCCCAAAGTGAGGCCTTACTGAGGACAGGACAAGCACAAGGCCGAGGACTCAGTCAACCCTCCCTCCTTCCTTGGGGGAAGCGTGGGGCAACCGTCAGCATAGCCCCAAAACCACAGCAATCGCCTCAGCTGGGCAAAAGCCTCGACAAAACAGGAACGCATCAGCCCTAGCCCCAGCACATGAAACACATGGTTTAACACTGCCAACCTGGTCCGTGGCCTCAACAGCCCCTGCTAGCCACCCGGCGCTCCGGAAAAGCAGATAAAAATCTGCTGTCAATGCTGTTGCTGGCCCCTTCACAAGCTCTCTGAGGGCTGGTGCTGGGCCCAGGTGTCCCCCATTACACACCCAGTCCCATAGCTGCTGCCCCTCAGGACGGGCTCCCAGCACTCAGATTGTTCCAGAAAACTTCCTTCCAGCCTTAGCAATCAACTAATGCACCAACCTCAGATCTTAGCATACACTGTCACACATGTGGCTGTGCTTTGACATTGGTAGTATTTCTAGGTTACATAAGCCCCCTTTTTGTTGTGGCCAGGACAAGCTGCTGCTTCACAACGAGCATTAACATCAGTGATCTGGTTTGTCATCCATGTTAGATTGGGGCAGGGGGACATAGAGGGTAGATGCCCCTGGCCTTCCTCATATACCTTAGACTTTGTTATGATATCCATATACAGTACAGTACATCGCCCTGACCGGACCTAGGAGCTGGTTGCTCAACAAACAACAGAGTACTGCAAAAAAGTTGCCCAGGGGCAGGATAAAGGATATTGCTCTGGTCTCTGGAGCCACAGGTGTCTGCCGGTATCTACTAGTTATGCCCCAGCAGAAAATAAAGAACTGGACCCGAAGATGGGCCAGGTGTCGCTCTGTCTGAGACATCCTTTGTTTGTTAGTAACCCGCACACAGCTATTGCTCAGGGTCAGGGTTGGCTGGAGGCTCACCGTGACACTGCTGCTGCAGCATCTAGTCCTTTTGCACGATATGACTTCAGTCGGCTTGAATTGGAGCTCTTCACGTTCTTCTTTGGGCTGGGGCTGGCCAGAAATCCACATACAGCATTTTTGCAGCAGCTGTTTTGAGAATCAAGATTACCACAAAAAAGGGAGGGAGGGGAGCACACAGTGGCCATTTTACCCCTGCATACAACCACCACTCATCGTGCAAAACAACAGCAGTTCTGAGAGCGTGTCTTCACAGTGTGTTCTCCATTCAAAGGGGGGGAAAAAGCCAGTTTTTAAGAACTAGGGCAAAGGCCAGTAAATTACCATAAGGTTATTTATACAAGGGACATCAGAGGGACGGTTTTGTGAATGGAGAGCTTATATGAGCCTCTGTAAGCTGAAAGAAAACATGTTTTGCCCCCAGGTTTGATTATCAACTGGAGGGAGCACTTCATTGAGGAGAGGTTTCCAAGGAGAACTTTGCAGAACTAGGAAGGAGCAAAAGCGAGGATTAAGATGCCTTTCTGCTCTACTTTCTGTCTGACACCAAAAGAAACACATTTGTCTGACCCGTAGTACATTTATACACCCACATCTTATGGCTTGTTCTGTCTGTCCATGACTTCATCAGCAAAAAGTGTTTAGGGTTTGCCTGATATTAAGTGGCCAGACAGAATGCATTAGTCTGGAAATGGATTATTAAATTCCACTGTCAAACTGAAGTAGTCAATACAGTGGAATGCAAGTGCTTTAATCATATAATGCTTCATGTGTACTTTACTGTCAAAAAGTTCTCATACAGTGGGGTTTCAGTCCTATTTTGATTTCTTCCTTGCCTGACTCTTTACTTTCTTCTGCCAGGCTTTGTCCTAGCCCTGTGCGTAGTACAGCCAGCTACTAGGTTGCCTACATCTTCTTTGGGAATTGCCCCTGCTCAGCAAAGTGGGCCAAGTCACCAGATAGGGATCCCAAACCCAGGGAATTCAAACCACTCATGCAGTCAAAGGTTCACAAATCAGCTCCATTTCTTCTAGGTAGAAAAGGACATGCTTCCAAGCTGATGGGAAGACTCTCTCCCTCGTCTTTCAAAATGCAAAGAAAGATTCAGTAGAATGCAGAAAACTGCTGCCATTAAAGTTATGGGATACAAAACTGTGAGAGCCCCACCATCTTACCTGCCAACTCAACAGCAATACTAGAAGGATTATCTTCAACTCATCTCCAGTCCAATCAAGCACTTGTTTTTAAAACCACATTGTTGCTGCCTTCCAGCACAGCCCCGGCTGAATTTATCCCAATACTGATTCCCACTGTTCCTACGTGGAAGAACATCAGTAACTTGGATGAAACCAAGCATTTTCTAGCCACAAAGGACCAGAAGACAGTTTTTTTTTTTTCTTTCTAAGAATTAAAAGTTTTTTTTGGCAGTTTTTTTTTTCTTCCCATCAGAGTTATCAGACAACATATGCTGTTCTGAGTTAGAACCACTTCAACCCCAGAAACCTATTTGTGGGTCTTATTTCAGCAGAATTATTTTCTTCTCAAAGAAATCTCAAGCTTTTGATAAGGAGTTAATAAGTCACGTCAATTTTTGGGGTGGTTTTCATTTTCTTCATCTCCTCACTTACTCTAATCAGGATTAAACTGGATTAACAGAACTGGCACACGTTGGTCCTGCTTCAGACTGCTTTCAGTTTAAGTTTTAAGCTTCCATTCACTGTTCCAGAATTTTTCCAAAATGCTCTTGCTGGCAAAGCACTAAATGATTCTTAGCAACCAATCACATCAAAAATTACTTAATTCTCCACACTTTCTCCAAAAGTATATGCAAAAATAAAAAATGCAGAAAATTCAAACCAGGTTTAAGGGTTGGGGGTTTTTTTGGTTTTTTAAGTCCCAATCACACTGAAGCTAAGAAAGTTTTCATTTAAACTAGATAAAGCAATGCCCTCTAGTGTTCTGCAGAGAAATCTGGTACAAGGCTGCCCAAAGCCTTAAAAAATTCAAGCTTAGGATTGCTGTACCATCTCAAGTAACAGCCAAAGTTTTGAAAGCTTACGGCTCACACGCAGCGTCCTTAGAATGTTCTGCACAGAAGTGTGGCCTGCAGAACGATTTGGGATCCATTCCCTTCCTTCCCTCCATTGCTGATGCTTGCATCAGAATTTCATGTCAAAAGATGTAGGTATTTTCTGGGCATACACTGATGGCTTGAGGAACATCTGGTAACAAGGGCTTTTGAGAATCAGGCAAAAGCCTGATCCTTTCCTTCCCAGAGTTCACAAAATAAATGAAATCCACCTCCTCTCTTATCACCTACAAATACCATCTGTGGACAGTTTTTTATTGTCTTCCCACCTGTGGCAAGTCACATAATACCCACCCTGCACCTTCCCCAAGTACACACAGCATTTGGTACCCTGTAATGACCCACCACACAAGCAGGATGATGCCTTTGGCTTGAAGAGCTCTCTTACAGAGCTCCAAAGCTTAGTGGATTTCCTCACAGCAGTAGCATTCCCAAGATATTGATAAATTGCAAACAGAACTATCCAAACTCAAGAAAGATTTAAATAAAGGACAGCATTCTCATAGTTCCAAAAAAGACTGCAGAGCTATCACAATATTTATTTACGCCCTGTACACATTACAAAATTCAACTCTGCATTGCACAAAGGACTGGAAGAGTTTTTACAACTGGAGGTCTGAAAAGCAAAAGGTAAAGTCCTTGATGAAGGCTGCTCTTAAATGGGCAGCTAAAAGTCCTTAAATTTTACCATCCATTGCTCCTGAAAGACAGCTGCCGGGCTATCACCATCTAGACAGAATAGAAACTTGAATGCCTTTGATTAAACTTTTAATCACATCAAGTACTTTTAAAATAATTAACAAAAAAACCCCACCAAACCATGTTGACCACTGTGCTTTTGTTACTTTATGTGCCATTGATCTGCAGCAGAGAGAAACCACAGATCAAAAGCTGCAATAGAAGATAAAAAAAAAAAAAAAGAGAGATTAAAATGAAACATCAGTTCCACCCATGTCCTATCTGAAATAAGGGGGAAAAAGATGAATGTATATTTTCTGGCAACCTAAGAGGGACTAGTACAGTTAGAAAACTGCCAATGCAAAGACAGCACCACAGCCATAAAGTTGCTAGAGGGAATTTGTTTCTTGTCTGGAACAATTTCTGCAATTATAGGCTGGCCTATTAACAGTGTTTCACACTCTTCTTAGAACATTTACTGGAGCAAGGTTAATATAGGCATGGTTTCTTTGGAGGGAAGCTAGCTTGGCCTGTTTGATAGGTCAAGAGAGCAGCTTAGGTCTTCAGGCTAGGCATTACCCTGCACCTTCCAGAGGAATTTATTCATAAGAACAAAACAAAAGAAGTAACTTTAACAAGTTTTATTCATAAAAGTAAGTTCTCCAAACAAAAGCCTGTCAGAGTGACCGTAGTTCTGCAAAAATTATTGGATATAAACAAAACATCCAGTGAGATCACACCTAGGGTAAATTCTGGACTTGACCTGGCACTTGCCATGAGCCTTTTAGGGCACTATATTTGTAGCCCTTGTGTCTGAGGCTGCAATACGGAATTTGGATGTAGAAGTCAGATCAAATTAGGAATTTTTAAATTAGATTTAAGCTCAGGAACTCCACTTTAAAATTGATTACATTCCCCTCTTCTCAGAGGGCAACCAATACATATTCTAGTTAAACAAGCAGATACTTGGGGGTTTTTTCTCTAATGGGGAGTGGTTACTGCCAAGCATCCTGCCCTGCAAAGAAATTATTCTTGATCTTGTTATACATGTAACCAAATTAAGGGAGAAAAGCAAGCCGTTTAGAGACTATCCAAAAGACAGCCAAAGGAGGATATCCAGTGTTTGTACCACTGCACTAGGAAGTACTATTTCTTAGAGGTCTGACACAATGTGTGACTGATTGTGTGCACAGAACACTGTCCTGGAGAAACTGCTTGTGTATATATTTAAAAAAAAAAAGCTCTCAGGATCAGCTTCTTCCCTGCCATATTGTGATTTTATTTGCAGGGGATAGTGTGGGGAAAGGACCATTCAAAACTCAGGGTACAAAAAAAAGCAAGGGAAAGATCTGGGGAAGACAGACATCATCTTGAGAATCCACAATCTCCAGCCTGACTGAACGAAATAGCTTTTCCACTTCCTTCAGTTTATTCAACAGTCCAGCGCCTCTCAGACACATTCTCACCTTCTCTGGGGAGAAGCAGAACAACCTGAAAGAGATTGAAGGAAAATGCTCCAGCATTCATCATGGAGAGGCCATGCACACATATTGCCATATCTTGAGAAGATGTGTATTGTTCTGCAGGGCTGGGAGCATTCTACTAGTGCTTCACTTTGCAAAGATGCCAAGAGTGTCCACGTAAGACATTGAAACTGTCTGAAGCACACATAGTTTCATCAGTGAATCATAAACTGAGGTCTTCCATTCTTCCCCTTGGCCCTCTTCTTGCACAAGTGTTTTGCTATGAGACTAGCGCTGGTGCATTCTCCTTATTTTCTTTCTGTGTCACCATCTGCAGGTACTTCAGTCGCATGGGAGGGAGCTGCTCATAAAGGTCAAATCCCAAAGGGCTCTCTGCATTCAGCAGTCTGTAGTGGAGTAGGTGCTTTTTCAAGGTCTGAAGAAAGAAACAGCAGCCATTAAGCATGTCTGAAAAGAATCTAATCTTTCCCATCCTGTCTCCAACACAACATAGTCACCTGCCAGATAGTACAATTCCATCATGCCCAACATATTTAATTGCATCATCTTCAATAGAAGAGCTATAAAAGGTGAGTTTCTTCCAAGAAAATTCACTTTTGATTTGCATGAGATTTCCTCTTCTGAACACAACTCCACTGTCTCCTCACAATGACTTCTTGCCAGAAGCCCAAATGGGGTTTTGAGTGGGATCTAAGAATTTACCCTGGACGCTAAACATATAGGGCCAAATGACGCAGCTCTGTCACACAAATGATAGACTTTGGCACGCTCCCTGAGAAAAAGAGAAACGTTACATCTGTTTTGTTCTTTTCGGGGTAAGCGTCCAACTAAGAGTTAAGGAAGATCACTGCTGGCCACCTATTCATAGTTGTGCTAGAATCATCTCTCTAGGACCTCTCACTACCCAGATATAATGCAGCTTGGGCCGGAGGCATGGAAATACAATACAGGAGATTCATCTTGGTTCCAATGGGCTCAGTGCTTCGAGTTCAATTACTACAAGAACAGGATAACAGTATTTATAGCCATTGCAGGTCAAAATCCTGCTGCTAATCTCCTCTCATTCTCAAATTAGCAAGGTAATTAAACACAAATTTCAAAAGCCAAAGGTAAATCTGTAAGAGTACCATGTCTGAAAAACTTAAGTCCCAGTGGCACAAACTGAACCATACAGATCCTACCTCATCCACCAACAGCCATGTCTTCCGCAGCATGCTTTTCCGAGCAGCATCAGTCTCCTGGGAACAAAACACACACTTTGCTTAATATGGCGCAGTGCTACCTTTGCCCATGGGCATACAGCACTCCAGAGGGATGCTTTGCTCATTATGACGATGCACCAAAGAGCAGCTTGTTCCATCAGAAAGGGCTTGAGATGGCTATCGCTTGGATCCTGCCTCTCTCCTCCTTCCCCTGACCCGAAACTCAGCTGACTTCTCAACTTTCAGGTAGAATTGTAGATCAGAGGTGAAGTGTTAGCACAAGTAACCATTGCTAGAGGCCCCAAGGCCATGGGAGGGTTTCTGCTTGGTTATTCAAGCAAGGTGAAAGGAAAGAGTACCCTGTACCTTAAGACTGCCCCAGGCAGAGGCTAAATCTATTACAAGCTCTCTCTGCCTGATCAGCTCATCCTCTCTGCTTCATTCTCCCCCCCCCGCCCCATACTATAGCCCACGTAGTTGCTGACTTCAAAGGTTGATGTAGGATTGGCTACCATTAATGCAAGTGCTTTAGGGTATGATGAACAAGAGCTGCTGTCCGCATCTCATACGTGGATTCTCAAACAGCTGACCAGTCCTCAAAACATTTGCTTACAATTTTTGTTTTCAAGCCCAGGGTCAGTCCACAAGCCACAGTGGACCCTTGGGAAGAGCAGATGCTAAACCCAAAGCTTCCAGCCCTGAGGCTCTGCTATCCATTACCTACCTGTGTTGTACTGTCTTGGGAGAAAATAAAACTGTTGACATGAGCCACAGCCACCACGTAAAGAACAGGGCACCAGGTGTGGCGCAGTGCACCAGTGACCAGTGTTCGGAAGTAGAGTCGCAGGAGGTTCAGGTTATCCTCAGGAGGGGAAGTGTATCGCTCGAGAGGCACGGGAAACTGCAACAGACCCACCCAGAGGCAACATTACAGTTTTTGTCAGGGTCTAAGTAGCGAGGGGAAGTTCATGACTTTAGGGTGTCCCTCCCCAGCTGTTTGTGCATGCACTCCCATATAACACGATGTACCTCGCTGGCACAACTCCCATTTGAAGCAGAGCTGTTACTGCCCGAACTGACCGATGTGACATGGCTTTGACAAAGCATCCTCAAGACCTCTTCAGCTTTATGGAGAGATGTTTTACTGGTTAAATCACTGTAGTTGCTTTTTGGCACAGGTAAGAAGAGTGGTTTCAAAGTGAGGAGACAGAGTACTTTTGACAGCACCTCATCCTGCTAATGTACCAGAGAGGCTTACACTGACCTATGTGTTTAGCCAGAAAAGGAAAGCAGATATATGGGCCAGAGTTAATGGTGATGTTAAGCGAAGTTTCCAACATTTTCTGACTTCACTGTCTAGCTTCGAAAAATAGATTAGAAAAGCTTTAGTAACAACTTGGTTTTGTTTACTTCTCCCCTCTCCAGAAGTCCAATTTTTATTCTTCTCAATTTTGAGATAAGTTCTTTAGGGCTAAAATTACGTATTTCACTTTGGAGCATCTTCTTTGCATGATTAAAGACAATAATTGATTTTACTCAATTCAAAAAGCAGTCTGCCTGCTAGGATATTCCTACTGCCCGCTAGGGTACTTTGAACTCAACTTAAGACAAAAAGGGAAAAAACCCAAACGAACAACACCTCCTCAAGTGATCTTGCTCAAATTATCCAACACATAGTTTGTTTTCAAGCAACACGACAATGAAAACATTGTTCAAAGTATTCGGCATTTAAAAAATTTCTAAGCACATGAAAAACAATCTGCTTTGAAATGTTCTCCATTGTAACATGCCACAATTCTGATGGTACTGAGGGATCTGGTGTTGAGGGATCAAGACAAGATAAAGCACGTGACATAGAATTAAGGCTTTCATCTGAAATACGGTGTTCAGCTCTGTTCCTACATAATTTGTGGAACTGGAATAGAGACAAGGAAGGGCTACTGGGAACATCAAGAGAACACAGAGAGCTTATCATAAGAAGCAGGCCAGAATATCTTGGCTTATTTGGCTTAAGAAACAGACTCATACGGCCATAATGATATGGAAAAACTGGCTGCAGGGCTACTACAACCAGAGGAAAAGCATTGCAACCATACAATGGAAAGCACTGATCTCACATAAACTGCTGGTTCACAGTGGTTTGGAAAAAAAATTTTGAAAGGTTATCTTTGTATTAGCAAACTTTAGGCTAGATTTGGTATTGTCTGTCAACTGACATAGAACTTAAAGCTAGCTAAATTCCATCTGTTGTGCTCTGCTCATTCAGAAGAACTGCAGTCCTGCACTTGACAGATCAAATTTTTCAGAGTTACCCAGCAAAGCACAACTCCAGCATAACTAAGTGTGGAAACGTGGCTGAGAGGGAAAACGACTGTTTGTCCATGCATTGGGCAAGGAAAAGGTTCTCACCAAGGTGAAAAAAGATTTATTTAAGGGAACGGTAATTGCTGGCAGAAGAACATGGAGCGCAGACTAGCCCTTCATACATACAGGCCATAAATTAGAAGGAGGTTCTCAATCATTAGACCAAGCAGGGTGTGGGACAGTTTCCACTGAAGACTGAACAACTTCACAGCTCCTGCCCTCCACATACACACACTATCTGCCCTCAAAACAAAGTTCAACAGGTTTCTGAAAATGATTATGTGACAAGGGCCTGCACCTACAGGGGCTGGACTCTGTTCCTCAGATTTACAACCAATCAAGCTGTTTAAAAAATTTAAAAAAAAGGAAATAACAACAACAAAAAAATGTATACACTGCTGTCACAGCCCTAAATCAAAAGAACATTGCTCTCCATTCTTATTCTATTTTACATTCCATGCATTGGACTTTCTTCAGGGAGAATGAAAAGCTTCTAAGCAAAGAAAGCATGATTATTCTACTGGACAAGGAGGGATGAGGAAGAAGGGGAAGTGCTGGGAGGATGCCCAAATCAAGGTTGGAGAAACACAGGCAAGAGCCCACTAACCCAGAAATACGCAGTGACAGGCAACTACCATAAGCCAGGATTACCTGCCGGAGCGGCACTCCCAGTGCCCGCAGGATACTTGTGCGCTCCCCAAAAACAGAGAGACGCAGATGAACACTGAAACGCTTCTGTAGAGGTAGAAGAACAAAGACTCCAAAGAGTGGATCTCCAAAGGAGACACCTTCAAACTGCTCCAGGAGACTTATATAGAGATCATGGAAGGAAGCCAAACCAGGGAGAGGAGCATCCAAGTTCAGCGAGTCCAATGCCTTGGGTTGGCAATACACAGAGAGAAGGGCAGCTGTGTAGCGGTGGATTGGTGCTTCTAGAAAGAGGTCACAGCCTGTGAGGAAGACACACATAAGCCGTGCAAGTTTGGCAGCAGTAGGGATGCTCTGAAGGGTTTTAGCACGCCAGGTTTCCAGCAACAAGACCCACTGCAGGTTCCAGGTCACAGTGTTGACAAGATCAAGTGGGACAGAGTTCAGTACAGCCCCACGTGTCTCTGCATTAGTCACTTTGTTGTAGAGGCTGATAAGTGGAAAGAATGGCCAGTCTGAAGGCAGGATGGGCCCTTTGACCTCAGGAAGCAGCATTGACTGGATGAGGTAATTCCGTCCTTGGTAAGATGCTTGGGAACGCATAAGGGTAGGTTGCAAGTGGACAAAATGAGAAAGGTAGCAAGAGCGGATGAAAGGCAGATTCTGGTACGATTCTCTCAGCAAGGCACCACGAGTAGCCTTTGAAAAAAATGCTGCCGCAGAGTCAGGCTGTGCCAGTTTGGCACTGGTACCCAGATGCAGGATATCAGAGAAGTCGGCTGCTTCTGGCCCTCCAGCTTTCCCTTCACTGTAAGATAAAGACAAACATCAGTTTAAGAAACAAAAAAAAACCAAAACCAAAACAAAAATATCAGTTTAAGAAACAAAAAAAACCCAAAACCAAAACAAAAAAAAAACCCAAAAAAACCCCAAAACACCAAACTAACAAAACACCACAGAAATTCATCTCTACAATCTTGCTGGATCAGGGAGAGTAGTATATGCACAGCACTCACAACACTTTCTACAGCGTTCAGCTATGATAATACTGAGCACCTCTAAAGAATCAGCTATCTTGGTATTTACAGGGAATTCACAGAACTACATCTGGAGTTAGCAACACTAAGGCCTTGCCACTTTGGGCCCCTCACTATGAGAAGGATGTTGAGGTGTTAGAGCGTGTCCAGAGAAGGGCAATGAGGCTGGTGAGGGGTCTGGAGAACAAGTCTTATGAGGAGCGGCGGAGGGAACTGGGGTTGTTCAGCCTGGAGAAAAGGAGGCTGAGGGGAGACCTCATCGCTCTCTACAACTCCCTGAAAGGAGGCTGTAGCGAGGTGGGTGTCGGTCTCTTCTCCCAAGTAACTAGTGATAGGACGAGAGGAAATGGCCTCAAGTTGCGCCAGGGGAGGCTTAGATTGGACGTGAGGAAAAATTTCTTTACTGAAAGAGTGGTTAAACATTGGAACAGGCTGCCCAGGGAAGTGGTTGAGTCACCATCCCTGGAAGTATTTAAAAGACGTGTAGATGAGGCGCTTAGGGACATGGTTTAGCGAGCATGGTGGTGTTGAGTTGATGGTTGGACTCGATGATCTTAGAGGTCTTTTCCAACCTTAATGATTCTATGATTCTATGAAAAACATCCACACAATGCCAGCAGTCTGGTGTGGAGGCTGCAACCCCTTGTCCAGAGAGGCAGTCTACTTACCAACACAGCTGTCAGGTTGCTGAGGTGAAATACCACATATCATATAAGGCCTACATGAATCAGTAAGACAATTCTTGAAACAGTAGCTTTGCAGCTGGCAGTGTCAAGGTCAGGGGAACCATACAGACTAGTAGTTAGAAATTGGGGGGTGGTGTTTGTCAAATCCATGTGCCACGATCTCAGACCAGAGACTGACCATGGTCTCAGATTACTTGCCAAATTCTCACAAAATGGTAGCTCTAAAGCAGGTATTTGTAAAAAAAAAAAAAAACAAACCAAAACAAAACCAAAAACCACAAACCAAAAACCCAAACACCAAAAAAACTCCACCAAAAAATAAAAAACCTCCCCCCCCCAA